>NC_041392.1:117742739-117762087 GCF_002162155.2 Triticum dicoccoides | reverse complement strand
TCCTGCTTCGCGCTGGAGGCCGCCCTTCGTCCTAATCCGCGCCACGGAGACGCCCAGCACCTTCCCCCTCACTCCCCCAAACCCTCTGGTGCCTCTCCCCTCTCCCACCGAGCTCATTCCCCTCCTCTGCTCTTCCTCCCTCTCATCACCGAACGCGCCTGCCGCCGCTGACTTGCACCACCGCGGCCATGGCCCCTCCCTCGTCCCCTTGAGCAGCCCAGGAGCTCCGCCTCGACCCCCTCTTCCTCCCCACCAAGCCAAGCCCCTCAGGAAGCTCTGCATCGCCTCCACGCCGTCGTCTTCATCCTCGACCGCCGCCGATGGTCGCCGCTCGATTCGCAGCAACGAGGACGCCCCCAAGCTCACCAACCCCTTCGTTCGATCCGCTGTGAGCTGCTGCGTCGATCCCCTCCCTCCCCTGGCACTTTTTCTCCCGCTAACACCAATATCCACCGGAGCCGAGAGCTCTTCGCCGCCGGCCATGTCGCCGCCGTAGCCACCGTTGCCTAGAGCTGCAACCGAGCATGCGGCCGTGCTCAGTGCAACCCCAGGAGGTCGTAACACCCCTCTTTGCCTCCTGTCGTGCTCCCTAACCCCGAAACCCAGTTCACCCGAACGCCGGCGCCGCCGTGAGCTTCATTCCGGTGAGCTCCGGCCACCCCAGCTCGCCCCGGTTGCACCGTTGGATGCGCGGGATCGCCAGCTTTCCGTAGAGCCCAACGGCGCCTCGAATGGTTCCCTGTATCGCAATCCCGAGCCGCCCCGCCGTTTCTGTCGTCGCCGGCGACAAGTCGCCGGCAGGTTTGACCTGATCGACCTGGGGTTTGACCCCCCAGGGTCGCTGACTAGTGGGGCCAGGCCCTGCTAACTTTAGTTAAATATTAACTAAACCTAATTAGCCACTAACACTGACCAGTGGGCCCGGACCCCCCCTAATCCTTTAATTAAGCAGATAACCCCCTGTTAGCTAACTGTGACACTGACATATGGGTCCCACAGGTCAGATTTGACCTGGACAAGCCCGTTGACTTGCTGACGTCACCGTGAAGTCATGCTGACGTAGTAATAGGTTTTCTGGATTTATTATTATTCAGGAAATTTCAGAAAATGCCCTAAACTTCAATAATTCATAGAAATTCAACCGTAACTCCAAATTAAATAATTCATATATGAAAAATTATCAGAAAAATTCAAGGAATCCATCTGTACCATTTTCATGCATGTTTGAACAATGTTTGTCCTCTGTTTTGGACAAAACAAATAAAGGGCATTTAAATAACCATATATGGAGTTGGAATTTGAATCATGTATTCAAACCAACTTCACTTAAATCATAGCTAAGTGCATTAGCTCAAACACATTCATATTGCCATGTCATGAGCATGCATCATATTGTGCATTGCATTGATTGTATTTCTTCTTTGTTGCCGGTATCTGTTCCCTCCCGGTAGACGATGTTCCGACGTTGTGATCGTTGACACTGATGAAGACTCAATGTTATCTTCAGAAGTGCCAGGCAAGCAAAACCCCCTTGTTCATTCCGATACAATCCTACTCTCTCGCTCCTGCTCTCTTTTACTACATTAGGACAACAATGACATATTTGTTACTTGCTGCGGTAGTTGAACCCCTTTATCCTCTGCATGACCTGTCATTGCCACAGTAAATAGATGAAACCCACTAGCATGAGTAGGAGTTGTTTGAGCCCTGTTGTGCCTACTCATTCATGATTGTTTGTCATGCCTGCTACTGCTTAGAGTTGAGTCAGGTCTGATTCATCGGGGATGAATCAGAGGTGTGTGAACATGTCCTACCATTGAGAGCTAAGTGTGTGAACACGATTTGGTAAAGGTAGCGGTGAGAGGCCATGTAGGAGTACATGGTGGGTTGTCTCATTACAGCCGTCCTCAGGAACTGAGTTCTGTGTTTGTGATCCATGACCAGCTACTACCACACATTGGAATGCTTAAGTGCCCCTCTCGACTTATTAATCAACTTGATCTCTGTCCAGGAGTTGCAACTAGTTTCTGGTGTTTGTAGGTAGTGTTAGTAGTCTACCAAGTGGCACCCGGTACAGGTGGGCTTGGGACAGACTAGGCACAGTGGCCCGGTGTACCAAGTGGCACCCGGTTGGTGGGCTTGGGAACCCTGCACACATCGTTTGGGGCCGTAAGCGACACCCCGGCCGGATCTCCTTGCGGATGGAACCCGAATAGGCGATAAACCTGGACTAGAGACTTGTTCGGTTAGTCAGGTCATGGCCGACTCCCTCGCCCGGCTTCCGCTTGAAGGTTGCCGAGGTACATGACGTGTACAGGGCGATAAGTGGCGAGAGCGTGTGTGAAGAAGTACACCCCTGCAGGGTTAACATCATCTATTCGAATAGCCGGATTCCTAGGATATGGAAACTTGGACCCCTTGCATAGTTCATAGACAAGTGTAAGTGGATACTCTAAAATACGCAAGATAAGCGTGAGTGCTATGGATGGCGTTCTCGTAGGGAGACGGGAGCGGATCCATAGTGGTGTATTGATTTGGTGAATATGTGGACTCGTGTGCACCACCTCAAAAGAGTTACTTGCAGTCGTAGTTCAGGTTAGCCACCGAGTCAAAGCTGGCTTGCTGCAGTCAAACTCCACCATCCCCTTGTTGATAATGATGCATATGTAGTTAGATCTGATGTAAGTCTTGCTGGGTACATTTGTACTCACGTTGCTTAATTTATGTTTTTGCAGAGAGACTTCGGTCTCGCTAGTAGTACCGCGTGGACTTCGACGTTTAGCTTGTTACCTCAGCTACGATCTTGTGCCCTCGGCAGGATCTGGTAGATAGTCAGGCTTCTCAGCCTTTTTCATTTATAGATGTCTGTACTCAGACATGTTAAGCTTCCGCTTGTGCTTTGATTTGTATGCTCTGATTGTTGGGTCATGAGACCCATGTTTGTATTATCTCGCTCCTCGAAGCCTATTGAATAAATACTTGAGTTGTAGAGTCATGTTGTGATGCCATGTTGTATTTGCACATATCGAGCATATTGTGTGTATGTTATTGAAATGCTTGGTATGTGTGGGATCTGACTATCTAGTTGTTTATCCTTAGTAGCCTCTCTTACCGGGAAATGTCTCCTAGTGTTTCCACTGAGCCATGGTAGCTTGCTACTGCTCCGGAACACTTAGGCTGGCCGGCATGTGTCCTTCTTCGTTCCTGTGTCTGTCCTTTCGGGGAAATGTCACGCGATGAATACCGGAGTCCTGTTAGCCCACTACAGCCCGGTTCACCGGAGTCCTGCTAGCCCAGTGCTACAGCCTGGATTCACTCGCTGATGACCGACACGTTCGATGCTGGGTCATGGATGCCTGTCCCTGTAAGTTTGTGCCACTTTGGGTTTACGACTAGCCACGTCAGCCCGGATTCTTTGTCATATGGATGCTAGCGACACTATCATATACATGAGCCAAAAGGCGCAAACGGTCCCGGGCCAGGTAAGGTGGCACCCGTGGGAATACCGTGCGTGAGGCCGCAAAGTGATATGATGTGTTACATGCTAGATCGGTGTGGCATTGAGTCGGGGTCTTGACAATATGATTCACGCTCGACCTTTCGGCCTCAGTGTTCCGAGGACATATCTGCATATGCTAGGCTCGTCAAGTTTAACCTGAGTATTCCGTGTGTGCAAAACTGTCTTGCACCCATTGTATTTGAATGTAGAGCTTATCACACCCGATCATCACGTGGTGTTGTTGGGGAACATAGTAATTTCAAAAATTTCCTACGCACACGCAAGATCATGGTGATGCATAGCAAGGAGAGGAGAGAGTATGTCCACGTACCCTCATAGACCGAAAGCGGAAGCGTTAGCACAACACGGTAGATGTAGTCGTACGTCTTCACGATCCGACTGATTAAGTACCAAACGCACGGCACCTCCGAGTTCTGCACATGTTTAACTCGATGATGTCCCTCGAACTCTGATACAGCCGAGCTTTGAGGGAGAGTTCCGTCAACACGACGGCGTGGTAACGATGTTGATGTTCTACTATCGCAGGGCTTCGCTTAAGCACTGCTACAATATTATCGAGGTGGACTATGGTGCAGAGGGGCACCGCACATGGCTAAAAGATCCAAGAGATCAATTGTTGTGTCTATGGGGTGCCCCCTAGCCACGTATATAAAGGAGTGGAGGAGGGGGAGAGGGACGGCCCCTATGGCGCGCCCTGGAGGAGTCCTACTCCCATCGGGAGTAGGATTCCTCCCCTTCCAAGTAGTAGGAGTAGGAGACAAGGAAGGGGAAGAGGGAACAGAAGGAAGGAGGGGGCGCCGTCCCTCCCCCTAGTCCAATTCGGACTAGTCATTGGGGAGGGGGGCTGCCTCTATCTCTCCCCTAAAGCCCAATAAGGCCCATATACTTCTTCCACGTATTCCCGTAACTCTCCGGTACTCCGAAAAATACCCGAACCACTCGGAACCTTTCCGATGTCCGAATATAGTCGTCCAATATATCGATCTTTACGTCTCGACCATTTCGAGACTCCTCGTCATGTCCCCGATCTCATCCAGGACTCCGAACTACCTTCGGTACATCAAAACACATAAACTCATAATATAACCGTCATCGAACTTTAAGCGTGCGGACCCTATGGGTTCGAGAACTATGTAGACATGACCGAGACACGTCTCCGGTCAATAACCAATAGCAGAACCTGGATGCTCATATTGGCTCCTACATATTCTATGAAGATCTTTATCGGTCAAACCGCATAACAACATACGTTCTTCCCTTTGTCATCGGTATGTTACTTGCTCGAGATTCGATCATCGGTATCTCAATACCTAGTTCAATCTCGTTACCGGCAAGTCTCTTTACTCGTTCCATAATACATCATCCCGCAACTAACTCATTAGTTGCAATGCTTGCAAGGCTTAAGTGATGTGTATTACCGAGTGGACCCAGAGATACCTCTCCGACAATCGGAGTGACAAATCCTAATCTCAAAATACGCCAACCCAACAAGTACCTTCGGAGACACCTGTAGAGCACTTTTATAATGACCCAGTTACGTTGTGACGTTTGGTAGTACACAAAGTGTTCCTCCGGTAAACGGGAGTTGCATAATCTCATAGTCATAGGAACATGTATAAGTCATGAGAAAGCAATAGCAACAAACTAAACGATCAAGTGCTAAGCTAACGGAATGGGTCAAGACAATCACATCATTCTCCTAATGATGTGATCCCGTTGATCAAATGACAACTCTTTGTGTTGGGGATATACCCCGCGGTATGATCCGGCCGGAGTTATAACCCGGCTGGGACTTGGTAAACCGACTGACAGTTAAGACGGATGGCTAAGACGGACGGTAAACCGGCAGGTGTTAAGATAGGTGGTAAACCGGTTTGTGTTAAGTCAGACGGTAAACCGGCAGGTTGTTAAACCGACTGACAGTTAAGACACACAGATAAAACAGGCAGTTAACCCAGACGGTAAACCGACAGGTTGTTAAACCGGCTGACAGTTAAGACAGGGGAAGTCAGATGATTACTCAGCGGACAATCATAAACCGGTAGACCATCTTAAACCGGCACCAGTTATAACCCGGCAGACAGTGATAACTGGGTTGCGAGGAGTTATGAAGCCCAAGACGTTATGAAGCCCAACATGTTAAGAAGCCCATGAAGAGAAGTCATAATAGTTAAGTCTTAAGTTCGAGTTGGACTCTACATGTAACCCGCCCCTTCAACTTATATAAGGAGGTAGTGGCGGATCCAGGATTGGAGCAAGCCCCGGGCCTAATTTTTTTTTCATCGCGAGAGGAAAACTTAAGGTCCATCAGGCTATAGCTACCTCAAATATGGCTCAATTACACCAAAAATATCTCTGGGTGTAGACATTTCCGTAGCGGCCACGGATGAAAAATATCTCTTCATCTTTTATTTTTACAAAATGAAATATAATTAATATTAACCGCAGCAACAGCAACATTCACATTCGAATATAATTCAAGTGAAACTGAATGTTTGACAACAGCAACAACGATAAGCAGTAGTGCAGTAGAAAATCCACACATTATAGTAAGCAGATCTAAAAATGTTCAATCTACAAAATTTTAAGAACAGCAGCAATGCAGTTGGACAATGCATATCCACATATTACCGAACTAGTGTGGGGATACACGGTGGTGCAGCCAGTCAGGGTGCGGCCAGTCCTGAGGCCGGCAGTCCCTACACAGTGCGGCTGGGCATGGCGGACAGGCGGAGACCAGGGCAGGGGAGGCCGGAGCCCGGAGCAGAGCTGGCGTGCAGAGAGAGCCGGTGAGCGGCGGAGCGGGCCAGCGGCGAGCATGTGAGCAACGGAGGGACCTGGGACGGCCGGGGAGCACCGGAGCCGAGGGGAATCACCGGCGGGCGGCAGTGGCTGCGCACTGGAACTCGCGTGCAGTTCCTGCTCGCGAGGTGTGCGTGGGCGAGGCTGTGTGCAAGTGCCAAGATGGAGAGGCTGGCCTGGGCCTTGGTTGTGTGTTGGGCTAAGCCCTGGGCCCATTGAAAAGTATAGCTAGGTAATAACTAAAAAAAATTGCCACGCCCCGGGCCTGGGCCCTGGGGGCCTGGGGCCCAGATCCGCCCCTGTAAGGAGGGGCAGGGCTCCCGAAAGGGGGACAGGTAAGGAGAAACAATCTGAAGGGTCAGGGTTAACTGGGAGCGCCAGTATACGGCAACTTCCTGATGATCATAATGAGACATAGCCTCAAACAGCACGTAGGGTTGTTACCGGATGATGTTTCCCGGGGCCCGAAGCTGTCTAAACCCTTATCTTGTGTTGCGTCTCTCAATTTTGCTCAACCACTCTCAAGCTACCACATAGATGCGTTGGCCTCACGACTAAGTCCTCACACTAGGACATATGCCATGACAAAACCACGACAGTTGGCGCCCACCGTGGGGCTGGCGCACGGTGGTGTTGAGTTCTTGGAGGGTGCTCTTCAAGGATCAAGAAGCTCGCAATTTGTTGAACGAAGAAGAACCGGTTTGGAAGGATCTATATCGTCTCCTTAGCAAGCAGCCAGAACGAAATATGAGATTTGAAGAGAAAGAAATTTAGGGTTATATTTTTTACAAACCGTCGAAAAAATCATGGCGATCTATTGAGACCAAGACAAAGTATTGTTTGAGTTGTTGTGGCTTCGGATGGAGTATGGTGATTAGTCCACGATACAAATACCAGAGCTGTCAGATCATGAGTCGTCCACCCAGTTGCAATATCCGGATTAAGGAAAAATCATCAGAGATCAAAATCAATTCTGAGACGCTCAAGTCCAGACACGACCCGGCGTTGCAGCGAGTCACGAGGAGATTTAATCGCTGCTACTATTCATCTGAGGGAATCCCACGCATGTACATACCAAAGGAAAAGTACTAGATTAGTAGTACTACTTAAGCTAGTACCCTGCCACGTGAAATTCATCATCAAATATTATTTTTGAGAAGAGGACTAGTACCACTTGAGTATTACTAGATCAGATATGTTTTGCCCTTAATTACTACATCCATCCGAGTTGGAAGAGATCGAGTACTGCTAGCGGATCATCAGAGCAAGTTTCAAAGAAAAGAAAAATATATGAGAAGGGAGGGCCACGACTCGGAAGCGGATTCTCCACAGGATTGAATTCCTCTGTTGACTCATTCTGTTGACCCGTCGGACTACACCCGGAGTAGCAGCAATAGCGCCTCTGTTACAAGCCATCACTACCGTATCTCGCTTCAGCTCTATTGACCTGCCGGGCTACACTGCGGGTTGTTGTTGTCGCTCGTCCTGCAGCCTTGAACCGGCCCCGCCTCTGAACCGCCGAGCACGCCTCTGAGTCGCCACCGAGCATGCCTCCGCTGATCGATCCGCCGCGGCTGTTCTGAGCCGTCATCCGCTGCGGCCGTTCCGAGTCACCCCAGCCTTACTCTGCCTTTACAAGCCGTTGTTCGTCTCCACCTCAAAATCGCGGACGCGCCATTGAGCCGCCCTTGCCCGGTGCGATCTCGAGCCGTCACCAATATGTTGATCCGTCGCCTGCTACTCCGATTCTGCTAAAAATCAGCATGGTCTCGAGCCCAGCCTTGCGTCGCCTCCATCGGTGAGCCGTGAGCCGGCCTGCCGGACTGCATCTATCACCCGTCGCGCTGAACCAGCCATGGCTGCGCCTCTCCGATTCGCCGCTGTCGCGGATGCACCTTCATCGACCCGCCCTGCAACCCGCCAGGCGCCGAGTCATCGCCATCTCATCCTTGCGATGAGCTGTCGCGGCCTGACCTTGACCCGTTGCCACGAGCCGCCGGCCGCTGGGACTGGCCCCGAGCGACCTCGCTGCTCACCTGTCACCTCCACCTCAACCAAGGCCTCGCGAGTCGCACCTGCTCTGGAGCAGCTCCTTTGAACCGCCCCCTGCTCCGCTGACACGCGGGACTCGCCTGGCGGTTCGTACGTCTGCGTCCTTGTTTGCACTGACGCCGCCTCGACATCCTGCTGTTGAGCTGTTTCATGATAAACCGCCGTGGCCCGGTGGCATTAAACTGGAGCGACCTCTGCTTACTTCAAATCGCCGCCTACAAGCCGCCTTACCACGCCGCTCCGAGCCGCCGCCATTGGCGAGTCACCATGCCTCGATGGCTGCACCTACGCCACCACGCTTCAAGCCGCTCCGGCCTCGCGGCCGTTTCAACCATGGCATCGAGCCTCCACTCTTCGCCCTGCTGCTGTTTTCTTTAAATATGCCATGGTCAGGCACCACTAAGCCGGCTGCTGCCTCCAGGATGCCGCTTCTCCTTTGCCTGCAAACCGGCCCGCCCTTTGCTTCGCGCCGTTGCTGCATTACATGCGCCCTGGGCCAGCTTGCACCACTGCGCGTCCCGTCCGTGCGGTTCGTGACAAGCCTGTCAGTCTTCCGCTGTAACTCGCCAACTCTACTAAACCACCGTCGCTGTTGACTCGTCTTGTACCACGACGAGGGCACCGGTTTACCACCCGCCGATGAACCGGCCCTCACCACCTGGCTACACCTCGAGCCGCCTCGGTCTCCCTTGGCTGTCACGCCCCGAGTCGCCGTGGCCGAGCTGCTTCCTACACCGCGAACGACCTCAACTTGGCCTCGTACTACTTCCGACGGTCGCCTCCGCCGCTTCTTCTGTGGCCTCGCACTTCTCCGCGTCATTGTTTCATGTACCTCGGCCGCCCTTGATGACCAGGCCACTTCCGGCGCGGTGACAAGCCGTCCCTGCTCAAACTTACTCCGCCAGCTGCAGGAGCGCTGATGGATTCACACAGTCGTGGCCTACGACCGCCTCGTTGTTGCGGTCCATGGTCACCTTGAGTCGCCATCACGCGAGCTCATGCCTGTGGCCCTGAGTTTCTGCGCTGAGTAGCCGCTTCAGTTCGCCGCTCGCCACAAGTTGCCTCGGCAGATTCTTTAAGTCAGCCACCACCAAGGTCGCCTCACCCCTCGTCTGCCACGGTTGTTTTCTGAGCCGCCGGACGCTTCTGTTGGTGTATCTCTGCTGCAATACACCGAACCATTGTTAGGGCCTATTTGATTTCAATAAGTCACCCGACTTATAAGTCAGGTGACTTAAAACTAGTGACTTATAAGTCACGCCTGTTTGGTTGTCATCTGACTTATAAGTCACCTGACACACCTTTCCACACCAATCAACATCATGCAGGTGGTGGGACCCACGCAAAAAGGGGTGACTTATAAATTTTAAGTTGGGGTGGAGCAACTTATGACTTATAAGTTGGGGTGACTTATAAGTCGGGTCTGTTTGGCAAAATAAGTCACTTTTTTCACTTTTCGACTTATAAGTTGGTGAGTTATTTGAAATCAAACAGGCCCTTAGACAAGGCCACAGGGGGAAGGTCAGCCAGGCAAGAAAGAATAGTTTCAAACGCTTGCATATTTTTCCGGTTCTGAGGCCGCGGTGGAAAAGGTGGTTACTGCCCATGTAATGACCACAGTCAGGCAAAAAAGGACAAAAAGTTCTGGCATGCTTTGGCATTATAATACACATTACGTGTACCTAGAAGCTACTATTAATTTACATATGAATAAAAGGGAGATCACGCAGTGGAGGAGTCAATCAATTGGAGCTGATAATACTTCACGGAGAATCAAGTAAATAACACATCTGTATTGATGGTGCCTTTGTGCATGATTTTGGATCTGTGTATGGACCGTCTATGGTCCAAATAAATCAGGTGATGTCCATTTAAGTTTACTTTACTAGCGCATATTGTTTTGTCAAAGAACAATTACTCTGGCCTGTAATATTTATATGCAAGATGGCTATTAAAAGAAAAAGGGGTGGTATTATACCGTGGAGGCACGTTCGGCTGTGCCGCGCAACTTCATGGACACGCGTATCGCAGTCCGATTTACATCAAAGCGCCGGCCGACTCGCCCGTTCGCGCCACCTTACAACGCCACAGACAACTCGCCCGTCTGCCCTCATCGCCAGTTCATGCGTCCATGCCGGTTTACAACGCGGAGGACAACTTGCTCGTCCGCACCGGTTTACAGCGACGCGGCTGATGCGTCTCCAACGTATCTATAATTTTTGATTACTCCATGCTATATTATCTACTGTTTTGGATGTTTATGGGCTATATTATACACTTTTATATTATTTTTGGGACTAACCTATTAACCTAGAGCCCAGTGCCAGTTTCTGTTTTTTCCTTGTTTTAGAGTATCGCAGAAAAAGAAAATCAAACGGAGTCCAATTGACCTGAAACTTCACGGAACTTATTTTTGGAAGGAAAGCAACCCGGGAGACTTGGAGTCCACGTCAAGGAAGCTTCAAGGAGGCCACGAGGTAGGGGCGCGCCCACCCCCTTGGGCGCGCCCTCCACCCTCGTGGGCCCCTCATGGCCCCCCTGACGTACTTCTTCCGCCTATATATATCCATATACCCTAAAACGATCGGGGAGCACAATAGATCGGGTGTTCCGCCGCCAGAAGCCTCCGTAGCCACCGAAAGCCAATCTAGACCCGTTTCAGCACCCTGCCGGAGGGGGAAATCCCTCTCCGATGGCCATCTTCATCATCCCAGTGCTCTCCATGATGAGGAGGGAGTAGTTCTCCCTCGGGGCTGAGGGTATGTACCAGTAGCGATGTGTTTGGTCTCTCTCTCTCATGCTCTTGAGGTGATACGATCTTGATGTATTGCGAGCTTTGCTATTATAGTTGGATCTTATGATGTTTTCTCCGCCCTCTACTCTCTTGTAATGGATTGAGTTTCCCCTTTGAAGTTATCTTATTGGATTGAGTCTTTAAAGATTTGAGAACACTTGATGTATGTCTTGCCATGCGTATCTGTGGTGACAATGGGATATCACGTGATTCACTTGATATATATTTTGGTGATCAACTTGCGGGTTCCGCCCATGAATCTATGCATAGGGGTTGGCACACGTTTTCATCGTGATTCTCCGGTAGAAACTTTGGGGCACTCTTTGAGGTTCTATGTGTTGGTTGAATAGATGAATCTGATATTGTGTGATGCATATCGTATAATCATACACATGGATACTTGAGGTCACATTGGAGTATCTAGGTGACATTAGGGTTTTGGTTGATTTGTGTCTTAAGGTGTTATTCTAGTACGAACTCTAGGGCTGTTTGTGACACTAATAGGAATAGCCCAACGGATTGATTGGAAAGAATAACTTTGAGGTGGTTTCGTACCCTACCATAATCTCTTCGTTTGTTCTCCGCTATTAGTGACTTTGGAGTGACTCTTTGTTCCATGTTGAGGGATAGTTATGTGATCCAATTATGTTATTATTGTTGAGAGGACTTGCACTAGTGAAAGTATGAACCCTAGGCCTTGTTTCCTATCATTGCAATACCGTTTATGCTCACTTTTATCATTAGTTACCTTGTTGTTTTTATATTTTCAGATTACAAAAACCATTATCTACTATCCATATACCACTTGTATCACCATCTCTTCGCCGAACTAGTGCACCTATACAATTTACCATTGTATTGGGTGTGTTGGGGACACAAGAGACTCTTTGTTATTTGGTTGCAGGGTTGTTTGAGAGAGACCATCTTCATCCTACGCCTCCTACGGATTGATAAACCTTAGGTCATCCACTTGAGGGAAATTTGCTACTGTCCTACAAACCTCTGCACTTGGAGGCCCAACAATATCTTCAAGAAGAAGGTTGTGTAGTAGACATCAAGCTCTTTTCTGGCGATGTTGCCGGGGAGGTGAGTGCTTGAAGGTATATCTTTAGATCTTGCAATCGAGTCTTTTAGTTTCTTGTTTTATCACTAGTTTAGTTTATAAAAGAAAATTACAAAAAAAGGAATTAAGTTTGCCTCATACGCTTCATCTTTTTAATATCTTTCGTGAGTATGATGGAAAGGAAAATTGTGCCAAAGTGTTAGAAGAAGAATGTATTAAAATGTTTGGCACTAAATATTTGAATGATGAGCATGAGTGCAATGTTGTTAGTATGAACTCCTTGAATATCCATGGTACTAATGATGATTGCACTAGTTATGATGAAAATGTCTCCTATAAACATGTCAATTTTTATGGAGTGCATTGGGTTTGTAAGTACACACCAAATAGGGAAGATAGATATTGCAAGAGGCATAAGTACTTAGAAACTAAATTGTTGCAAGAAAGTCTTGATGATTGTGCTGAAAAATTCAATATTTTTCACGCCCCTTGTGAACTTTGCAATGAACATGGTCATTTAAATCTCCAATGCAAATTGTTTCATGACCGAATCGTATCCAAAAATTGTGATAATTTTATTACCCTTGAGCATCATAAATAGCTTAGTCTTCTTTAAGGGTATGAGGAAATGAAACGTATAACTGAGGGTATTCCAAAGTTTAATCTTGATAGATTTCTTGATTTTGATCTAGAGAAAATTTATATGTATTGTGCGGTGAATTGTATTGAAAATCCTTATATTGCCAACTACTTAAAGAAAACAAAACAAATAGAAGATGAAAAGAATACTAATGAAAGGGAAGAGGCTTCCCAATACCCTCCTATTATTTCTTATGATGAATCAGGTAACGAGGAGGAGCCTCCTATTCAACCAATCTCATTAATAAGGAGCTCCAAAAAGATGATTGAACCCACACATGATGTGGTGAAGAAGAAGAAAAGAAAAAGGAAGAGAGGTAAAAAGATACCTCTCCCAAATAATGCAGCTCCTATTACTATTGTTCCTCATGAAAATATAATTGTGGAAGATAATGATACTTCTTATGATCTTCAAAATATTTTTGGCACTTGCTTGGAAGAATATGATAATTGCTATACTATTGGTGCTATCTATACTATTAATGATGAGAGTGATTATGCTTATGATATGAAAAGGCCCAAGCTTGGGGATGCTATGTTTGATGACTATGATGTTTTTGAGAATATATTTGCTGCAATTAATGTTTGTCCCAAGCTTGGGGATGCTACGCTTAATGAAGATGATATTTTTAGTCTCCCAAGTTTTGATATGCAAATTTATAATGATGATAGCATGCCTCCTACTTATGATGATTATTGTGATGATACTTATGCTATAAAAGTAGTGATTATATTTATAAAACTTGTCATGATTATGGTTACCCCTTTTATGAACATTACTCTTTTAATGTGGAAACAATTTATAGTATTCGAGTTTCTTATGATACTCCCACTATTCCGAATGAGAAGAATTTTGCTTATGTGGAGAGTAATAAAATTTCTATGCTTGTAGATTATGAAAAGAATGCTTTAGGTGCTGGTTATATTCTTGAATTCATTCATTATGCTACTGAAAATTATTATTAGGGAGGAATATATGCTTGTAGGAATTGCAATAATATCAAGTTTCCTCTCTATGTGCTTAAAGTTTTGAAGTTATGCTTGTTTTACCTTCCCACGCAAGTTGATTCTTGTTTCCATAAGTTGTTTGCTCACAAAATCCCTATGCATAGGAAGTGGGTTAGACTTAAATGTGCTAGTCATATTCTTCATGATGCTCTCTTTATGTTTCAATTATTATCCTTTATGTGAGCATCATTGAAATCGTCATGCCTAGCTAGGGGCGTTAAACGATAGCGCTTGTTGGGAGGCAACCCAATTTTATTTTAGCTCCTTGATTTTTGTTCCTGTTTAGTAATAAATTAATAATCTATCCTCTATGATTGAGTTTTTATGTTTTAATTAGTGTTTGTGCCAAGTAGAACCTTTGGGAAGACTTGGGTGAAGTCTTTATGATCATGCTGTAAAAAACATAAACTTTAGCGCTCACGAGAATTGCTTCCATTTTTATTTGGAGAGTTCTATTTAGTTAATTCTTTTTGAAGATGATTAATAGATAAATTCCTCACGTCCAGCAATTTATTTTATAATTTTATGAGTTCCATAAGTATAGGTTTGATCCAGATTACTACAGACTGTTCTGTTTTTGACAGATTCTGTTTTCTATGTGTTGTTTACCTATTTTGATGAATCTATGGCTAGTAAAATAATTTATAAACCATATAGAAGTTGGAATACAGTAGGTTTAAGACCAATATGAATAAAGAATGAGTTCACAACAGTACCTAAGTGGTGATTTATTTTCTTATACTAACGGAGCTTACGAGTTTTCTGTTAAGTTTTGTGTTGTGAAGTTTTCAAGTTTTGGGTAAAGATTCGATGGACTATGGAAGAAGGAGTGGCAAGAGCATAATCTTGGGGATGCCCA
Source organism: Triticum dicoccoides (assembly GCF_002162155.2). NCBI lineage: Eukaryota > Viridiplantae > Streptophyta > Magnoliopsida > Poales > Poaceae > Triticum > Triticum dicoccoides. The sequence goes on along the minus strand of NC_041392.1, from coordinate 117,747,350 downwards.
AGGAACCCCAAGGTAATATTCAAGGACAACGAAAAGCCTAAGCTTGGGGATGCCCCGAAAGGCATCCCCTCTTGCGTCTTCGTTCATCGGTAACTTTACTAGGAGCTATATTTTTATTCGCCACATGATATGTGTTTTGCTTGGAGCGTCGTTTTATTTCATTATGTTTTGCTTGCTGTTTGAATAAAATACCAAGATCTTAAATTCTTTAATGTTAGAGAGTCTTCACATAGTTGCATAATTATTCGACTACTCATTGGTCTTCATTTATATCTTTCGGAGTAGTTTGTCATTTGCTCTAGTGCTTTACTTATATCTTTTCAGAGCACGGTGGTGGATTTGTTTTATAGAAACTATTGATCTCTCATGATTCACTTAGATTATTTTGAGAGTCTTAAATAGCATGGTAATTTGCTTAAATAATCCTAATATGCTAGGCATCCAAGAATAGTAAAAACTTTCATATAGAGTGCATTGAATACTAAGAGAAGTTTGATGCTTGATGATTTTTTTGAGGTATGGAGGTAATAATATCAAAGTTGTGCAAGTTTAGTAGTTGTGAATTTGAGAAATGCTTGTGTTGAAGTTTGCAAGTCCCGTAGCATGCTTGTGTTATTTGATTGTCCTCCTTATGAGTGGCGGTCGGGGACGAGCGATGGTCTTTTCCTACCAATCTATCCCCCTAGGAGCATGCGCGTAGTGCCGAGGTTTTTGATTACTTATAGATTTTTGCAATAAGTATGTGAGTTCTTTATGACTAATGTTGAGTCCATGGATTATATGCACTCTCACCCTTCCATCATTGCTAGCATCTTCGGTACCGTGCATTGCCCTTTCTCACATTGAGAGTTGGTGCAAACTTCGCCGGTGCATCCAAACCCGTGATATGATACACTCTATCACACATAAACCTCCTTATATCTTCCTCAAAACAGCCACCATACCTATCTATTATGGCATTTCCATAGCCATTCCAAGATATATTGCCATGCAACTTTCCACCGTTCCGTTTATCATGACACATTCATCATTGTCATATTGCTTGGCATGATCATGTAGTTGACATAGTATTTGTGGCAAAGCCACCGTTCATAATTCTTTCATACATGTCACTCTTGATTCAATGCATATCGCGGTACACCACCGAGGCATTCGTATAGAGTCATCTCTTGTTCTAGCATCGAGTTGTAATCATTGAGTTGTAAATAAATAGAAGTGTGATGATCATCATTTTCTAGAGCATTGTCCCAAGTGAGGAATAAAAAAAGGAGAAATGCCATAAAAAGAGAAGGCCCAAAAAAAGGGAGAAAGGCCATAAAAAAGAGAAGGTCCAAAAATGAGAGAAAAAGAGAGAATGGACAATGCTACTCTCCTTTTTCCACACTTGTGCTTCAAAGTAGCACCATGATCTTCATGATAGAGAGTCTCTTGTTTTGTCACTTTCATATACTAGTGGGAATTTTCATTATAGAACTTGGCTTGTATATTCCAACAATGGGCCTCCTCAAGTGCCCTAGGTCTTCGTGAGCAAGCAAGTTGGATGCACACCCACTTAGTTTCTTTTGTTGAGCTTTCATACATTTATAGCTCTAGTCCATCCGTTTCATGGCAATCCCTACTCCTTGCATTGACATCAATCGATGGGCATCTCCATAGCTCATTGATTAACCTCGTTGATGTGAGACTTTCTCCTTTTTTGTCTTCTCCACATAACCCCCATCATCATATTCTATTCCACCCATAGTGCTATGTCCATGGCTCGCGCTCATATATTGCGTGAAAGTTTATAGGTTTGAGATTACTAAAGTATGAAACAATTGCTTGGCTTGTCATCGGGGTTGTGCATGATGAGAGCATTCTTGTGTGGCGAAAATGGAGCATGACTAAAGTATATGATTTTGTAGGGATGAACTTTCTTTGGCCATGTTATTTTGAGAAGACATAATTGCTTAGTTAGTATGCTTGAAGTATTATTATTTTTATGTCAATATTAACTTTTATCTTGAATCTTTCGGATCTGAATATTCATGCCACAATTAAGAAGAATTACATTGAAATTATGCCAAGTAGCACTCCACATCAAAAATTCTGTTTTTGTCATTTACCTACTCGAGCACGAGCAGGAATTAAGCTTGGGGATGCTGATACATCTCCAATGTATCTATAATTTTTGATTGCTCCAGGCTATATTATCTACTGCTTTGGATGTTTATGGGCTTTATTATACACTTTTATATTATGTTTGGGACTAACCTATTAACCCAGAGCCCAGTGCCAGTTTTTGTTTTTTCCTTGTTTTAGAGTATCGCAGAAAAGGAAAATCAAACGGAGTCCAATTGACCTGAAACTTCACGGAACTTATTTTTGGAAGGAAAGCAACCCGGGAGACTTGGTGTCGGTGTCAAAACCGGCGGATCTCGGGTAGGGGGTCCCGAACTGTGCGTCTAGGTCGGATGGTAACAGGAGGCAGGGGACACAAAGTTTTACCCAGGTTCGGGCCCTCTTGATGGAGGTAAAACCCTACGTCCTGCTTAATTAATATTGATGATATGGGTAGTACAAGAGTAGATCTACCACGAGATCAGAGGGGCTAAACCCTAGAAGCTAGCCTATGGCATGATTGTTGTTCGTCCTATGGACTAAAACTCTCCGGTTTATATAGACACCGGAGAGGGCTAGGGTTACACAGAGTCGGTTACAAATGGTAGGAGATCTACATATCCATATCGCCAAGCTTGCCTTCCACGCCAAGGAAAGTCCCTTCCAGACACAGGACAAAGTCTTCAATCTTGTATCTTCATAGTCCAGGAGTCCGGCCGAAGGTATAGTCCGGCCACCCGGACACCCCCTAATCCAGGACTCCCTCAGTAGCCCCTGAACCAGGCTTCAATGACGACGAGTCCGGCGCGCAGATTGTCTTCGGCATTGCAAGGCGGGTTCCTCCTCCAAGTACTTCATAGAAGATTTTGAACACAAAGGTAGGGTCCGGCTCTGCAAAATAAGTTTCCACATATTGCCATAGAGAGAATAACATTTACACAAATCTAATCTGCTGATGTATTCCGTAGCGTGACATCACACCACGGCAAAGTCTTTATTCGAATCGTTTTACTGTCCCACCTCAGCGCGTTTAGCGAGGCGGTTTCCTTGACACGTCTTGTTAAAGTAGAGATCATGTCCCCTTATTCCGGGATTCTCATCAATACGGGTGTGGGTAACCCAACCGCGCCATTGACTGCGGCGCTTGGGAGATAAGCGAGTTTTACCAGGTTGGTGGGGGCGCATAGTCGCGTCTGCCCATATAAGGGGATAAGGATCCACCTTTTCATCCACGCCTTCTTCCTCCTTCGCCTAACCATTTCCGCGCACTCGAGCTCCAGCGCCCAAGTCCGCACACCCCACCTCAACCTTCTCCAGCCATGTCCGGAGCAGGAGGCAAGTGGATGGTCTCCTCCATCATGGAGGGACACATCAAAAGACTGAGGAAGGCCGGATACTTGTCTAACGACATTGCGCACCGGCTTCCCGAAGAGGGGCAGCTCATCCCCACCCCTAGGCCCCATGAGAGGGTGGTGTTCCTCCCCCATTTCCTCCGCGGACTGGGCTTCCCTCTCCACCCATTTGTCTGGGGGCTCATGTTCTACTATTGCCTGGATTTCCACGATCTGGCCCCGAATTTTGTCCTCAACATCTCGGCATTTATCGTCATGTGCGAGGCTTTCTTCCGCATCCGCCCCCATTTGGGCCTATGGCTCAAGACTTTCAATGTCAAGCCGAAGGTGGTGCGCGGCACCCAAGCGGAGTGCGGAGGCGCCATGGTGGGCAAGATGCCCAACGTCCTATGGTTCGAGGGCTCCTTCGTGGAGTCCCTAAAGGGGTGGAAGTCGGGTGGTTTTACATCACCGAGCCGCGCGACTCTGAATGGGTCGCAGCCCCCGAGTTCTGATCCGGACCCCCTACGCGGCTCGCCTCCTGGAAAGAGACGGGCCTGTCGTGGGGTAAAAAAGGAGAGCTGACCGGGCTCCAAACATGCGTCCAAACCCTGGTGGACAAGAATCTTAAACTTGTCAACGTAGTCCAGGTTATGCTCATCCGTCGGATCCTCCCGTGTCAACAACGGGCTTTCAACATGTGGGAGTTCGACCCGGCGCGGCACCGAACTCTGAGCAGGCTCTTCGACATGACATACGAAGATGCCTGGAAGGTGCTTTTCAAGGGTGCCGAGGCCCCCGCATCCGCTACCGAGGATCGCGGATTCAGCACGCAGCATCACGCTCGTGCGGTAAGCTGTTTTCACCTTTTACAGGGTATTAGTTTTTCATAATTTGATTCCATGCGGGATCTAAGTTCCCTTACCTTCGACAGGATTGGCAGGAGACATTCGGACAGATCAACTGTCCGGCTCCTTTGCCCGAAGGCCCAGCGGACGCTCGCTTGGCGAAGCTGCTGGCTCCCGCACCTTACGTGGTGCCGGAGAAGAAGGCCAAGAAGAAGGCCACGAGGACTCGAAAGAGCGCCCGGCACCAGGAGGTGTCGGATTCAACATCCGACGACTCCAAGGCGCACTCCTCCCATGAAGACGAGGAGGAGGAGGAAGAGACCTCTTCCCCT
>NC_041392.1:117694693-117742444 GCF_002162155.2 Triticum dicoccoides | reverse complement strand
GGGGAGGCCGAAGGGTCCAAGAGGGGGAAGACCCCTCCGCCAGACTGCTCCACCAACGCCGACGACGGGGATGAGGAGTGGCCGCACAGGGCCAAGCCCCTAGCGAGATCGTAAGTATCTGGATACCTGAGTGATTCATAGTATTCCCCCATTGCACAGCTATTCCTTACGTCGAACATGATTGTGCAGTCCACCCAAGGCCGGGCTCGACGAGTCGTCGAGCGGCTCCCTGGATTCGTCGGATGTGAATTCGCATCCGACGGCTTCCTCCCCCCACCCTACGGACGGCGCCGAGGTGGCGTACCAACAGGTTCGAAGCCAGGAGGAGGTGGTCCTGGAGGCGCCGCAAGGCAACCTCCCGGACTCCAGGCGTAAAGGGGATAGAACCCCCAAGGGCTCCATGAAGGAAATATGCCCTAGAGGCAATAATAAAGTTATTATTTATTTCCTTATAATCATGATAAATGTTTATTATTCATGCTAGAATTGTATTAATCGGAAACATAATACATGTGTGAATACATAGACAAACAAAGTGTCACTAGTATGCCTCTACTTGACTAGCTCATTAATCAAAGATGGTTATGTTTCCTAACCATGAACAATGAGTTGTTATTTGATTAACGGGGTCACATCATTAAGAGAATGATCTGATTGACATGACCCATTCCATTAGCTTAGCACCCGAACATTTAGTATGTTGCTATTGCTTTCTTCATGACTTATACATGTTCCTATAACTATGAGATTATGCAACTCCCGTTTACCGGAGTAACACTTTGGGTACTACCAAACGTCACAACATAACTGGGTGATTATAAAGGAGTACTACAGGTGTCTCCAAAGGTACATGTTGGGTTGGCGTATTTCGAGATTAGGTTTTGTCACTCTTATTGTCGAAGACGTATCTCTGGGCCCTCTCGGTAATGCACATCACATAAGCCTTGCAAGCATTGCAACTAATAAGTTAGTTGCGGGATGATGTATTACAGAACGAGTAAAGAGACTTGCCGGTAACGAGATTGAACTAGGTATTGGATACCGACGATCGAATCTCGGGCAAGTAACATACCGATGACAAAGGGAACAACGTATGTTGTTATGTGGTCTGACCGATAAAGATCTTCGTAGAATATGTAGGAGCCAATATGGGCATCCAGGTCCCGCTATTGGTTATTGACCAGAGATGTGTCTCGATCATGTCTACATTGTTCTCGAACCCGTAGGGTCCGCACGCTTAAGGTTACGATGACAGTTATATTATGAGTTTATGCATTTTGATGTACCGAAGGTTGTTCGGAGTCCCGGATGTGATCACGGACATGACGAGGAGTCTAGAAATGGTCGAGACATAAAGATTGATATATTGGAAGCCTATGTTTGGATATCGGAAGTGTTCCGGGTGAAATCGGGATTTTACCGGAGTACCGGGAGGTTACCGGAACCCCCCAGGAGCTATATGGGCCTTAGTGGGCTTTAGTGGAAAGGAGAAAGGGGCAGCCCAAGGTGGCTGTGCGCCTCCCCCCTTCCCCTAGTCCTATTAGGACTAGGAGAGGTGGCCGGCCCCCTCTCTCTCTTTCCCCCCTCAAGGAGTCCTATTCCAACTAGGATTGGGGGGGGGGGGATCCTACTCCCAGAGGGAGTAGGACTCTCCTGGCGCGCCTCCTATGGCCGGCCAGCCTCCCCCCTCTAATCCTTTATATACTGAGGCAGAGGCACCCCAGAAACACACAAGTTGATCCACGTGATCTATTCCTTAGCTGTGTGCGGTGCCCCGAGCCACCATAGTCCTCGATAATACTGTAGCGGAGTTTAGGCGAAGCCCTGCTGCTGTAGTACATCAAGATCGTCACCACGCCGTCGTGCTGACGGAACTCTTCCCCGACACTTTGCTGGATCGGAGTCCGGGGATCGTCATCGAGCTGAACGTGTGCTCGAACTCAGAGGTGTCGTAGTTTCGGTGCTTGATCGGTTGGATCGTGAAGACGTACGACTACTTCCTCTACGTTGTGTCAACGCTTCCGCAGTCGGTCTGCGTGGGTACGTAGACAACACTCTCCCATCTCGTTGCTATGCATCACATGATCTTGCGTGAGCGTAGGAAATTTTTTGAAATTACTACGAAACCCAACAGTGGCGTCCGAGCCTAGGTTATTTATGTTGATGTTATATGCACGAGTAGAACACAAGTGAGTTGTGGGCGATATAAGTCATACTGCCTACCAGCATGTCATACTTTGGTTCGGTGGCATTGTTGGACGAGACGACCCGGACCAACATTACGCGTACGCTTACGCGAGACCGGTTTCCCCGACGTGCTTTGCACATAGGTGGCTTGCGGGCGACTGTCTCTCCAACTTTAGTTGAACCAAGTATGGCTACGCCCTGTCCTTGCGAAGGTTAAAACGGAGTCTATTTGACAAACTATCGTTGTGGTTTTGATGCGTAGGTGAGATTGGTTCTTGCTTAAGCCCGTAGCAGCCACGTAAAACTTGCAACAACAAAGTAGAGGACGTCTAACTTGTTTTTGCAGGGCATGTTGTGATGTGATATGGTCAAGACATGATGCTGAATTTTATTGTATGAGATGATCATGTTTTGTAACCGAGTTATCGGCAACTGGCAGGAGCCTTATGGTTGTCATTTTATTGTATGCAATGAAATCGCGATGTAATGCTTTACTTTATTACTAAGCGGTAGGGATAGTCGTGGAAGCACAAGCTTGGCGAGACGACAACGAAGCTACGATGGAGATCAAGGTGTCACGCCGGTGACGATGGTGATCACGACGGTGCTTCGGAGATGGAGATCACAAGCACAAGATGATGATGGCCATATCATATCACTTATATTGATTGCATGTGATGTTTATCCATTTATGCATCTTATCTTGCTTTGATTGACGGTAGCATTATAAGATGATCTCTCACTAAATTATCAAGAAGTGTTCTCCCTGAGTATGCACCGTTGCGAAAGTTCTTCGTGCTGAGACACCACGTGATGATCGGGTGTGATAGGTTCTACGTTCAAATACAACGAGTGCAAAACAGTTGCGCACACGGAATACTCAGGTTATACTTGACGAGCCAAGCATATACAGATATGGCCTCGGAACACGGAGACCGAAAGGTCGAGCGTGAATCATATAGTAGATATGATCAACATAACGATGTTCACCATTGAAAACTACTCCATCTCACGTGATGATCGGTTATGGTTTAGTTGATTTGGATCACGTAATGACTTAGAGGATTAGAGGGATGTCTATCTAAGTGGGAGTTCTTTAATTAATTTGATTAACTGAACTTAAATTTATCATGAAACTTAGTACCTGATTAGTATCTTGCTTGTTTATGTTTGATTGTAGATAGATGGCTCGTGTTGTTGTTCCGTTGAATTTTAATGCGTTCCTTGAGAAAGCAAAGTTGAAAGATGATGGTAGCAATTACACGGACTAGGTCCATAACTTGAGGATTATCCTCATTGCTGCATAGAAGAATTACGTCCTGGAAGCACCGCTAGGTGCCAGGCCTGCTGCAGGAGCAACGCCGGATGTTATGAATGTCTGGCAGAGCAAAGCTGATGACTACTCGATAGTTTAGTGTGCCATGCTTTACGGCTTAGAATCGGGACTTCAACGACGTTTTGAACGTCATGGAGCATATGACATGTTCCAGGAGTTGAAGTTAATATTTCAAGCAAATACCCGGATTGAGAGATATGAAGTCTCCAATAAGTTCTATAGCTGCAAGATGGAGGAGAACAGTTCTGTCAGTGAGCATATACTCAACATGTCTGGGTATAATAATCACTTGATTCAATTGGGAGTTAATCTTCCAGATGATTGCGTCATTGACAGAATTCTTCAATCACTGCCACCAAGCTACAAGAGCTTCGTGATGAACTATAATATGCAAGGGATGAACAAGTCTATTCCCGAGCTCTTCGCGATGCTGAAAGCTGCGGAGGTAGAAATCAAGAAGGAGCATCAAGTGTTGATGGTTAACAAGACCACTAGTTTCAAGAAAAAGGGCAAAGGGAAGAAGAAGGGGAACTTCAAAAAGAACGGCAAGCAAGTTGCTACTCAAGAGAAGAAACCCAAACCTGGACCTAAGCCTAAAACTGAGTGCTTCTATTGCAAGCAGACTGGTCACTGGAAGAGGAACTGCCCCAAGTATTTGGCAGATAAGAAGGATGGCAAGGTGAACAAAGGTACATGTGATATACATGTTATTGATGTGTACCTTACTAATGCTCGCTGTAGCACCTGGGTATTTGATACTGGTTCTGTTGCTAATATTTGCAACTCGAAACAGGGACTATGGATCAAGCGAAGATTGGTTAAGGACGAGGTGACGATGCGCGTGGGAAACGGTTCCAAAGTCGATGTGGTCGCAGTCGGCACGCTACCTCTACATCTACCTTCGGGATTAGTATTAGACCTAAATAATTGTTATTTGGTGCCAGCGTTAAGCATGAACATTATATCTGGATCTTGTTTGATGCGAGACGGTTATTCATTTAAATCAGAGAATAATTGTTGTTCTATTTATATGAGTAATATCTTTTATGGTCATGCACCCTTGAAGAGTGGTCTATTCTTGTTGAATCTCGATAGTAGTAACACACATATTCATAATGTTGAAGCCAAAAGATGCAGAGTTGATAATGAGAGTGCAACTTATTTGTGGCACTGCTGTTTAGGTCATATCGGTGTAAAGCGCATGAAGAAACTCCATTCTGATGGACTTTTGGAACCACTTGATTATGAATCACTTGGTACTTGCGAACCGTGCCTCATGGGCAAGATGACCAAAACACCGTTCTCTGGTACTATGGAGAGAGCAACAGATTTGTTGGAAATCATACATACAGATGTATGTGGTCCGATGAATATTGAGGCTCGTGGCGGATATCGTTATTTTCTCACCTTCACAGATGATTTAAGCAGATATGGGTATATCTACTTAATGAAACATAAGTCTGAAACATTTGAAAAGTTCAAGGAATTTCAGAGTGAAGTTGAAAATCATCGTAACAAGAAAATAAAGTTTCTACGATCTGATCGTGGAGGAGAATATTTGAGTTACGAGTTTGGTGTACATTTGAAAAATTGTGGAATAGTTTCGCAACTCACGCCACCCGGAACACCACAGCGTAATGGTGTGTCTGAACGTCGTAATCGTACTTTACTAGATATGGTGCGATCTATGATGTCTCTTACTGATTTACCGCTATCGTTTTGGGGATACGCTCTAGAGACGGCCGCATTCACGTTAAATAGGGCACCATCAAAATTCGTTGAGACGACGCCTTATGAACTATCGTTTGGCAAGAAACCAAAGTTATTGTTTCTGAAAGTTTGGGGCTACGATGCTTATGTGAAAAAGCTTCAACCTGATAAGCTCGAACCCAAATCGGAGAAATGTGTCTTCATAGGATATCCAAAGGAAACTATTGGATACACCTTCTACCACAGATCCGAAGGCAAGACTTTTGTTGCTAAATTCGGAAACTTTCTAGAGAAGGAGTTTCTCTCGAAAGAAGTGAGTGGGAGGAAAGTAGAACTTGACGAGGTAACTGTACCTGCTCCCTTACTGGAAAGTAGTACATCACAGAAAACTGTTTCAGTGACACCTACACCAGTCAGTAAGGAAGCTAATGATAATGATCATGTAACTTCAGATCAAGATACTACTGAACCTCGTAGATCAACCAGAGTGAGATCCGCGCTAGAGTGGTACGGTAATCCTGTTCTGGAAGTCATGCTACTAGATCATGATGAACCTACGAACTATGAAGAAGCGATGGTGAGCCCAGATTCCGCAAAGTGGCTTGAAGCCATGAAATCTGAGATGGGATCCATGTATGAGAACAAAGTATGAACTTTGGTTGACTTGCCCGATGATCGGCAAGCAATTGAGAATAAATGGATCTTCAAGAAGAAGACTGACGCTGACGGTAATATTATTATCTACAAAGCTCGACTTGTCGCAAAAGGTTTTCGGCAAGTTCAAGGGGTTGACTACGATGAGACCTTCTCACCCGTAGCGATGCTTAAGTCTGTCCGAATCATGTTAGCAATTGCCGCATTTTATGATTATGAAATTTGGAAAATGGATGTCAAAACTGCATTCCTGAATGGATTTCTGGAAGAAGAGTTGTATATGATGCAACCAGAAGGTTTTGTCGATCCAAAGGGAGCTAACAAAGTGTGCAAGCTCCGGCGATCCATTTATGGACTGGTGCAAGCCTCTCGGAGTTGGAATAGACGCTTTGATAGTGTGATCAAAGCATTTGGTTTTATACAGACTTTCGGAGAAGCCTGTATTTACAAGAAAGTGAGTGGGAGCTCTGTAGCATTTCTGATATTATATGTGGATGACATATTGTTAATTGGAAATGATATAGAATTTCTGGATAGCATAAAGGGATACTTGAATAAGAGTTTTTCAATGAAAGACCTTGGTGAAGCTGCTTACATATTAGGCATAAAGATCTATAGAGATAGATCAAGACGCTTAATTGGACTTTCACAAAGCACATACCTTGACAAGATTTTGAAGAAGTTCAAAATGGATCAAGCAAAGAAAGGATTCTTGCCTGTGTTACAAGGTGTGAAGTTGAGTAAAACTCAATGCCCGACCACTGCAAAAGATAGAGAGAATATGAAAGATGTTCCTTATGCATCAGCCATAGGATCTATCATGTATGCAATGTTGTGTACCAGACCCGATGTGTGCCTTGCTATAAGTCTAGCAGGGAGGTACCAAAGTAATCCAGGAGTGGATCACTGGACAGCGGTCAAGAACATCCTGAAATACCTGAAAAGGACTAAGGATATGTTTCTCGTATATGGAGGTGACATAGAGCTCATCGTAAATGGTTACGTTGATGCAAGCTTTGACACTGATCCGGACGATTGTAAATCGCAAACCGGATACGTGTTTACATTAAACGGTGGAGCTGTCAGTTGGTGCAGTTCTAAACAAAGCGTCGTAGCGGGATCTACATGTGAAGCGGAGTACATAGCTGCTTCAGAAGCAGCGAACGAAGGAGTCTGGATGAAGGAGTTCATATCCGATCTAGGTGTCATACCTAGTGCATCGGGTGCAATGAAAATCTTTTGTGACAATACTGGTGCAATTGCCTTGGCAAAGGAATCCAGATTTCACAAGAGAACCAAGCACATCAAGAGACGCTTCAATTCCATCCGGGATCTAGTCCAGGTGGGAGACATAGAGATTTGCAAGATACATACGGATCTGAATGTTGCAGACCCGTTGACTAAGCCTCTACCACGAGCAAAACATGATCAGCACCAAGGCTCCATGGGTGTTAGAATCATTACGGTGTAATCTAGATTATTGACTCTAGTGCAAGTGGGAGACTGAAGGAAATATGCCCTAGAGGCAATAATAAAGTTATTATTTATTTCCTTATAATCATGATAAATGTTTATTATTCATGCTAGAATTGTATTAACCGGAAACATAATACATGTGTGAATACATAGACAAACAAAGTGTCACTAGTATGCCTCTACTTGACTAGCTCGTTAATCAAAGATGGTTATGTTTCCTAACCATGAACAATGAGTTGTTATTTTATTAACGGGATCACATCATTAAGAGAATGATCTGATTGACATGACCCATTCCATTAGCTTAGCACCCGATCGTTTAGTATGTTGCTATTGCTTTCTTCATGACTTATACATGTTCCTATAACTATGAGATTATGCAACTCCCGTTTACCGGAGGAACACTTTGGGTACTACCAAACATCACAATGTAACTGGGTGATTATAAAGGAGTACTACAGGTGTCTCCAAAGGTACATGTTGGGTTGGCGTATTTCGAGATTAGGTTTTGTCACTCTGATTGTCGGAGAGGTATCTCTGGGCCCTCTCGGTAATGCACATCACATAAGCCTTGCAAGCATTGCAACTAATAAGTTAGTTGCGGGATGATGTATTCCAGAACGAGTAAAGAGACTTGCCGGTAACGAGATTGAACTAGGTATTGGATACCGACGATCGAATCTCGGGCAAGTAACATACCGATGACAAAGGGAACAACGTATGTTGTTATGCGGTCTGACCGATAAAGATCTTCGTAGAATATGTAGGAGCCAATATGGGCATCCAGGTCCCGCTATTGGTTATTGACCGGAGACGTGTCTCGGTCATGTCTACATTGTTCTCGAACCCGTAGGGTCCGCACGCTTAAGGTTATGATGACAGTTATATTATGAGTTTATGCATTTTGATGTACCGAAGGTTGTTCAGAGTCCCGGATGTGATCACGGACATGACGAGGAGTCTCGAAATGGTCGAGACGTAAATATTGATATATTGGAAGCCTATGTTTGGATATCGGAAGTGTTCCGGGTGAAATCGGGATTTTACCGGAGTACCGGGAGGTTACCGGAACCCCCGGGAGCTATATGGGCCTTAGTGGGCTTTAGTGGAAAGGAGAAAGGGGCAGCCCAAGGTGGCTGTGCGCCTCCCCCCTTCCCCTAGTCCTATTAGGACTAGGAGAGGTGGTCGGCCCCCTCTCTCTCTTTCCCCCCTCAAGGAGTCCTATTCCAACTAGGATTGGGGGGGGGGGGGAATCCTACTCCCAGAGGGAGTAGGACTCTCCTGGCGCGCCTCCTGTGGCCTGCCAGCCTCCCCCCCTCTAATCCTTTATATACTGAGGCAGAGGCACCCCAGAAACACACAAGTTGATCCACGTGATCTATTCCTTAGCCGTGTGCGGTGCCCCCCAGCCACCATAGTCCTCGATAATACTGTAGCAGAGCTTAGGCGAAGCCCTGCTGCTGTAGTACATCAAGATCGTCACCACGCCGTCATGCTGGCGGAACTCTTCCTCGACACTTTGCTGGATCGGAGTCCGGGGATCGTCATCGAGCTGAACGTGTGCTCGAACTCAGAGGTGACGTAGTTTCGGTGCTTGATCAGTTGGATCGTGAAGACGTACGACTACTTCCTCTACGTTGTGTCAACGCTTCCGCAGTCGGTCTGCGTGGGTACGTAGACAACACTCTCCCATCTTGTTGCTATGCATCACATGATCTTGCGTGAGCGTAGGAAATTTTTTGAAATTACTACGAAACCCAACACTCCGAGTCCGGCCTTGAGCCGGACACCGCGCCGAAACCTTCAACGGTTCCGGACTCCGGTAGGCAACCTCCTTCCAAGAGGAGCAAGCCTACCGAGCCGGTGACCTCCGTCCAACCGGAGGCACCGGACAATTTGCTGGAGACGCTTAACGGCGCCTCCATCAATGAGGGGCACCGCACTATTATGAGTGCGGTGATCCAGAAGGTTCAGTCCGCCAAGAGCGGACTGACTGAAGCCTGTGTCAGCCTTCTAACAGGCTTTGAGGTAAGTAAAGAATATGTAAAAATATTTCCGCATAGACAGTAGCCCCTGATGCTCTGTTCGGTGTTCGGAAAGAAAAGCCGAATAGAGGATCTGATAATCGCAGGAGTCTAACATAATCAAGTCAATATGCGTATGCAGGCTTCGCTGCTGGCCTCCGCCGCACTGACTGCGGAGGTGGATACGCTGAAGCAGAACCTCGAGCGGTCCGAGCAAGAGCTCGGCCTAGCCAAGCAGAAGCTCGAGGAGAAGGAAGGTAAGAAATACCTTATTGAAATATGTGAAAGGTGCAATTGCAAAAAGTGACAGGATTAACGCGGCTATTGTAGGGGCCACAACTGAGGTGGCGACCCCTAAGCAAGCGCTGTCCGAGGCCGAAAAGAGGGTGGCCACGGAGCGCATCGAGCGGGAGAAGCATGAGACGCAGGTTGGCGAGGTGCGGCAAGAGCTCCAGGCTCTCATGAAAAAACATGAGAGTTTGGAGCTTGACTCAAAGACGCGAGAGTCTGAGCTCGCGGTGGCCATTGAAGATGCCAAGTCTGCCAAGGCCAAAGCCCAGAAGGCCCTCCAGGAGGTTGAGGTAGTAAAAAAGATAACGGCGGGTAAGGCATTCTTTATGCAAAGCAAGCACGTGAAAGTGATTTACTTGTCACTTACCCGAATCCGGAGCTCTCCAGGAGTATTCACAGACTTGCCCCGTAGCGTGTCGGATGTCGCCGCCTTCTACCACGATGAGGAGGGAAGCTCAACGGAGAAGGTGTTCTGGTCTCAGTATGCTGGGGCCGAACACCCGGTGCCCTTAAGCGACCAGCTGAAACAGCTGGTCGAGCTCCATAAGGTGGCCGAACAGGCCATGAAGGGCCTCATAGTCCGGCTCTGGCCTGGAGAGGCCATGCCTGGGAGCTACTTCGGGCTGGTGAGGCGGCTGGTGGAGGCCTGTCCAAGGCTCGAAGTCATCAAGCGCTCCATATGCATCGAGGGTGCCTGTAGGGCGCTTGCCCGTGCGAAGGTGCACTGGGGCAAGCTGGATGCTGAGAAGCTTGTGAAGGACGGGCCACCGCCGGGCAAGGAGCATCGCAAGCCCGAGATGTATTATGAGGGCGTTCTGAAGGGTGCCCGCCTTGTGGCGGATGAATGTTCCATGAATGTAATTTTTCAATGAACTCGCTCGTTTTGTCCTGTGCGCTGAAAACTTGTTCATGTGCGCTAAGGAATGCTTTTTGAATTTAAAATATTACCTTCTGTGCGGCCGTTTATCAAACTTGAGAGATGGCGAGTCGTCGGCTTCTGCCCCCATGGCACGAGTGCTGGGGTGTTCGGGATAAACATGAGCGCTCTTTTTCCCATTCTTGGGTCCTTCGAGGGAGGCGCTCAACACAGCGAACAAGGCAATCGGACTATAATGCTTGAACACTCTCACTTAGCCATAGAATTCTATAATTTTAAATTTCGGCGAAGCCCCTAGTGTTCGGAAGACCGAGTTCGGGGCGCTATCCACGCCTAGGCCGGACAAAAGCCGACTCCTCGCTCTAAGCGGCATAAGTCTTTAGGGACTCGAAAACCTCTCGAACAGCGACCAGCTCTCGCCTCATCATGACAGTCAGTTTTAGCTTTCTCTACTGAGGTGCTTAGCCCAGCTCAACTGGGGCACAATCGCAGTAGTTCTCCTAGTGCTACCTTAGCCGATATAACGGAACGTAAGGTACCAAAACATAGGAGCCGGGCAAACCCAACTATTGACCCAAGACATGATTCGGAGCCGATGCATATAATGCTATAAGTTCGGGGTGCCGCACTTGTGAAAGTGTTCGGACTTCTCACACCATGTTGTGGGGTACTTAAGCCCCTGGCGTATTGGCCGTACCAAAGTGTACGGGTGCAACATGTCATTAATGAACATATATTTGTAAAAAAGAGGTAATGCGGTAATAGAAGTAAGTTATGCATTGTTTATTTAGAAAAGTTGTGATCAAAGCAGAACGATACAAATAGTGCAATAAGCAAAATATGGGACTATCAAATATGTCCTTTCCAGGGGCGAGCTGCGGAATGTTATGCGAAACAGGTATACTGCTCGTTATAGAGACCACCTTAGAGTTCCGTAGTGCGGCGTAGCTTTCTGTTTCCCTGGTTGTATCGTTTGTGCGGCAATTGTACTGCCGGACAAGCCTTCCGAAGAATGGAGTCCTGAAAATAAGAGAAAAAATAAGAAATCAGCAGCCCCTAGTGCGGTTTAAGCCGCGTTTCGCGCTTGTCGTGATGGTGCCCCTCCCCCTGTGCCCATGGTATTTCTAGAGCGTAGTTATGTACGCGCGACACTGGTTTCGCAAGTTCGCGAGGGCTGGGGTTGGGGCCGCATTGCTACGCTTGCTCGGAACGTGCCAGGCGGTCTTGTTGTAGGTTACTCCGGGCACGCTTGACGGTGTCCAGACGTTTAATGGCCGGACTGGAGAATTGCCTTGAGAGGCTGCTTTGTACTTCCGCTGCAATAGTTGCCGTATGCTCCTCCGTTCGGAGAGAGCGTTCGGTGTTTCCATTGACTGTGATGACGCCTTGAGGGCCTGGCATCTTGAGCTTGAGGTATGCGTAGTGCGGCACCGCATTGAACTTGGCAAATGCGGTTCGCCCGAGCAGTGTGTGATAGCCACTGCGGAACGGGACTATGTCGAAGATTAACTCCTTGCTTCGGAAATTATCCGGAGATTCGAAGACCACTTCAAGTGTAACTAAGCCTGTACAGTTGGGTTCTACACCTGGTATGACACCTTTAAAGGTCGTTCTGGTGGGTTTAAACCTCAAGGGATCAATGCCCATTTTCCGCACTATATCCTGATAAAGCAGGTTCAAGCTACTGTCGCCGTCCATAAGGACTCTAGTGAGGTGAAATCCGTCAATAATTGGGTCTAGAACCAATGCGGCGAATCCGCCATGACGGATACTCGTGGGGTGGTCCCTTCAATCAAAAGTGATCGGGCAGGAAGACCATGGGTTGAACTTTGGGGCGACTGGCTCCATCGTGTATATGTCCCGCACACGCTTCCGCTCCCTCTTGGGGATGTGGGTTGCGTATATCATGTTCACCGTCCGCACTTGTGGGGGAAAACCTTTCTTTCCACTGTTGTTCGGCGGCCGGGGCTCCTCCTCGTCATTGCTATGCAGCCCCTTGTCTCTGCTTTCGGCATTTAACTTGCCTGCCTGCTTGAACACCCAACAATCCCTGTTGGTGTGATTGGCTGGTTTTTCGGGGGTGCCATGTATCTGGCATGAGCGGTCGAGTATTCGGTCCAAACTGGACGGGCCCAGAGTATTTCTTTTGAATGGCTTTTTCCGCTGACCGGGTTTAGAGCCTCTGAATCCGGCATTAACTGCCGTATCCTCAGCATTGTCACCGTTAATGCAGCGCTGTTGCTTGTTGCGACGCGACCTGCCACTGCTGTCCTTGGTATCCGAATTACCAGGGCTCTTGCTCATGTTATTGCTGCGAGCTAGCCAGCTGTCTTCTCCCGCGCAAAAGCGGGTCATAAGTGTCGTGAGGGCTGCCATAGATTTTGGCTATTCCTGTCCTAGGTGCCGTGCAAGCCACTCGTCGCGGATGTTATGCTTGAAGGCTGCTAGGGCCTCTGCGTCCGGACAGTCGATGATTTGATTTTTCTTGGTTAGGAACCGTGTCCAGAATTGTCTGGCCGATTCCTCTGGCTGACGAATTATGTGGCTTAGGTCATCGGCGTCTGGTGGTCGCACATAAGTGCCCTGGAAATTGTCGAGGAATGCGGCTTCCAAGTCCTCCCAACAACCAATTGACTCTGCTGGCAAGTTGTTAAGCCAATGCCGAGCTGGTCCTTTAAGCTTGAGTGGGAGGTATTTTATGGCGTGTAAGTCATCACCGCGGGCCATGTGGATATGAAGGAGATAGTCCTTGATCCATACCGCAGGATCTGTTGTGCCATCATATGATTCAATGTTCACGGGTTTGAAACCCTCAGGGATTTGATGATCCATTACTTCATCTGTGAAGCATAGTGGGTGTGTAGCGCCTCTGTACTAGGCTATATCACTACGCGGCTCAAACGAGCTTTGTCTACTGTGTTCGGCCCGGCCGAATTTACTTTATCCGGCAAGACGAGTACCATCTCGTGCTGTGGGGCGCCCACGTGATCCGTAGATCGATCTTGTTTGCCTTGCCTTGTCCTCCAATGTGTCTCGCAGGTCTGGCGCATTTTCCCATGCCTTGGTAGTTTTTGAGCGGCGCCGGGGTGCGACTTGAGTGGAGGGCCGAGAGGCCTCTCTGTCGCGGCCACGGGGTGGCCGGTCGGCCGCATCATGCGCTGGTGATGTAGGTTTAAGTGCTTCCTCCTCTAATTGGGGTAGCAACCTGCGCTTTGGGTAGCTCTTGGAGGGGCGTTCGAGTTCGTACTCTTCGGCCGCAAGGACTTCAGTCCATCTGTCGGCCAGCAAATCTTGATCAGCTCTAAGTTGTTGATGTTTTTTCTTGAGGCTGCTCGCTGTCGCCATAAGCCTGCGTTTGAAATGCTCTTGTTCGACAGGATCCTCCGGCACGACAAATTCGTTGTCGTCGAGGCTTGCCTCGTCTTCAGAGGGAGGCATGTAATTATCGTCCTCGACCTCTCTGTCTGCCACTCTCTCATGAAGGCTGGCTTCTCTATCCTCCTGTGCTGAATCTTGCTGGAGGTGGTTGTCTTCGGCACTGTCCGGGGTGTTATTATCCCCCGTGCCGGAATCACCATTTTTGTTTTTGCGGGATTTAGAGCGGTGCCGCTGACGCCGGCGCTTAGGCTGCTTCTTGGAGGGGTCATCCTCCACTGTTCCATCGCCATTGCCTTCTTTTGGGGTGTCCAGCATGTATATATCATACGACGAGGTGGCTTTCCAGTGCCCTATAGGCGCTGGTTCTTGATCGTCTCCTGCATCGGCGTCCATACCGTCGATGTCTTCGGAGTCGAAGTCGAGCATGTCAGTTAAATCATCGACAGTGGCTACGAAGTGGGTGGTGGGTGGTCTTTGAATTTCTTCATCATCCGCATCCCAACCTTGCCGACCATAGTCCGGCCAGGGCTCTCCTGACAAAGAGAGAGACTTTAGTGAATTCAGAATATCGCCAAAGGGCGAGTGCTGAAAGATGTCTGTGGCGGTGAACTCCATGATCGGCGCCCAGTCGGGTTCGATCGATCGGGGTGCGGAGGGCTCGGAGTCTAGAGAGGAGTCCGGCTCCTTGGAGTCACGGGCTTCTCAAAGAACAGGGCTGGTGTTCGGCTCGATCGCCATAGAAATTACAGCCCCCGAGGCGGTGTCTAACCACCCATCCTCGGTTGGTGTGATCGGCTCTGAGCTAGGGGTCAGAGCGGACACAGGTGCGGCCTCCAGGGCACTGTTCGATGGAAGAGCTAAATCATGCCCATCGTGACAGTGCGGCGCGCTCGGCTGTGGCTCGAATCCGTCGAAGATCAAGTCTCCGCGGATGTCGGCCGTGTAGTTCAAACTTCCAAATCTGACCTGATGGCCAGGGGCGTAGCTTTCGATCTGCTCCAGATGACCAAGCGAATTGGCCCGCAGTGCAAAGCCGCCGAATACGAAGATCTGTCCGGGGAGAAAAGTCTCACCCTGGATCGCATCGATGTTGATGATCGGAGAAGCCATCGGGCCTAAAAGCGACGACACGGAGGAACTCTCAATGAAAGCACCAATGTCGGTGTCAAAACCGGCGGATCTCGGGTAGGGGGTCCCGAACTGTGCGTCTAGGTCGGATGGTAACAGGAGGCAGGGGACACGAAGTTTTACCCAGGTTCGGGCCCTCTTGATGGAGGTAAAACCCTACGTCCTGCTTGATTAATATTGATGATATGGGTAGTACAAGAGTAGATCTACCACGAGATCAGAGAGGCTAAACCCTAGAAGCTAGCCTATGGCATGATTGTTGTTCGTCCTACGGACTAAAACTCTCCGGTTTATATAGACACCGGAGAGGGCTAGGGTTACACAGAGTCGGTTACAATGGTAGGAGATCTACATATCCATATCGCCAAGCTTGCCTTCCACGCCAAGGAAAGTCCCTTCCGGACACGGGACGAAGTCTTCAATCTTGTATCTTCATAGTCCAGGAGTCCAGCCGAAGGTATAGTCCGGCCACCCGGACACCCCCTAATCCATGACTCCCTCACTTGGAGTCCACGTCAAGGAAGCTTCAAGGACGCCACGAGGTAGGGGGGCGCGCTCACCCCCTGGGCACGCCCTCCACCCTCGTGGGCCCCTCGTGGCCCCCCTGACGTACTTCTTCCACCTATATATATCCATATACCCTAAAACGGTCGGAGAGCACAATAGATCGGGAGTTCTGCCGCCAGAAGCCTCCGTAGCCACCGAAAGCCAATCTAGACCCGTTCCGGCACCCTGCCGGAGGGGGAAATCCCTCTCCGGTGGCTATCTTCATCATCCCGGTGCTCTCCATGATGAGGAGGGAGTAGTTCTCCCTCGGGGCTGAGGGTATGTACCAGTAGCTATGTGTTTGATCTCTCTCTCCCGTGTTCTTGAGGTGATACGATCTTGATGTATCGCGAGCTTTGATATTATAGTTGGATCTTATTATGTTTTCTCCCCCCCCCCCTCTACTCTCTTGTAATAGATTGAGTTTCCCCTTTGAAGTTATCTTATTGGATTGAGTCTTTAAAGATTTGAGAACACTTGATGTATGTCTTCCCGTGTGTATCTGTGGTGAAAATGGGATATCACGTGATTCACTTGATGTATGTTTTGGTGATCAACTTGCAGGTTCCGCCCATGAACCTATGCATAGGAGTTGGCACACGTTTTCGTCATGATTCTCCGGTAGAAACTTTGGGGCACTCTTTGAGGTTCTATGTGTTGGTTGAATAGATGAATCTGATATTGTGTGATGCATATCGTATAATCATACCCATGGATACTTGAGGTGACATTGGAGTATCTAGGTAACATTAGGGTTTTGGTTGATTTGTGTCTTAAGGTGTTATTCTAGTACGAACTCTAGGGCTGTTTGTGACACTAATAGGAATAGCCCAATGGATTGATTGGAAAGAATAACTTTGAGGTGGTTTCGTACCCTACCATAATCTCTTCGTTTGTTCTCTGCTATTAGTGACTTTGGAGTGACTCTTTGTTGCATGTTGAGGGATAGTTATGTGATCCAATTATGTTCTTATTGTTGAGAGGACTTGCACTAGTGAAAGTATGAACCCTAGGCCTTGTTTCCTATCATTGCAATACCGTTTATGCTCACTTTTATCATTAGTTACCTTGCTGTTTTTATATTTTTAGATTACAAAAACCATTATCTACTATCCATATACCACTTGTATCACCATCTCTTCACCGAACTAGTGCACCTATACAATTTACCATTGTATTGGGTGTGTTGGGGACACAAGAGACTCTTTGCTATTTGGTTGCAGGGTTGTTTGAGAGAGACCATCTTCATCCTACGCCTCCTACGGATTGATAAACCTTAGGTCATCCACTTGAGGGAAATTTGCTACTGTCCTACAAACCTCTGCACTTGGAGGCCCAACAACGTCTACAAGAAGAAGGTTGTGTAGTAGACATCAGCGGCCGATTCATTTGTCTCCTCCCGCGGCGGACTTGGTCGTGGTTGATTTCAGCTTCACCGTGGTGATGATCAACTCCGCAGTGGATATTTTCTGTCCTAACATATCAGGTCATCAATTTTTTGGCTTAAAAAGAAGGATTCCGGTTTATAATCCGGCTCGAGGGAAAGTTCTCTCCCGGAAAGCTTTGAAGCTCTCGGTATCCGGTTTAACAATTTCCGGTTCCAAAGAATAATCTCTCGCAAGTTCGAGTTCTCAGGAAAAGTTAAGGGGACCAAAGAGAGTCTGTTCCAAGAGCACAGCTCAAACATAGGTGCCCCTTGAGCATAGCTCACAATATCGTTTGGAGGCTTCCTGTTCAAACATAGGTGTATTCACCAAAGAGAACATAGCGTTACTACCCTATTGATTCCGGCTATCACGCCAATATTATCAATATTATCATAAGAGCACAGCTCTGGTTATTTCAGTAATCCGGCTATCAAGCCAATATTATCATAAGGGGCCAAAGAGAGTCTGCCGCACAGCACAGCTCAAACATGGGTATCCCTTGAGCACAGCTCACAATATCACTTGGGGGCTTTGTTCGAACCATAGTCACACCTCTTGATAGGCTTAGAGCCACCAGGGAAATCACTTGGGGGCTCTGGTCGTATCCGAACCATAGCTTATACTCTCTTGATTAACATAAGGGCACCAGGGAAATCACTTGGGGGCTTGGTCGTATCCGAACCATAGCTACACCTCTTGATAGGCATAAGGTTACCAGGGAAATCACTTGGGGGCTATGGGTTCGAACCATAGTTACACCTCTTGATAGGCATAAGGGCACTAGGGAAATCACTTGGGGGCTTGGTCGTATTCGAACCGTAGTTACACCTCTTGATCGGCACAATGCCACAATTATGACTACATGGGGGCTCTGGTCGTATCCGAACTATAGCTTAAACCCTCTTGATCATACATATACATCATCATATATTGCATCATATGTAGCATCATCATTACATCATCATAGCATTTATCATATGTGCATGGATATACCGGTTTATATGGCATGAATCGGTTTTCAAACCAGGTTATATTATTCAAAATCTTTAATAGCCAACACGGCTGGATTTTGTTATGGTTATCAATAACCAGTATTATGATTAAGGTTTTCAAAGTCACTTTAGCGCAATGGCTATCATATTATCAATGGATATGATTTATTCTACAATTGAAGGAATAGTCCCGAGTCGCTGCAGGCTTACGACCCGGCACTTGGGGGCTATATTATTCAAGTTAAGATTACATCAAATACACAAGTATCAAGTCGTTGCAAGCATGCACCATGACACTTGGGGGCTAATGCAAAGTCATTGTTTGCTCACCTTATTGAAGACCCGACTCATCACATCGTAATGAGCCGGCCCTTGGGGGCTACCAATTGCTCCTGTCAACAATTCAAGGTACAAAGTTTTAATCCATTATATTGAAGGGTCCACTGCTCAGTTGGTAAAGCAAAAGGCTCTTAACCTTGTGGACGTGGGTTCAAGCCCCATGATGGGGGTTACATCATATAATGTTATTCGCAATGAGATATATATAAAGTCCCAGCTCGATATTATGTTACTGAGTCGGCCCTTGGGGACTACACATTGTTGTTCAAAGTCTACATGATTATATTTACAAAGTCCCTGCTCATTATCACATAATGACCCGGCCCTTGGGGGCTACACTGGTTGAAGTTTTTATAAGCATAAGGCAATTTCAAGTCCCAGGTTGTTGCAAGCATGACAACCCGGTACTTGGGGGCTACATATGTGGAATACTCAGTTCTGACTGGTGATTGAGATGAACAACCTGGATTTCCTCAAAGCTTGTGACATTCATATTGAAGCAAGTCTTAAGTTGTTGCTATGCTACCTTCTTAAGACTTGGGGGCTACAAGTGATAGGCATGTAAGAGGTACATTTTCAAGCTTGATGTTAACTACAATTATGACTCGGTGCCATCAATATTTGTAAACCGGCAAGGTTCTACATTCTTAAACCACCAAAGTTCTACATTCTTAAACCGGCTGAAGATCAGATGAATATTTCAAAGGTCAATATTTTTGTTAAGCATTGGGAGCTAAGTCAAAGGAGTTATTCTTCACAATATTTCTCTGTGACGTGTCAGCAAATTGATTATGAAGCTGGCATATTGACCTGGATTTTATAGAAGAAGGAAGTAACAAGGACTTAAGGATGATCAGGATCAGTTTAACATGGATAAATCCAAATTAAACTGGGGGCTAATGTCGGGGATATACCCCGCGGTATGATCCGGCCGGAGTTATAACCTGGCTGGGACTTAGTAAACCGACTAACAGTTAAGACATATGGCTAAGACGGACGGTAAACCGGCAGGTGGTAAACTAGTAGGTGTTAAGGCAGGTGGTAAACCAGTTTGTGTTAAGTCAGACGGTAAACCGACAGGTTGTTAAACCGGCTGACAGTTAAGATAGACAGATAAAACAGGCAGTTAACCCAGACGGTAAACCAACAGGTTGTTAAACTGGATGACAGTTAAGACAGGAGTTAAGTCAGATGATAACTCAGCAGATAATCATAAACTGGTAGACCATCTTAAACCGGCACCAGTTATAACCCGGCAGACAGTAATAACTGGGTTGCCAGGAGTTATGAAGCCCGAGACGTTATGAAGCCCAAGATGTTAAGAAGCCCATGAAGAGAAGTCATAATAGTTATGTCTTAAGTCCGAGTTGGACTCTACATGTAACCCGCCCCTTCAACTTATATAAGGAGGGGCAGGGCTCCCGAAAGGGGGACAAGTAAGGAGAAACAATCTGAAGGGTTAGGGTTAACTGGGAGAGCTGGTTTACGGTGACTTCCTGATGATCATAATGAGACATAGCCTCAAACAGCACGTAGGGTTGTTATCGGATGATGTTTCCCGGGGCCCGAAGCTGTCTAAACCCTTGTCTTGCGTTGTGTCTCTCGATTCCGCTCAACCCCTCTCAAGCTACCACATAGATGCGTTGGCCTCACGACTAAGTCCTCACACTAGGACATCTGCCATGACAAAACCACGACACTTTGTCTATGGCTAGGAAACATAACCATCTTTGATCAACGAGCTAGTCAAGTAGAGGCATACTAGTGACACTCTGTTTGTCTATGTATTCACACATGTATCATGTTTCTAGTTAATACAATTATAGCATGAATAATAAACATTTATCATGATATAAGGAAATAAATAATAACTTTATTATTGCCTCTAGGGCATATTTCCTTCAGTCTCCCACTTGCACTAGAGTCAATAATCTAGTTCACATCTTTATGTTATTAACACCCAAAGAGTGATCATGTTTTGCTTTGTGAGAGAAGTTTAGTCTACGGGTCTGCAACATTCAGTTCCGTATGTATTTCGCAAATTTCTATGTCTACAATGCTCTGCATGGATCTACTCTAGCTAATTGCTCCCACTTTCAATATGTATCCAGATTGAGACTTAGAGTCATCTAGATCGATGTAAAAAGCTTGCATCGACGTAACTCTTTACGACGAACTTTTTTATCACCTCCATAACCGAGAAATATTTCCTTAGTCCACTAAGGATAATTTTGACCGCTATCTAGTGATCTACTCCTAGATCACTATTGTACTCCCTTGCCAGAAAGATGCTAAGGTATACAATAGGACTGGTAAACAACATAGCATACTTTATAGAACCTATGACTGAGGCATAGGGAACGACTTATCATTCTCTTTCTATTTTCTGCTGTGGTCGGGTTTTGAGTCTTTACTCAACTTCACACCTTGCAACACAGGCAAGAAAGAACTCCTTCTTTGACTGTTCCATTTTGAACTACTTCAAAATCTTGTCAAGGTATGTACTCATTGAAATAACTTATCAAGCGTCTTGATCTATCTCTATAGATCTTGATGCTCAATGTGTAAGCAGCTTCTTCGAGGTCTTACTTTGAAAAACTCCTTTCAAATACTCCTTTATGCTTTTCAGAAAATTCTACATTCTTTGCGATCAACAATATGTCATTCACATATACTTATCAGAAATGTTGTAGTGCTCCCACTCACTTTCTTGTAAATACAGGCTTCACCGCAAGTCTGTATAACACCATATACTTTGATCACTCTATCAAAGCATATATTCCAACTCTGAGATGCTTGCACCAGTCCATAGATGGATCGCTGGAGCTTGCTCACTTTGTTAGCACCTTTAGGGTCGACAAAACCTTCTGGTTGCATCATATACAACTCTTCCTTTTAAGAAATCCATGAAGGAACACAGTTTTGACATCCATTTTCCAGATTTCATAAAATGCGGCAACTGATAACATGATTTGGACAGACTTTTAAGCATCGATACGAGTGAGAAAATCTCATCGTAGTCAACACCTTGAACTTGTCGAAAACACTTTGCGACAATTCGAGCTTTGTAGATAGTGACACTACTATCAACGTCCGTCTTCCTCTTGAGGATCCATTTATTCTTAATGACTCACCGATCATCGGGAAAGTCAATCAAAGTCCATACTTTGTTCTCATACATGGATCCAATCTTTGATTTCATGGCCTCAAGCCATTTCACGGAATCTGGGCTCATCATCGCTTCCTCATAGTTCATAGGTTCATCATAGTCAATTAACATGACCTCCAAAACAGGATTACCATACCACTCTGGTGCGGATCTCGCTCTGCTTGACCTACGAGGTTCGGTACTAACTTGATCTGAAGTTACATGATCATCATCATTAGCTTCCTCACTAATTGGTGTAGGAGTCAAAGAAACAGATTTCTGTGATGATCTACTTTCCAATAAGGGAGCAGGTATAGTTACCTCATCAAGTTCTACTTTCCTCCCACTCACTTCTTTCGAGAGAAACTCCTTCTCTAGAAAGGATCCATTCTCAGCAACGAATGTCTTGCCTTCGGATCTGTGATAGAAGGTGTACCCAACTGTCTCCTTCGGGTATCCTATGAAGACACATTTCTCCGATTTGGGTTTGAACTTATCAGGATGAAACCTTTTCTTATAAGCACCGCAACCCCAAACTTTAAGAAACGACAACTTTGGTTTCTTGCCAAACCACAGTTCATACGGTGTCGTCTCAACGGATTTAGATGGTGCCCTTTTTAACGTGAATGCAGCTGTCTCTAATGCATAACCCCAAAACTATAGTGGTTAATTGATAAGAAACATCATAGATTGCACTATATCCAATAATAGTATGGTTATGACGTTCGGACACAGCATTATGCTATGGTGTTCCAGGTGGCACGATTTTGTGAAACTATTCCACATTGTTTTAATTGAAGATGAAACTCGTAACTCAAATATTTGTCTCTGTGATCAGATTGTAAAAACTTTATTTTCTTGTCACGATGATTTTCCACTTCACTCTGAAGTTCTTTGAACTTTTCAAATGTTTCATACTTATGTTTCATCAAGTAGATATACCCATATCTGCTCAAATCATCTGTGAAGGTCAGAAAATAATGGTACCCGCTGCGAGCCTCAACACTCATCGTACTGCATACATCAGTATGTATTATTTCCAATAAGTCAGTTGCTCGCTCCATTGTTCCGGAGAACGGAGTCTTAGTCATCTTGCCCATGAGGCATGGTTCGCAAGCATCAAAATGATTCATAATCAAGTGATTCCAAAATCCCATCAACATGGAGTTTCTTCATGCGATTTACACCAATATGACCTAAACGGCAGTGCCACAAATAAGTTGCACTATCATTATTAACTTTGCATCTTTTGGCTTCAATATTATGAATGTGTGCATCACTATGATTGAGATCCAACAAACCATTTTCATTGGGTGTATGACCATAGAAGGTTTTATTCATGTAAACAAAACAAGAATTATTCTCTAACTTAAATGAATAACCATTTTGCAATAAACATGATCAAATCATATTCATGCTCAACGCAAACACCAAATAACATTTATTTAGGTTTAACACTAATCCCGAAAGTATAGGGAGTGTGCGATGATGATCATATCAATTTTGGAACCACTTCCAACACATATCGTCACTTCACCCTTAACTAGTCTCTGTTCATTCTGCAACTCTCGTTTCGAGTTACTACTCTTAGAAACTGAACCAGTATCAAATACCGAGGGGTTGCTATAAACACTAGTAAAGTAGACATCAATAACATGTATATCAAATATAGCATTGTTCACTTTGCCGTCCTTCTTATCCGCCAAATACTTGGGGCAGTTCCGCTTCTAGTGACCAGTCCCTTTGTAGTAGAAGCACTTAGTCTTAGGCTTAGGTCCAGACTTGGGCTTCTTCACTTGAGCAGCAACTTGCTTGTCGTTCTTCTTGAAGTTCCCTTTCTTTCCCTTTGCCCTTTTCTTGAAACTAGTGGTATTGTTAATCATCAACACTTGATGCTCTTTCTTGATTTCTACCTTCAACTATTTCATCATCATGAAAAGCTCGGGAATCGTTTTCGTCATCCCTTGCATACTAAAGTTCATCATGAAGTTCTACTAACTTGGTGATGGTGACTAGAGAATTCTGTCAATCACTATTTTATCTGGAAGATTAACTCCCACTTGATTCAAGCAATTGTAGTACCCAGACAATCTGAACACATGCTCACTGCTTGAGCTATTCTCCTCCATCTTTTAGCTATAGAACTTGTTGGAGACTTTATATCTCTCAACTCGGGTATTTTCTTGAAATATTAACTTCAACTCCTAGAACATCTCATATGATCCATGATGTTCAAAACGTCTCCCGATTCTAAGATGTTAATCATGGTGCACTAAACTATCAAGTAGTCATCATATTGAGCTAGCCAAACGTTCATGACGTCTGCATCTGCTCCTACAATAGGTCTGTCACCTAGCGGTGCATCAAGGACATAATTCTTCTGTGCAACAATGAGGATAATCCTCAGATTACGGATCCAATCCGCATCATTGCTACTAACATCTTTCAACTTAGTTTTCTCTAGGAACATATCAAAAATAAAACAGAGGAGCTAAACGCGAGCTATTGATCTACAACATAAATATGCTAATACTACCAGGACTAGTTCATGATAAATTAAAGTTCAATTAATCATATTACTTAAGAATTCCCACTTAGATAGACATCCCTCTAATCATCTAAGTGATCACGTGATCCAAATCAACTAAACCATAACCGATCATCACGTGAAATGGAGTAGTTTTCAGTGGTGAACATCACTATGTTGATCATATCTACTATATGATTCATGCTCGACCTTTCGGTCTCAGTGTTCCGAGGCCATATCTGCATATGCTAGGCTCATCAAGTTTAACCTGAGTATTCTGCGTGGGCAAAACTGGCTTGCACCCGTAGTAGATGGACGTAGAGCTTATCACACCCGATCATCACGTGGTGTCTGGGCACGACGAACTTTGGCAACGGTGCATACTCAGGGAGAACACTTTTATCTTGAAATTTAGTGAGAGATCATCTTATAATGCTACCGTCAATCAAAGCAAAATAAGATGCATAAAAGATAAACATCACATGCAATCAATATAAGTGATATGATATGGCCATCATCATCTTGTGCTTGTGATCTCCATCTCCGAAGCACTATCATGATCACCATCGTCACCGGCGCGACACCTTGATCTCCATCGTAGCATCGTTGTCGTCTCGCCAACTATTGCTTCTACGACTATCGCTACTGCTTAGTGATAAAGTAAAGCAATTACAGGGCGATTGCATTGCATACAATAAAGCGGCAACCATATGGCTCCTGCCAGTTGCCGATAACTCGGTTACAAAACATGATCATCTCATACAATATAGCATCGCGTCTTGACCATATCACATCACAACATGCCCTGCAAAAACAAGTTAGATGTCCTCTACTTTGTTGTTGCAAGTTTTACGTGGCTGCTACGGGCTGAGCAAGAACCGTTCTTACCTACGCATCAAAACCACAACGATAGTTCGTCAAGTTAGTGTTGTTTTAACCTTCTCAAGGACCGGACGTAGCCACAGTCGGTTCAACTAAAGTTGGAGAAACTGACACCCGCCAGCCACATGTGTGCAAAGCACGTCGGTAGAACCAGTCTCGCGTAAGCGTACGCGTGATTTTGGTCTGGGCCGCTTCATCCAACAATACCACCGAACCAAAGTATGACATGCTGGTAAGCAATATGACTTGTATCGCCCACGACTCACTTGTGTTCTACTCGTGCATATAACATCTACGCATATAACCAGGCTCTGATACCACTGTTGGGGAACGTAGTAATTTCAAAAATTTCCTACGCACAAGCAAGATCATGGTGATACATAGCAACAAGAGGCGAGAGTATGTCCACGTACCCTCGTAGACCGAAAGCGAAAGTGTTAGCACAACGCGGTTGATGTAGTCGTACGTCTTCACGATCCGACCGATCAAGTACCGAATGCACGGCACCTTCGAGTTCTGCACACATTCAACTCGATGATGTCCCTCGAACTCCGATCCAGTCGAGCTTTGAGGAAAGTTCCGTCAGCACGACGGCATGGTGATGATGTTGATGTTCTACTGTCGCAGGGCTTCGCCTAAGCACCGCTACAATATTATCGAGGTGGACTATGGTGGAGAGGGGCACCACACACGGCTAAAAGATCCAAGAGATCAATTGTTGTGTCTATGGGTGCCCCCTGGCCACGTATATAAAGGAGTGGAGGAGGGGGAGAGGGTCGGCCCCTATGGCGCGCCCTGGAGGAGTCCTACTCCCACCAGGAGTAGGATTCCTCCCCTTCCAAGTAGTAGGAGTAGGAGACAAGGAAGGGGAAGAGGGAAGAGAAGGAAGGAGGGGGCGCCGCCCCTCCCCCTAGTCCAATTCGGACTAGTCATTGGGGGGGCGCGCGACCTACCTCTATCTCTCCCCTAAAGCCCAATAAGGCCCATATACTTCTTCCCCCATATTCTCGTAACTCCCCGGTACTCTGAAAAATACCCGAACCACTCAGAACCTTTCCGATGTCCGAATATAGTCGTCCAATATATCGATCTTTATGTCTCGACCATTTAGAGACTCCTTGTTATGTCCCCGATCTCATCCGGGACTCCGAACTACCTTCGGTACATCAAAACACATAAACACATAATATAACCGTCATCGAACTTTAAGCCTGCGGACCCTATGGGTTCGAGAACTATGTAGACATGAACGGGACACGTCTACGGTCAATAACCAATATCGTAACCTGGATGCTCATATTGGCTCCTACATATTCTACGAAGATCTTTATCGGTCAAACCGCATAACAACATACGTTGTTCCTTTTGTCATCGGTATGTTACTTGCCCGAGATTCGATCGTCGGTATCTCAATACCTAGTTCAATCTCGTTACCGGCAAGTCTCTTTACTCGTTCTGTAATACATCATTCCGCAACTAACTCATTAGTTGCAATGCTTGCTAGGCTTATAGTGATGTGCATTACCGAGTGGGCCCAGAGATACCTCTCCGACAATCGGAGTGATAAATCCTAATCCCGAAAAACGCCAACCCAACAAGTACCTTCAGAGACACCTGTAGAGCACCTTTATAATCACCTAGTTACATTGTGACATTTCGTAGCACACAAAGTGTTCCTCTGGTAAACGGGAGTTGCATAATCTCATATTTATAGGAACATGTATAAGTCATGAAGAAAGCAATAGCAGAATACTAAATGATCGAGTGCTAAGCTAACGAAATGGGTCAAGTCAATCACATCATTCTCCTAATGATGTGATCCCGTTAATCAAATAACAACCCATGTCTATGGCTAGGAAACATAACCATCTTTGATCAACGAGCTAGTCAAGTAGAGGCATACTAGTGACACTCTGTTTGTTTATGTATTCACACATGTATTACTTTTCCGGTTAATACAATTCTAGCATGAATAATAAACATTTATCATGAGAATAAGGAAATAAATAATAACTTTATTATTGCCTCTAGGGCATATTTCCTTCAGGTGTCTCAGCACAAAGAACTTTCGCAACGGTGCATACTCAGGGAGAACACTTATACCTTGAAATTTAGTGAGAGATCATCTTATAATGCTACCGTCGATCTAAGCAAAATAATATGTATAAAAGATAAACATCACATGCAATCAATATATGTGACATGATATGGCCATGATCATCTTGCGCCT
This sequence comes from Triticum dicoccoides, assembly GCF_002162155.2. Lineage (NCBI taxonomy): Eukaryota > Viridiplantae > Streptophyta > Magnoliopsida > Poales > Poaceae > Triticum > Triticum dicoccoides. Next base: position 117,715,292 of record NC_041392.1, on the reverse strand, counting down.
TTGATCTCCATCTCCAAAGTACTGTCATGATCTCCATCGTCACCGGCATGACACCATGATCTCCATCATCTTGATCTTTATCAACGTGTCGTCATATGGTCGTCTCGCCAACTATTGCTTTTGCAACTATTGCTATCGCATAGCAATAAAGTAAAGCAATTGTATGACGCTTCCATCTTAATTATGCAATAAAGAGACAACCATAAGGCTTCAGTCAGTTGCCGATAACTTTAACAAAACATGATCATATCATACAAAAATTTATATCTTATCACGTCTTGACCATATCACATCACAACATGCCCTGCAAAAACAAGTTAGACGTCCTCTACTTTGTTGTTGCAAGTTTTACGTGGCTGCTACGGGCTGAGAAAGAACCGTTCTTACCTACGCATCAAAACCACTACGATAGCCCGTCAAGTTAGTGATGTTTTAACCTTCTCAAGGACCAAGCGTAGCCACACTCGGTAAAACTAAAGTTGGAGAAACTGAAACCCGCCAGCCACCTGTGTGCAAAGCATGTCAGTAGAATCAGTCTCGCATAAGCGTATGTGTAATGTCGGTCCAGGCCGCTTCATCCAACAATACCGCTGAACCAAAGTGTGACATGCTGGTAAGCAGTATGACTTGTATCGCCCACAACTCACTTGTGTTCTACTCGTGCATATAACATCAACGCATAAAACTAATGACCCACAAGTATAGGGGACCTATCGTAGTCCTTTCGATAAGTAAGAGTGTCGAACCCAACAAGGAGCAGAAGGAAATGATGAGCGGTTTCCAACAAGGTATTCTCTGCAAGTACTAAAATAAGTGGTAACAGATAGTTTTGTGATAGGATAATTTGTAACGAGCAACAAGTAACAAAAGTAAATAAAGTGCAGCAAGGTGGCCCAATCCTTTTTGTAGCAAAGGACAAGGCTGGACAAACTCTTATATAGAGAAAAGCGCTCCCGAGGACACATGGGGATATCGTCAAGCTAGTTTTCATCACGTTCATATGATTCGCGTTCGGTACTTTGATAATTTGGTATGTGGGTGGACCGGTGCTTGGGTACTGTCCTTACTTGGACAAGCATCCCACTTATGATTAACCTCTATTGCAAGCATCCGCAACTACAACAAAAGTATTAAGGAAAACCTAACCATGGCATGAAACATATGGATCCAAATCAGCCCCTTATGAAGCAACGCATAAACTAGGGTTTAAGCTTCTCTCACTCTAGCAACCCATCATCTAATTATTACTTCCCAATGCCTTCCTCTAGGCCCAAATAGTGGTGAAGTGTTATGTAGTCGACGTTCACATAACACCACTAGAGGGGAGACAACATACATCTCATCAAAATATCGAACGAATACCAAATTCACATGACTACTAATAGCAAGACTTCTCCCATGTCCTCAAGAACAAATGTAACTACTCAAAAAGCATATTCATATTCATAATCAGAGGGGTATTAATATGAATATAGGATCTGAACATATGATCCTCCACCAAATAAACCAACTAGCATCAACTACAAGGAGTAATTAACACTACTAGCAACCTACTAGTACCAATCCCGGACTTGGAGACAAGAATTGGATACAAGAGATGAACTAGGGTTTTGAGAGGAGATGGTGCTGGTGAAGATGTTGATGGAGATTTCCCTCTCCCGATGGGAGGAGCATTGGTGATGACGATGGCGATGATTTCCCCCTCCTAGAGGGAGGTTTCCCCGGCAGAATAGCTCCGCATAACCCTAGATTGGTTCTGCCAAGGTTCCGCCTCGTGGCGGCGGAGTTTCGTCCGAGAAGATGGCATATGATTTTTTTTCTCATCGAAAGACCTCATATAGCAGAAGATGGTCATCGGAGGGCCACTAGGGGGGCCATGAGGTAGGGGGCGCGCCCCCTCCCTCGTGGGCAGGGTGTGCCCCCCTGGTGAACTTCTTGCGCTCAGTATTTTTTATATATTCAAAAAACGTCTTCCGTGAAGTTTCGGGACTTTTGGAGCTGTGCAGAATAGGTCTCTAATATTTGCTCCTTTTCTAGCCCAGAATCCCAGCTGCCGGCATTCTCCCTCTTTATGTAAACCTTGTAAACTAAGAGAGAATAGGCATAAGTATTGTGACATAATGTGTAATAACAGCCCATAATGCAATAAATATCGATATAAAAGCATGATGCAAAATGGACGTATCAACTCCCCCAAGCTTAGACCTCGCTTGTCCTCAAGCGAAAGCCGAAATCAAAAAATATGTCCACATCTTTAGAGATAAAGGTGTCGATAAAAGTAAAATACGGACATGAGGGCATCATGATCATTCTTAGAACAGCAACTTACATAATTCTTGTCATATGATTTCTTATGCTAGAGTAATAATTCAATCACAATTTCAAATATGAATCGTAAACTTCATTGAAAACTAACAAACTATAATCTCAGTCATTGGAGCAATTGTAATTTATCATAACATAGGAAAGAGTCAATATATAAGAGCTTTTCAGCAAGTCCACATACTCAACTATCATATAGTCTTTCACAATTGCTAACACTCATGCAATACTTATGGGTATGGAGGTTTAATCGGACACAGAGAAAGATAGGGGCTTATAGTTTTGCCTCCCAACGTTTTACCTCAAGGGTAATGTTAACAATAATAGTTCATGAAAACTCACATCCAATTAGCCATATATACCAGGATCTTTACAACATACTATGCTTGCCGAAGGATAAAATGTAAAAAGGAAAGGTGAAGTTCACCATGACTCTTATGCAAGGAAGGAGATAGAAGTAAAATATAGGCCCTTCGCAGAGGGAAGCAGAGGTTGCCATGCGCTTTTATGGTTGGATGCACAAAATCTTAATGCGAAAGAACGTCACTTCATATTGCCACTTGTGATATGGACCTTTATTATGCAGTCTGTCGCTTTTATTTCTTCCATATCACACAATCATATAAAGCTTATTTTCTCCCACACTAAGAAGTCATACATATTTAGAGAGCAATTTTTATTGCTTGCACCGATGACTACTTACTTGGATGATCTTACTCAATCCATAGGTAGGTATGGGGACTCTCATGGCAAAACTGGTTTAAGGGTATTTGGTAGCACAAATAGTATCTCTACTTGGTGCGATGAATTTGGCTAGCATGAGGGGGAAAGGCAAGCTCAACCATGTTGGATGATCCATGACAATATAATTTATCTCAGATGTAAGAAAACATAACCCATTACGTTGTCTTCCTTGTCCAATGTCAACTCTTTAGCATGTCATATTTTAATGAGTGCTCACAATCATAAAAGATGTCCAAGATAGTATATTTATATGTGAAACCTCTCTTTATTTATTACTTCCTATTAATTGCAACGATGACCAAAACTATGTTTGTCAACTCTCAACAACTTTTATTCATCATACTTTTTCTATGTGAGCTCATTACTCTCCATAAAGATCCATATGATCTCTTTGTTTCCCTTTTTTATTTCTTTCTCTTTTCTTTTATTCACTTAGGATCATGGAAAAATAATCAAGCCCTTGACTCAACACTAATCTTTATTATATAGCTCACGGACTCGATTACATAGAAGGATCATAAAGCAAAACTCACAACTAGATCATACTAAGAACTTTTATTCTACTAGATCAAGATATTACCAAAAGGATCGAACTAAGAAAAAGGGTAAAGATAGAAGTGATGGTTATACGATACCGTGGCACTCCCCCAAGCTTGGCAGTTGCCAAGGGGAGTGCCCATACCCAATGCTCAGTTCTTATTTGTTGGTGAAGAAGGTGGAGTTGTTGATGATGGATAGTCGCACATCGAGCATAGGAGGTCTTCTAATTTGCGGATAATGCCTTTGAGTGCGATGATATGCTCCTTCAACAAAATATTTTCACGTGTGAGATACTTATTTTGTATACGAGCTAACTCAATCATCTTGAAAGCTTCGATCTCAGTTGGGGTAAGAAGATTGTGATCAAGTTGAAGGATGTATTCTGTTGCCGGAACTTGGTCCTCCGTGGCCTTCTTGATCCCTTCATCCTTGTTGATCTCTAGGGGTTCTTCTCTCTTCAACTCTATCTTCATTAGCCAAGCATCATTGCCCTCATGGTTGGAGGAGGAGGGAGATGACATAATGCCTGGCCTGGACAACCCTGACAGAAAACACCTCGAAACAAAGACAAGAGATATTTGCGTGATATGGAGGTCAAAACCCCCGGGAGATTATATAATGAATTTTTACCGACCAAAATACGTAATGTGTAAGAAAACGGAGTCCGGAGAGCACATGAGTGATACGTCTCCAACGTATCTATAATTTTTGATTGCTCCATGCTACTTTATCTACTGTTTTGGACTATATTGGGCTTTATTTTCCACTTTTATATTATTTTTGGGACTAACCTATTAACCGGAGGCCCAGCCCAAAATTGCTGTTTTTTGCCTATTTCAGTATTTCGAGGAAACAGAATATCAAACGGAGTCCAAACGGAATGAAACCTTTGGGAACGTGATCTTCTCACCGAACGTGATCCAGGAGACTTGGACCCTACTCCAAGAAGTTTCCGGGGAGGTCACGAGGGTGGAGGGCGCCCCCCCTGGGTGCGCCCCCTGCCTCATGGGCCCCTCGGAGCTCCACCGACGTGCTCCTTCCTCCTATATATACCTACGTACCCCCATTAGACCAAAGACGGAGCCAAAAACCTAATTCCACCGCCGCAACTTCTTGTATCCATGAGATCCCATCTTGGGGCCTGTTCCGGAGCTCCGCCGGAGAGGGCATCCATCACGGAGGGCTTCTACATCAACACCATAGCCCTTCCAATGAAGTGTGAGTAGTTTACTTCAGACCTTCGGGTCCATAGCTAGTAGCTAGATGGCTTCTTCTCTCTTTTTGGATCTCAATACAATGTTCTCCTCCTCTCTCGTGGAGATCTATTCGATGTAATCTTCTTTTTGCGGTGTGTTTGTTGAGACCGATGAATTGTGGGTTTATGATCCAACTTATCTATGAATAATATTTGAATCTTCTTTGAATTCTTTTATGTATGATTGAGTTATCTTTGCAAGTCTCTTCGAATTATCCGTTTGGTTTGGCCAACTAGATTGGTAGTTCTTGCAATGGGAGAAGTGCTTAGCTTTGGGTTCAATCTTGGGGTGTCCTTACTCAGTGACAGAAAGAGTTGCAAGGCACATATTGTATTGTTGTCATCGAGGATAACAAGATGGGGTATTTATCATATTGCATGAATTTATTCCTCTACATCATGTCATCTTGCTTAAGGCGTTACTCTATTTTTAACTTAATACTCTAGATGCATGCTGGATAGCGGTCGATGAGTGGAGTAATAGTAGTAGATGCAGGCAGGAGTCGTTCTACTTGTCATGGACATGATGCCTATATACATGATCATACCTAGATAACCTCATAACTATGCTCAATTCTATCAATTGCTCAACAGTAATTTGTTCACCCACCGTAGAATATCTATGCTCTTGAGAGAAGCCACTAGTGAAACCTATGGCCCCGGGGTCTATTCTCATCATATCAATCTCCATTACTTTATTTTACTTGTTTTGCTTTTACTTTTCTCTTTGCATCTTTATACCAAAATACCAAAAATATTATCTCTATCAGATCTCACTCTCGTAAGTGACCGTGAAGGGATTGACAACCCCTAAGCGTTGGTTGTGAGTTGCTACCGTTTTGTGCAGGTACGAGGGACTTGCGCGTGACCTCCTACTGGATTGATACCTTGGTTCTCAAAAGATGAGGGAAATACTTACGCTACTGTGCTGCATCACCCCCTCCTCTTCGGGGAAAACCAACGCTAGCTCGAGATGTAGCAAGAAGGATTTCTGGCGCCGTTGCCGAGGAGGCCTACGCCATGTCAAGTCAAGATTTACTCTCCCGTCAATGAGCCATTTCTGGCGCCATTGCCGAGGAGGCCTACACCAAGTCAAGTCAAGATTTACTCTCCCGTCAATGAGCCATTTCTGGCGCCGTTGCCGGGGAAGCCTACGCAGAAGTCAACATACCAAGTACCCATCACAATCTCTATCTCTCGCATTACATTATTTGCCATTTGCCTCTCGTTTTCCTCTCCCCCACTTCACCCTTGCCGTTTTATTCGCCCTCTTTTCCCCCTTGCCTTTTGTTTGCTCGTGTGTTAGTTTGCTTACCTGTCGCTATGTCGAATTCCTTATCTTCCCCGTTATCTCTCGAGAATGAAGTGCTAAATTTTAAACAAAGGGAGGGAGAAAATCTAAAAGATGTTTGGTATAGAATTTGCAATGCTCAAAATAGATCTACCAGAAAGCAATCTACTTCAGTCCTTCTTCGCAATTTTTATGTAGGTGCTAATCCTTGGTATAGATATATCCTTGATACCATTACCGGAGGGAATTTTTTGGGTAGCCATACTTTTGATTCCTATAATGTTTTAATAGATTTATTTGGCTCACCTCCCCTTTTGGTTAATGGAACTGTGTTAACCTTGGAGCATGTTATGCAAAGGCTTGAAATTATTGAAAACAAAGTTGCTACCATTGAATCCATTGAAAATCTAGATAAAAAGATTCATAATCAAATTTCTCAATATGGATCTAAGGTAGGAATGACTTTGAAAAATATTAAGGAGAAGGAACCCATGGTTAATGAAAAAATAAATCTAGACTCTACTCGAATCGATAAACTTGAGGGTATCATTACCAACTTGGGAACTGCTTTTTCTTCCGTAAAAAGTACTCCTAGTCCTCCCACTAAAATTTCCAAGTTTATGTATGTTCCTCAAAATAAGGGTAAATCATCTAGTAAGGAAAATGCGGATCTTAAATCTATAAGTATTCACCCCGATCTTTTTACAATCATTAAGGAACCATTTGCCACGAATGAATTTTTTGATCTTATGCCTAAAAGTTTGATAATCACTAGAAAGAAAGAAAATTCTAAAGGAGGTGGATGCCTCATTGAATAATTGCCTACCAAAGATGGCAATACCTAGATCTATCCTTGCTTTTATGCCTAGCTAGGGGCGTTAAACGATAGCGCTTGTTGGGAGGCAACACAATTTTATTTTGTGTTTTTTGTTTTTGGTTTTGTTTAGGAATAAATAATCCATCTAGATTCTGTTTAGATGTGGTTTTATCTCTTAATTAGTGTTTGTGCCAAGTTAAACTTATTAGATCTTCTTGGAAGATAGTTATTTGATCTTGCTGTAATTTCCAGAATCTTTGCACTCAGTGCCCGTATTTTCAAAAATCACCAGAACGTGATAAAATAATGATTCCAATTGCTGCTGATCAATAAACAAATTTCCCAGGTATTCTAATTTTGGTAGAATTTTTTGGGTTCCAGAAGTTTGCGTTAGCAACAGATTACTACAGACTGTTCTGTTTTTGACAGATTCTGTTTTGCGTGTGTTGTTTGCTTATTTTGATGAATCTATGGCTAGTAAAATAGTTTATAAACCATAGAGAAGTTGGAATACAGTAGGTTTAACACCAATACAAATAAAGAACAAGTTCACTACAGTACCTTAAAGTAGTCTTTTGTTTTCTTTCTCTAACGGAGCTCACGAGATTTCTATTGAGTTTTGTGTTGTGAAGTTTTCAAGTTTTGGGTGAATTCTTTTGATGGATTATGGAACAAGGAGTGGCAAGAGCCTAAGCTTGGGGATGCCCATGGCACCCCCAAGATAATCCAAGGACACCAAAAAGTCAAAGCTTGGGGATGCCCCGGAAGGCATCCCCTCTTTTGTCCACTTCCATCGGTAATTTACTTGGAGCTATATTTTTATTCACCACATGATATGTGTTTTTCTTGGAGCGTCTTGTATTATTTGTGTCTTTGCTTGTTAGTCTACCACAATCATCCTTGCTGTACACACCTTTTGAGAGAGACATGTATGAATTGAAATTTGTTAGAATACTCTATGTGCTTCACTTATATCTTTTTGAGCGTGATAATTTTTGCTCTAGTGCTTCACTTAGATCTTTTAGAGCACGGTGGTGGTTTGTTTTAAAGAAACTTGATCTCTCATGCTTCACTTAGATTATTTTGAGAGTCGTTAATAGCATGGTAATTTGCTTAATGTTAATATACTTGGTATTCAAGATATGTGAAACTTTCTTTTTAGTGGGTTGAATACTAAGATAAGTTTGATGCTTGATAATTGTTTTGAGATATGGAGGTGATAATATCATAGTCGTGCTAGTTGAGTAGTTGTGAATTTGAGAAATACTTGTGTTGAAGTTAGCAAGTCCCGTAGCATGCACGTATGGTTAAAGTTGTGTAACAAATTTGAAGCATGAAGTGTACCTGGCTTGTGCATCCTTATGAGTGGTGGTCGGGGACGAGCGATGGTCTTTTCCTACCAATCTATCCCCCTAGGAGCATGCGCGTAGTACTTGATTTTTGATGACTTCTAAATTTTTGCAATAAGTATATGAGTTCTTTTGACTAATGTTGAGTCCATGGATTATACGCACTTTTACCTTTCCGCCATTTGCTAGCCTCTTCGGTACCGTGCATTGCCCTTTCTCACATTGAGAGTTGGTGCAAACTTCGCCGGTGCATCCAAACCCCGTGATATGATACGCTCTTTCACACATAAACCTCCCTATATCTTCCTCAAAACAGCCACCATACCTACCTATCATGGCATTTCCATAGCCATTCCGAGATATATTGCCATGCAACTTCCATCATCATCATCATCATGACATGCTTTACTTTTGTCATATTGCCATTGCATGATCTTGTAGTTGACATCGTATTTGTGGCAAAGCCACCATGCATTATTTTTCATACATGTCACTCTTGATTCATTGCACCATCCCGGTACACCACCAGAGGCATTCATATAGAGTCATATCTTGTTCTAGTATCGAGTTGTAATCATTATGTTGTAATCAATAGAAGTATGATGATCATCATTATTAGAGCATTGCCCAATCAAAAAAAGAGAGAAAGGCCAAAAAGAAAAAAATAAAGGCCCAAAAAAAGAGAGAAAATAAAAAGGGCAATGCTACTATCTCTTTTTCCACACTTGTGCTTCAAAGTAGCACCTTGTTCTTCATGTAGTGAGTCTCATATATTGTGCTTCAAAGTAGCACCATGATTTTCATATAGTGAGTCTCATAAGTTGTCTTGTTCATACTAGTGGGAATTTTTCATTATAGAACTTGGCTTGTATATTCCAACGATGGGCTTCCTCAAAATGCCCTATGTCTTCATGAGCAAGCAAGTTGGATGCACACCCACTAGTTTTCTTTTGTTGAGCATTCTTAGCTCTAGTGCATCCATTGCATGGCAATCCCTACTCCTTGCATTAACATCAATTGATGGGCATCTCCATAGCTCATTGATTAGCCTCGTTGATGTGAGACTTTCTCCTTTTTTGTCTTCTCCACACAATCCCCATCATCATATTCTATACCACCCATAGTGCTATGTCCATGGCTCGCGCTCATGTATTGCGTGAAGGTTGAAAAAGTTTGAGATTATTTGAGTATGAAACAATTGCTTGGCTTGTCATCGGGGGTATAGAAGTTGGGAACATCTTTGTGTGATGAAAATGAAGCATAGCCAACTATATGATTTTGTAGGGATGAACTTCCTTAGGCCATGTTATTTTGAGATGACATAATTGTTTAATTAGTATGCTTGAAGTATTATCATTTTTATGTCAATATGAACTTTTGTGTTGAACCTTTCGGATCTGAATATTCATACCATGATTAAGAAGATTTACATAGAAATTATGCCAAAGTATCACTCCGCGTCAAAAATTCTCTTTTTATCATTTACCTACTCGAGGACGAGCAGGAATTAAGCTTGGGGATGCCTGATACGTCTCCAACGTATCTATAATTTTTGATTGCTCCATGCTACTTTATCTACTATTTTGGACTATATTGGGCTTTATTTTCCACTTTTATATTATTTTTGGGACTAACCTATTAACCGGAGGCCCAGCCCAGAATTGCTGTTTTTTGCCTATTTCAGTATTTCGAGGAAACATAATATCAAACGGAGTCCAAATGGAATGAAACCTTCGGGAACATGATCTTCTCACCGAACGTGATCCAGGAGACTTGGACCCTACTCCAAGAAGTTTCTGGGGAGGTCACGAGGGTGGAGGGCGCCCCCCCCTAGGCACGCCCCCTGCCTCGTGGGCCCCTCGGAGCTCCACCGACATGCTCCTTCCTCCTATATATACCTGCGTACCCCCATTAGACCAAAGACGAAGCCAAAAACCTAATTCCACTGCCGCAACTTCCTGTATCCACGAGATCCCATCTTGGGGCCTATTCCGGAGCTCCGCTGGAGAGGGCATCCATCATGGAGGGCTTCTACATCAACACCATAGCCCTTCTGATGAAGTGTGAGTAGTTTACTTCAGACCTTCGGGTCCATAGCTAGTAGCTAGATGGCTTCTTCTCTCTTTTTGGATCTCAATACAATGTTCTCCTCCTCTCTCGTGGATATCTATTCGATGTAATCTTCTTTTTGCGGTGTGTTTGTTGAGACCGATGAATTGTGGGTTTATGATCCAACTTATCTACGAATAATATTTGAATCTTCTCTGAATTCTTTTATGTATGATTGAGTTATCTTTGCAAGTCTCTTCGAATTATCCGTTTGGTTTGGCCAACTAGATTGGTAGTTCTTGCAATGGGAGAAGTGCTTAGCTTTGGGTTCAATCTTGCGGTGTCCTTACTCAGTGACAGAAAGAGTTGCAAGGCACTTATTGTATTGTTGCCATCAAGGATAACAAGATGGGGTATTTATCATATTGCATGAATTTATTCCTCTACATCATGTCATCTTGCTTAAGGCGTTACTCTGTTTTTAACTTAATACTCTAGATGCATGCTGGATAGCGGTTGATGAGTGGAGTAATAGTAGTAGATGCAGGCAGGAGTCGGTCTACTTTTCACAGACATGATGCCTATATACATGATCATACCTAGATAACCTCATAACTATGCTCAATTCTATCAATTGCTCAACAGTAATTTGTTCACCCACCGTAGAATATCTATGCTCTTGAGAGAAGCCACTAGTGAAACCTATGGCCCCCGGGTCTATTCTCATCATATCAATCTCCATTACTTTATTTTACTTGTTTTGCTTTTACTTTTCACTTTGCATCTTTATACCAAAAATACCAAAAATGTTATCTCTATCAGATCTCACTCTCGTAAGTGACCGTGAAGGGATTGACAACCCCTAAGCGTTGGTTGCGAGTTGCTACTGTTTTGTGCAGGTACGAGGGACTTGCACGTGACCTCCTACTGGATTGATACCTTGGTTCTCAAAAACTGAGGGAAATACTTACGCTATTGTGCTGCATCACCCCCTCCTCTTCGGGGAAAACCAACGCTAGCTCGAGACGTAGCAACGAGGTGTCCACGAGGTAGGGGCGCGCCCAGTAGGGTAGGGCGTGCCCTCCACCCTCGTGGAAGCCTCGTGTCCTTCCCGGACTGCTTCTTATTTTGCTATTTTTCTAAATATTCCAAAATGGAGAAATATTGCCTTAAAAACTGTTTTGGAGTCGGTTTACTTACCGTACCACATACCTATTCCTTTTTGGAGTCTGGAACGTTCTAGAAAGTGTCCCTTATGTATTCCTCCGGGGTTACGGTTTCAATAACATTGGTTTCAACATTTATGGGATTACCTGAGATATAATGTTTGATTCTTTGACCGTTCACCACCTTCGGATTTGTGCCTTCGAAGTTGTTGATTTTTATGGCACCGGAACGATAGACCTCCTCGATAACGTAAGGGCCTTCCCATTTACAGAGAAGTTTTTTTGCAAAAAATCTTAAACGAGAGTTGTATAGCAATACATAATTACCTACATTAAACTCACGCTTTTGTATCCTTTTATCATGCCATCTTTTAACTTTTTCTTTAAACAACTTGGCATTTTCGTAAGCTTGGGTTCTCCATTCATCGAGTGAGCTAATATCAAATAACCTATTCTCACCGGCAAGTTTAAAATCATAACTGAGCTCTTTAATAGCCCAATATGCCTTGTGTTCTAGTTCGAGAGGTAAGTGACATGCTTTTCCATAAACCATTTTATACGGAGACATGCCCATAGGATTTTTATATGCCGTTCTATAGGCCCATAATGCATCATCAAGTTTCTTGGACCAATTCTTTCTAGACCTATTGACAGTCTTTTGCAAAATTAATTTGAGTTCTCTATTACTCAATTCTACTTGACTACTAGACTGAGGGTGATAAGGAGATGCAATTCTATGATTAACATCATATTTAGCAAGCATTTTATGGAAAGCACCATGAATAAAATGTGAACCACCATCAGTCATTAAATATCAAGGGACTCCAAATCTTGGAAAAATAACTTCTTTAAGCATTTTAATAGAAGTGTTATGATCAACACTACTAGTTGGAATAGCTTCTACCCACTTAGTAACGTAATCAATAGCAACTAAAATATGTGTATATCCATTAGAGGAAGGAAAAGGTCCCATATAGTCAAAGCCCCAAACATCAAATGGTTCAATAACGAGTGAATAGTTCATACGCATTTCTTGACGTCTACTAATATTACCAATTCTTTGACATTCATCACAAGATAAGACAAACTTACGGGCATCCTTGAAGAGAGTAGGCCAATAAAAACCAGATTGCAGTACCTTGTGTGCAGTTCTATCTCCAGCATGGTGTCCTCCATAAGCCTCAGAGTGACACTTGCGTAGGATCTGTTCCTGTTCATGCTCAGGTACACAAAGTCTAATAACACCATCTACTCCTTCCTTATAAAGATGTGGGTCATCCCAAAAGTAATGCCTCAAATCATAGAAGAACTTTTTCTTTTGCTGGTATGTGAAACTAGGTGGTATGAATTTGGCAACAATGTAATTAGCATATCAGCATACCACGGAGTAGTATGAGAAGCATTTATGACATTTAGTTGCTCATCAGGAAAGCTATCACCAATAGGTAGTGGGTCATCAAGCACATTTTCTAACCTAGACAAGTTGTCTGCAACGGGGTTCTCAGCTCCCTTTCTATCAACAATATGTAAGTCAAATTCTTGTAGCAAGAGAACCCATCTAATAAGTCTGGGTTTAGCATCTTTCTTTTCCATAAGATATTTAATAGCAACATGATCAGTGTGAATAGTTACTTTAGAATCAACAATATAAGGTCTGAACTTATCACAAGCAAATACAACTGCTAAGAATTCTTTTTTAGTAGTAGCATAATTTCTTTGAGCATTGTCTAGGGTTTTACTAGCATATTGAATAACGTTTAATTTCTTAACAACTCTTTGCCCTAGAACAGCACCTACAGCATAATCACTAGCATCACACATAATTTCAAAGGGTAAATTCTAATCAGGTGGCTGAACAATAGGTGCAGAGATCAATGCTTTCTTAAGTATTTCAAATGCTTCTACACAATCATCATCAAAGACAAATGGTATATCTTTTTGTAATAAATTAGTCAGAGGCCGAGAAATTTTTGAGAAGTCCTTAATGAACCTCCTATAAAATCCGGCGTGACCAAGGAAACTTCTTATACCTTTGATGTCCTTGGGGCATGGCATCTTTTCAATAGCATCAACATTGGCTTTATCAAGTTCAATACCTCTTTCAGAAACTTTATGCCCCAAGACAATACCTTCATTAACCATAAAGTGGCACTTTTCCCAATTCAAGACAAGATTAGTTTCTTCACATCTCTGCAAAACTCGATCAAGGTTGCTTAAGCAATCATCAAAAGAAGATCCATAGACGGAGAAATCATCCATGAAAACCTCACAAATCTTTTCACATAAGTCAGAGAATATAGCCATCATGCATCTTTGAAAGGTAGTAGGTGCATTACATAAACCAAAAGGCATACGTCTATAAGCAAAAGTACCAAAAGGGCAAGTAAAAGTAGTCTTTGATTGATCCTTGGCTGACACAGGTATTTCAAAGAAACCAGAATAACCATCTAGAAAGCAAAAATTTGTATGTTTGGATAATATTTCTAGCATTTGATCGATAAAAGGTAAGGGGTAATGATCCTTTTTAGTGGCCTTATTTAATTTGCGGAAATCAATTACCATCATATAACCTGTAATAATTCTTTGAGGAATCAATTCATCTTTATCATTAGGAACGACAGTAAAACCTCCCTTCTTAGGGACACAATGGATAGGACTTACCCACTAACTATCAGCAACGGGATAGATTATACCTGCCTCAACGAGCTTTAGTATTTCCTTCCTTACCACTTCTTTCATTTTAGGATTCAGCCGTCATTGACGATCACGAACTGGTTTAGCATCTTCTTCCAAATTTATTTTATGTTGACATAGAGTGGGACTAATGCCCTTAAGATCATCAAGAGTGTACCCAATAGCAGCACGGTGCTTCTTCAGAGTTTTCAATAATCTCTCTTCCTCGTGCTCTGAAAGGTTAGCACTAATAATAATAGGATATATCTTTTTCTCATCAAGATAAGCATATTTAAGAGTATCAGGCAATGGTTTAAGCTCAAACACGGGATCACCCTTGGGTGGAGGAGGATCCCCTAGGATTTAAACAAGCAAGTTATGTTTCAGAATAGGTTCATGTTTAAAGAATACTTCATCTATTTCCCTTCTTTCATTCATAAACATATCATTTTCACGGTCTAGCAAATATTGTTCTAAAGGATCACTAGGAGGTACGGCAATAGAAGCAAGACCAATAATTTCATCCTTACTAGGTAATTATTCTTCACGGTGTTGTCTACTAAATTTAGAGAAATTAAATTCATGAGACATATCATCTAAACCGATAGTAACAACATCCTTTTTGCAATCTATCTTAGCATTAACAGTGTTTAAGAAGGGTCTACCAAATATAATGGGACAAAAGCTATCTTGTGGGGAACCAAGAACAAGAAAATCAGTAGGATATTTAGTTTTCCCACACAAGACTTCAACATCTCTAACAATTCCCATTGGTGAAATAGTATCTCTATTGACAAGTTTAATTGTGACATCAATATCTTCTATCTCAGCAGGTGCAATATCATGCATAATTTCTTTGTATAAGTCGTAAGGTATTGCACTAGCACTAGCACCCATATCACATAAGCCATGATAACAATGATCTCCTATTTTAACAGAAATAATAGCATGCCTACCATAGGTATGTTTTTATCTTTAGCACTAGGTTTAGCAATTCTAGCAGTCTCATCAAGGAAATGAATAACATGCCCATCAATATTATCAGCCAAGAGATCTTTAACAATAGCAATATTAGGTTCAACTTTAACTTTCCCAAGAGGTGTATATGTTCTAATATTGCTTTTACGAACCACAGTTGAAGCTTTAGCATGATCCTTTATCCTAACAGGGAAAGGTGGTTTCTCAACATAAGAAGTAGGAACAATAGGATCATTATAAGTGATAGTCTTTTCTTCAACTTTAATAGGTGCAGCTACTTTTACTTCTATGGGAGGATGATATTTAAACCACTTCTCCTTGGGGAGATCAACATAAGTAGCAAAAGATTCACAGAAAGAAGCTACTATCTCAGAGTCAAGTCCATATTTAGTGCTAAATTTACGAAAAACATCGGTATCCATAAAATATTTGACACAATCAAACTTAGGTGTCATACCTGACTTCTTACCTTCGTCGAGGTCCCAATATTCAGAGTTGCATTTAATTCTTTCCAATAAATCCCATTTGAATTCAATAGTCTTCCTCATAAAAGAGCCAGCACAAGAAGTATCGAGCATGGTGCGATTGTTATCAGAAAGCCGAGCATATAATTTTGAATAATCATTTCTCTTGAGAGCTCATGATTGGGGCGTGAATATAACATTGATTTAAGCCTCCCCCAAGCTTGAGCGATGCTTTCTCCTTCGCGAGGCCAAAAATTATATATATATAATTGCGATCACGATGAACAAGATGCATAGGATAAAACTTCTGATGAAATTCCAATTTCAATCGTTTGTAGTTCCATGACCTCGTATCATCACATAGCCTATACCATGTCAATGCATCTTCCTTCAAAGATAAAGGCAAGACCTTCTTCTTAACAACATCTCCGGGTACACCTGCAAGCTTAAATAATCCACCAACTTCATCAACATATATTAGGTGTTCATCAGGATGCATTGTTCCGTCTCCTGCAAAAGGATTAGCTAGCAGTTTTTCTAACATACCCGAAGGAATTTCAAAGCAGACATTCTCATTTTCATTTTCATTTTCAGTAGGTTTAGTAGGTTGAGGAGCAAATCTTGGCTCTACTGGTCGGGGTGAAGATACCCCAAACAAGCCCCTCAGAGGATTACTTTCCATAGTAACAAGTGAAAATAAATTTCAGCACACTATATAAATTTTTCCTCACCAAATTCCACCTACCAAAAGCGCTTCACTCCCCAGCAACGGCGCCAGAAAAGAGTCTTGATGACCCACAAGTATAGGGGATCTATCGTAGTCCTTTCGATAAGTAAGAGTATCGAACCCAATGAGGAGCAGAAGGAAATGATAAGCGGTTTCCAACAAGGTATTCTCTGCAAGTACTGAAATAAGTGGTAACGGATAGTTTTGTGATATGATAATTTGTAACGACCAACAAGTAAAAAAAGTAAATAAAGTGCAGCAAGGTGGCCCAATCCTTTTTGTAGAAAAGGACAAGCCTGGACAAACTCTTATATAGAGAAAAGCGCTCCCGAGGACACATGGGAATATCGTCAAGCTAGTTTTCATCACGTTCATATGATTCGCGTTCGGTACTTTGATAATTTGCTATGTGGGTGGACCGGTGCTTGGGTACTGTCCTTACTTGGACAAGCATCCCACTTATGATTAACCTCTATTACAAGCATCCGCAACTACAACAAAAGTATTAAGGTAAACCTAACCATGGCATGAAACATATGGATCCAAATCAGCCCCTTACGAAGCAACGCATAAACTAGGGTTTAAGCTTCTGTCACTCTAGCAACCCATCATCTACTTATTACTTCCCAATGCCTTCCTCTAGGCCCAAATAATGGTGAAGTGTTATGTAGTCGACGTTCACATAACACCACTAGAGGGGAGACAACATACATCTCATCAAAATATCGAACGAATACCAAATTCACATGACTACTAATATCAAGACTTCTCCCATGTCCTCAGGAACAAATGTAACTACTCACAAAGCATATTCATGTTCATAATCAGAGGGGTATTAATATGAATATAGGATCTGAACATATGATCCTCCACCACATAAACCAACTAGCATCAACTACAAGGAGTAATTAACACTACTAGCAACCTACTAGTACCAATCCCGGACTTGGAGACAAGAATTGGATACAAGAGATGAACTAGGGTTTTGAGAGGAGATGGTGCTGGTGAAGATGTTGATGGAGATTGCCCTCTCCCGATGAGAGGAGCGCTGGTGATGACGATGGCGATGATTTCCCCCTCCCGGAGGGAGGTTTCCCCGGCAGAATAGCTCCGCAGAACCCTAGATTGGTTCCTCCAAGGTTCCGCCTCGTGGCGGCGGAGTTTCGTCCGAGAAGATGGCTTATGATTTTTTTTTCTCATCGAAAGACCTCATATAGCAGAAGATGGTCATCGGAGGGACACCAGGGGCCCACGAGGTAGGGGCGCGCCCAGGGGGTAGGGCGCACCCCCCACCCTCGTGGGCAGGGTGTGCCCCCCTGGTGAACTTCTTGTACTCAGTATTTTTTATATATTCAGAAAACGTCTTCCGTGAAGTTTCAGGACTTTTGGAGCTGGGCAGAATAGGTCTCTAATATTTGCTCCTTTTCTAGCCCAGAATCCGAGCTGCCGGATTCTCCCTCTTTATGTAAACCTTGTAAAATAAGAGAGAATAGGCATAAGTATTGTGACATAATGTGTAATAACAGCCCATAATGCAATAAATATCGATATAAAAGCATGATGCAAAATGGACGTATCAACTCCCCCAAGCTTAGACATCGCTTGTCCTCAAGCGAAAGCCGAAATCAAAAAATATGTCCACATGTTTAGAGATAGAGGTGTCGATAAAAGTAAAATACGGACATGAGGGCATCATGATCATTCTTAGAACAACAACTTACATAATTCTTGTCATATGATTTCTTATGCTAGAGTAATAATTCAATCACAATTTCTAATATGAATCATAAACTTCATTGAAAACTAACAAACTATAATCTCAGTCATTGGAGCAATTGCAATTTATCATAACATAGGAAAGAATCAATATATAAGAGCTTTTCAGCAAGTCCACATACTCAACTATCATATAGTCTTTCACAATTGCTGACACTCAAGCAATACTTATGGGTATGGAGTTTTAATCGGACACAGAGAAAGATAGGGGCTTATAGTTTTGCCTCCCAACGTTTTACCTCAAGGGTAATGTTAATAATAATAGTTCATGAAAACTCACATCCAATTAGCCATATATACCAGCATCTATACAACATACTATGCTCCGAAGGATAAAATGTAAAAAGGAAAGGTGAAGTTCACCATGACTCTTATGCAAGGAAGGAGATAGAAGTAAAAGATAGGCCCTTCGCAGAGGGAAGCAGAGGTTGCCATGCGCTTTTATGGTTGGATGCACAAAATCTTAATGCGAAAGAACGTCACTTCATATTGCCACTTGTGATATGGACCTTTATTATGCAGTCTGTCGCTTTTATTTCTTCCATATCACACGATCATATAAAGCTTATTTTCTCCCACACTAAGAAGTCATACATATTTAGAGAGCAATTTTTATTGCTTGCATCGATGACTACTTACTTGGAGGATCTTACTCAATCCATAGGTAGGTATGGGGGACTCTCATGGCAAAACTGGTTTAAGGGTATTTGGAAGCACAAATAGTATCTCTACTTGGTGCGATGAATTTGGCTAGCATGAGGGGGAAAGGCAAGCTCAACCATGTTGGATGATCCATGACAATATAATTTATCTCAGATGTAAGAAAACATAACCCATTACGTTGTCTTCCTTGTCCAACGTCAACTCTTTAGCATGTCATATTTCAATGAGTGCTCACAATCATAAAAGATGTCCAAGATAGTATATTTATATGTGAAGACCTCTCTTTCTTTATTACTTCCTATTAATTGCTTCGAGGGAGAGTTCCGTCAGCACGACATTGTGATGACGGTGATGATGATGCTACCGACGCACAGCTGCACCTAAGCACCGCTACGATATGATCGAGGTGGATTATGGTGGAGGGGGGCACCACACACGGCTAGAAGAGATCAACAGATCAACTTGTGTGTCTAGAGGTACCCCTTGACCCCGTATATAAAGGATGGAGGAGGGGAGGCCGGCCAGCCCCTAGGGCGCGCCAAAAGTGTGTAGTCCTACTAGGACTCCCTAGTCCTAGTAGGATTCCTCTTCCCACATGGAATAGGAAAACGGGAAGGGAAAAGGAGAAGGGAGGAAGGGGACGCCCCCCCCCCTCCCTAGTACAATTCGGACCAGACCATGGGGAGGGGTGCGGCCACCTTTTGAGGCCTTTCTCTTCTTTCCCGTATGGCCCATTAAGGCCCAATACGAATTCCCGTAACTCTTCGGTACTCCGAAAAATACCCGAATCACTCAGAACCTTTCCGATGTCTGAATATAGTCGTCCAATATATCGATCTTTACGTCTCAACCATCTTGAGACTCCTCGTCATGTCCCCGATCTCATTCGGGACTCCAAACTACCTTCGGTACATCAAATCACATAACTCATAATACAAATTGTCACCGAACGTTAAGCCTGCGGACCCTACGGGTTCGAGAACTATGTAGACATGACCGAGACATATCTCCGGTCAATAACCAATAGCGGAACCTGGATGCTCGTATTGGCTCCTACATATTCTACGAATATCTTTATCGGTCAAACCACATAACAACATATGTTGTTCCCTTTGTCATCGGTATGTTACTTGCCCGAGATTCGATCGTCGGTATCTCAATACCTAGTTCAATCTCGTTACTGGCAAGTCTCTTTACTCGTTCTGTAATACATCATCCTGTAACTAACTCATTAGTTACAATGCTTGCAAGGCTTATAGTGATGTGCATTACCGAGTGGGCCCAGAGATACCTCTCCGACAATCGGAGTGACAAATACTAATCTCGAAATACGCCAACCCAACAAGTACCTTTGAAAACACCTGTAGAGCACCTTTATAATCACCCAGTTACATTATGACGTTTGGTAGCACACAAAGTGTTCCTCCGGTAAACGGGAGTTGCATAATCTCATAGTCATAGGAACATGTATAAGTCATGAAGAAAGCAATAGCAACATACTAAATGATCAAGTGCTAAGCTAACGGAATGGGTCAAGTCAATCACATCATTGTCCTAATGATGTGATCCCGTTAATCAAATGACAACTCATGTCCATGGCTAGGAAACTCAACCATCTTCGATTAACGAGCTAATCAAGTAGAGGCATACTAGTGACACTCTGTTTGTCTATGTATTCACACATGTATTATGTTTCCGGTTAATACAATTCTAGCATGAATAATAAACATTTATCATGAAATAAGGAAATAAATGATAACTTTATTATTGCCTCTTGGGCATATT
>NC_041392.1:117678840-117694429 GCF_002162155.2 Triticum dicoccoides | reverse complement strand
TGACGTGAGACCGATGCCAAAAATTCCTATAAACACAGAAACCTCCAGAAAATAACCTAGATCAGGAGTTCCGCCACCAGAAGCCTCCGTGGCCACCGAAAACCAATATAGACCCATTCCGGCACCCTACCAAAGGGGGGAATCCCTCTCCGGTGGCCATCTTCATCATCCCGGCGCTCTCCATGACGAGGAGGGAGTAGTACACCCTTGGGGCTGAGGGTATGTACCAGTAGCTATGTGTTTGATCTCTCTCTCTCGTGTTCTTGATTCAGAACGATCTTGATGTATCGCGAGCTTTGCTATTATAGTTGGATCTTATGATGTTTCTCCCCCTCTACTCTCTTGTGATTAATTGAGTTTTCCCTTTGAAGTTATCTTATCGGATTGAGTCTTTAAGGATTTGAGAACACTTAATGTATGTCTTGCAGGTGCTTATCTGTGGTGACAATGAGGTATCACGTGGTACACTTGATGTATGTTTTGGTGATCAACTTGCGAGTTCCGTGACCTCGTGAACTTATGCATAGGGGTTGGCACACGTTTTCGTCTTAACTCTCCGGTAGAATCTTTGGGGCACTCTTTGAAGTTCTTTGTGTTGGTTGAATAGATGAATCTGAGATTGTGTGATGCATATCGTATAATCATACCCATGGATACTTGAGGTGACATTGGAGTATCTAGGTGACATTATGGTTTTGGTTGATTTGTGTCTTAAGGTGTTATTCTAGTACAAACTCTATGATAGATTGAACGGAAAGAATAGCTTCATGTTATTTTACTACGGACTCTTGAATAGATCGATCAAAAAGAATAACTTTGAGGTGGTTTCATACCCTACCATAATCTCTTTGTTTGTTCTCCGCTATTAGTGACTTTGGAGTGACTCTTTGTTGCATGTTGAGGGATAGTTATGTGATCCAATTATGTTATTATTGTTGAGAGGACTTGCACTAGTGAAAGTATGAACTCTAGGCCTTGTTTCCTATCATTGCAATACCGTTTATGCTCACTTTTATCATTAGTTACCTTGTTGTTTTTATATTTTCAGATTACAAAAACCATTATCTACTATCCATATACCACTTGTATCACCATCTCTTCGCCGAACTAGTGCACATATACAATTTACCATTGTACTGGGTGTGTTGCGGACACAAGAGACTCTTTGTTATTTGGTTGCAGGGTTGCTTGAGAGAGACCATCTTCATCCTATGCCTCCCACGAATTGATAAACCTTAGGTCATCCACTTGAGGGAAATTTGCTACTGTCCTACAAATCTCTGCACTTGGAGGCCCAACAATGTCTACAAGAAGAAGGTTGTGTAGTAGACATCAAGCTCTTTTCTGGCGCCGTGGCAGGGGAGGTTAGCGCTTAAAGGTATATCTTTAGATCTTGCAATCGAATCTGTTTGTTTCTTGTTTTATCACTAGTTTAGTTTATAAAAGAAAACTACAAAAAAAGGAATTGAGGGTACCTCATATGCTTCATCTTTTAATGTCTTTCATGAAAATAAGGATTCCGATAATTGTGCCAAAGTGTTAGAAGAAGAATGCATTAGAATGTTTGGCACTAAATGTTTGAATGATGAGCATGATTGCAATGTTATTAGTATGAACTCTTTGAATACCCATAGTACTAATGATGATTGCACTAGTCATGATGAAAATGTCTCTTATAAGCATGTCAACTTTTGTGGAATACATAGGGCTTGCAGGCACACACCAAATAGGGAAGATAGATTTTGCAAGAGGCATAAAAAGTATTTGGAAACTAAATGGTTGCAAGAAAGGCTAGATGATTGTGCTGAAAGATTCAATATTTATCGCCATCCTTGTGAACTTTGCAATGAACATGGTCATTTAAAGCTCCAATGCTATTTGTTTCATGATCAAATTGTGTCCAAAAATTGTGATAACTTGATTACCCTTGAGCATCATAAAGAGCTTAGTCTTCTTTTGGGGTATGAAGAAATGAAACATATAACTGAGGGTATTCCAAAATTTAATCTTGATAGATTTCTTAATTTTGATCTAGAAGAAATTTTTATGTATTGTGCAGTGAATTGCATTGAAAATTCTTATATTGCCAATTACATAAAGACAAGAAAATAAATAGAAGATGAAGATAATACTAATGAAAGGGAAGAGACTTCCCAATATTCTCCTATTATTTCTTATATTGAATCAGGTAGCGAGGAGGAGCCTTCTATTCAACCAATCTCATTAATAGGGAGCTCCAAAAAGAGGGACAAACCCATACTTAATGTGAAGAAGAAAAAGAAAAGATGGAGAAGTAAAGGTAAAGAGGTATCCCTCCCAAATGATGTTGCTCCTATCACTCATTGTGATGATGATAATTGTTATACTATTGATGCTATCCATACTGTTAACGATGAGAGTGATTATGCTTATGATATGAAAAGGCCCAAGCTTGGGGATGCTATGTTTGATGAGAATGGCATGTTTGAGAATTTATTTGCTGCAATTAATGTTTGCCCCAAGCTTGGGGATGCTATGTTTAATGAAGATGATATTTTTAGTCTCCCAAGTTTTGATATGCAAATTTATTATGATGATAGCATGCCTCCTATTTATGATGGTTATATTGATGAATGTGGGTTTGGAAGAGTGTCAACTTTAGGAACTAATGATCCCACTATTTTGGAGGGTGTTGAATCTTATTTTGACAATTATGAAAGTGGATTTGGAGAGGCCATGACTTTATTTAGTAACGATTCCACTATCTTGGAAGAGGTTTCAATTGATTATGATGAGAACAAAGTTGCTACTTATAATGATTATATTAAAACTTGGCATGATTATGATTACCCTTTTCCTGAATATTACTCTTTTAATGTGGAAACAATTTGTAGTATTCGAGTTTCTTATGATACTCCCACTATTCTGAATGAGAAGAATTTTGCCTATGTGGAGAGTAGTAAATTTTCTATGCTTGTAGATCACAAAAAGAATGCTTTATGTGATGGTTATATGGTTGAATTTATTCATTATGCCACTGAATATTATTATGAGGGAGGAATATATGCTTGTAGGAGTTGCAATAATATCGAGTTTCCTCTCTATGTGTTGAAAATCTTGAAGTTATCCTTGTTTTACCTTCCTATGCAAATTGATTCTTGTTCCCACAAGTTGTTTTCTCAAAAAAATCCCTATGCATAGGAAGTGGGTTAGACTTAAATGTGCTAGTCATATTATTCATGATTCTCTCTTTATATTTCAATTCTTATTTTTTATGTGAGCATCATTGAAAACATCATGCCTAGCTAGGGGCGTTAAACGATAGTGCTTGTTGGGAGGCAACCCAACATTATTTTTGTTCTTTGCTTTTTGCTCCTGTTTAGTAATAAATAATTCATCTAGCCTCTGTTTAGATGTGGTTTTATGTTTTAATTAGTGTTTGTGCCAAGTAGAACCTTTGGGAAGACTTGGGGAAAGTCTTTGCGATCTTGCTGTAAAAAACAGAAACTTTAGCGCTCACGAGATTTGCTGCTATGTTTTAATGGAGAGTGATACTTAGTTGATTCTTTTTGAAGATGATTAATAGATAAATTCCTCACGTCCAGCAATTTATTTTAGAATTTTTGGGGTTCCAGACGTATACGTTTTATCCAGATTACTACAGACTGTTCTGTTTTTGACAGATTCTGTTTTCTATGTGTTGTTTGCTTATTTTGATGAATCTATGAGTAGTATCGGAGGGTATGAGCCATAGATGAGTTGGAATACAGTAGATATTACACCAATATGAATTTAGAATGAGTTCACAATAGTACCTAACTGGTTATTTATTTTCTTATACTAACGGAGCTTACGAGTTTTCTGTTAAGTTTTGTGTTGTGAAGTTTTCAAGTTTTGGGTAAAGATTCGATGGACTATGGAATAAGGAGTGACAAGAGCCTAAGATTGGGGATTCCCAAGGCACCCCAAGGTAATATTCAAGGACAACCAACAGCTTTATCTTGGGGATGCCCCGGAAGGCATCCCCTCTTTCGTCTTCGTTCATCGGTAACTCTACTTGGAGCTATATTTTTATTCACCACATGATATGTGTTTTGCTTGGAGCATCATTTTATTTTCTTTTGTTTTGCTTGATGTTTGAATAAAATATCAAGATATGAAATTCTTAAATGTTAGAGAGTCTTCACATAGTTACATAATTATTCAACTACTCAGTGTGCTTTGCTTATATCTTTCGGAGTAGTTTGTCATTTGCTCTAGTGCTTCACTTATATCCTTTTAGAGCACAGCGGTGGTTCTATTTTGAAGAAATAGATGAACTCTCATGCTTCACTTATATTATTTTGAGTGTCTTTATAACATCATGGTAGTTTGCTTTGGTTATGAAACTAGTCCTAATATGATGGGCATCCAAGATGGGTATAATAAAAACTTTCATATAAAGTGCATTGAATACTATGAGAAGTTTGATACTTGATGATTGTTTTGAGATATGAAGATGGTGATATTAGGGTCATGCTAGTTGAGTAGTTGTGAATTTGAGAAATACTTGTGTTAAAGTTTGTGATTCCCGTAGCATGCACGTATGGTGAACCGTTATGTGATGAAGTCGGGGCCTGATTTATTTATTGATTGTCTTCCTTATGAGTGGCGGTCGGGGACGAGCGATGGTCTTTTCCTACCAATCTATCCCCCTAGGAGCATGCGCGTAGTACTTTGTTTCGATAACTAATAGATTTTTGCAATAAGTATGTGAGTTCTTTATGACTAATGTTGAGTCCATGGATTATACGCACTCTCACCCTTCCACCATTGCTAGCCTCTCTAGTACCGCGCAACTTTCGCCGGTACCATAAACCCACCATATACTTTCCTCAAAACAGCCACCATACCTACCTATTATGGCATTTCCATAGCCATTCCGAGATATATTGCCATGCAAATTTCCATCGTTCCGTTTATTATGACACGCTCCATCATTGTCATATTGCTTTGCATGATCATGTAGTTGATATCGTATTTGTGGCAAAGCCACCATTCATAATTCTTTCATACATGTCACTCTTGAGTCATTGCACATCCCGGTACACAGCTGGAGGCATTAATATAGAGTCATATCTTGTTCTAAGTATCGAGTTGTAATTCTTGAGTTGTAAGTAAATAAAAGTGTGATGATCATTATTATTAGAGCATTGTCCCAGTGAGGAAAGGATGATGGAGACTATGATTCCTCCACAAGTCGGGATGAGACTCCCGACGAAAAAAAAAGAGAAAAAAGAGGCCATAAAAAGGGGAGAAGGCCCAAAAAAACAAAAAACAAAAAAATGAGAGAAAAAGAGAGAAGGGGCAATGCTACTATCCTTTTACCACACTTGTGCTTCAAAGTAGCACCAAGATCTTCATGATAGAGAGTCTCCTATGTTGTCACTTTCATATACTAGTGGGAAATTTACATCATAGAACTTGGCTTGTATATTCCAATGATGGGCTTACTCAAAATACCCTAGGTCTTCGTGAGCAAGCGAGTTGGATGCACACCCACTTAGTTTCTTTTTGAGCTTTCATACACTTATAACTCTAGTGCATCCGTTGCATGGCAATCCCTACTCACTCACATTGATATCTATTGATGGGCATCTCCATAGCCCATTGATACACCTAGTTGATGTGAGACTATCTTCTCCTTTTTGTCTTCTCTACAACCACCATTCTATTTCACCTATAGTGATATGTCCATGGCTCACGCTCATGTATTGCGTGAAGATTGAAAAAGTTTGAGAACATCAAAAGTATGAAACAATTGTTTGCACTACAAAAAAAAGACACATTCGTGACATTTTGGGCCGAACAAAAAAATTTTCTGTCATACATATGACACTTCTATGACGATAATTGTGACAAAACCCGGTATCATCATAGATGTGGTGGGCTCCTACTTCTATGACAAAAAATCATGACAGAAAATGGGCTTTTCGTCCTGGGCGGGCCGAAGACGCAGCTGCATGACATTCTTTGGGCCGTCCATGACGGAAAAAACCGTGGTAGAAGCGAGGGGGAGGAAAATTTCGGGGAGTTCCCGGTTACGGTGGGAGGTCGGGGGTCGAGCGATGTGCGTTTCTCTCGTACACGTACGCGCGTGTGTGCGAGGCATTGGCTCTAACTGAACCCGAGCGAGGCGTTGGGCTCTAACTGAACCCGAGCGATTGCACTGCAGGCTACGCATTACTGAACCCGTGTGATCGATAGATGGCTGTTAACTGAACCCAATCAAGCGATTCCTTTGCTACTGCTGCTAACTAAAGCCGATTGATGCTGCCTCTGGGATGAACAGTGAGCGTTGCGGGGGGGTTGGATGAACAATGAGCGGTGGCGTTGCCTCTGGATGAACAGGACCCCGTGGTGTGGTGGAGGGCTGGATGAACAGTAGACAGTGGAGGGGTGCCCGTGGAGGGGTGGTTGAACAGGACCCCATGGTGTGGAGGGCTAGATAAACAGTAGACGGTGGAGGGGTGCCCATGGAGGGGTGGTTGAACAGTAGCCGGTGGAGTAGCACGCGGTGGAGAGGCTGGATGAACAGGAGCCCGTGGAGGCTGGAGGAGGTCGACGGTGGAGATGAACAGTATCCCGTGGAGTCCCGTTTTGCGGTACGCCAGACCCCTCCCGATGAACAGGACCCCCGTTTTGACCGTAGCGCTCCAACACAAGTCCGTTTCATCCATTTTGCGATATGCCACACCCCTCTCGATGAACAGGACCCTCGTTTCGACCGTAGGAGGTCCGTTTCGTCCGTTTTGCGGTACGCCACACCCCTCACAATCAACAGGACCCCCGTTTCGACCATAGGAGGTCCGTTTCCTCTGTTTTGCGGTACACCAGACCCCTCCCGATCAACAGGACCCCGTTCTGAACGTAGGAGGTCTGTTTCCTCCGTTGTGCGGTACGCCAGGCCTCGTTTCCATCGCCTGTTCCGTCCAAGCCCTCTCGATGAACACGACCACGCATTCCGTTCCGACCGAGCCGGTTGGCTCCCACGCGTTCCGTTGCCTCCCGATGAACACGACGTATTCCGTTGCCTCCCCATGAACACGACGCATTCTGTTGCCTCCCCATGAACACGACGACGATGTTGTTTCTCCGTTCCGACCCAGCCATGTACACGAGCCCTGGCCGTACGTATGCGCGAGTAGGCGTTCGAGACCCCGCCCGTATGTACATATATGTGGCCGTATTTTCTTTCTTGCACCCTGGCCGCTGTACGTACGTGTACATGCTACATGCGTGCCTCTACTACGACACGTACGCGCCTCTACATCCACCAGTATATATGTATGTACACGTTCGCGACCAGAATGACAACGCTAGTACTCCTTCGACCAGGTAGGTCCCGACTGTCAGGCACTTCCTTGCCTACGAAGATGTAGCTGGTGGGTCCCAGCAGTTAGGGGGGCGAATCGTTTTTTTCGGACGTACTTCCTTGCGTGCGAAGATGTAGCTGGTGGGTCCCAGCAGTCAGGGGGAAACATTTTTTCGTGAAATACAGTGGCCCGTCCGGTGGGTCCCAGCTATCAGGTGGAGGAATCATTATTTTCCGCGTAATAAGGAGGCACTTCCTTGCTGCGGCCATGGACCTAGTTGTCAGCCTCTCCACATACAGTCCACGTCCGATGGAAGTCGTTCCTTGACCACATTGACCACGCCGCGCCGACAGCACCAGGGCGGTGGACGACGGCGAGGCCTAGGAAGGGGACGACGGGGAGCCGGGGAAGACGTGGCAGTGGAAGCCCGCGCGAAGAGGAGTACGAGGGTTCACTGGTTCGGCTACGGTGTGAGGCTGCCGTCGCCGCAGGGTCTGGCCAGCGGTGGGAATAGTAGGGGCGGTGAGGCCTTCGCGGCAGCACAGCCGACCACGGGAGGCAGGAGCATGCGGCACGACCGGCGCTGCTTTGGGCGGCTAGAGCAAGAACACCAGAGGTTGAAGAAGCACTACTGCCGTTGGATAGACATCGTATGGTCACTGGAGCTAGAATCGTTCATATTGACTAAAGTTGACAAAGGCCCCCGTCCCAGTCAACTTAGTAGTCCCACAAGTCCGCCTCCCACCATGGTGGGTCCCAGCTAGCAGGGGGAGTATTCATTTTTTTTGTGCATAATAAGGAGGCACTTCCGGTGGGTCCGAGCTGACAGCGGGGAGAATGTTTTTTCGCGAAATACGCTGGCCCGTCCGGTGGGTCCCTGCAGTCAGGGGGAAACATTTTTTCGCGAAATAAGGTGGCCCGTCCGGTGGGTCCCTGCTATTAGGTGGAGGAATAATTATTTTGCGTGTAATAAGGAGGCACTTCCTTGCGGCCGCCTGGACCCAGCTGTCAGCCTCTTCACGTAGAGTACTCTTCCGATGGAAGTCGGTTGTTGACCACGTTGACCACGCCACACCGAGAGCACCAGGGCGGTGGACTAGACGACGGTGAGGCCTAGGAAGGGGACGCCGCGGAGCCGGGGAAGACGAGGCAGTGGAAGCCCGCGCGGAGAGGAGTACGAGGGTTCACTGGTTCGGCTGCGGTGTGAGGCTGCCGTCGCCGTAGAATAACAGGGGGTGTAGGTGAGTAGAGGGATGGACTAGCCAGCGGTGGGAGTAGTACGGGGCGGTGAGGCCTCTGCGGCATCACAGCCAGCCACGGGAGGCAGGATCGCGCGACACGACCGGCGCTGCTTTGGGCGGCTGGAGCAAGAAGACCAGAGGTTGAAGAAGCACTACGGCCGTTGGATGGACATCGTACGATCACTGCAGCTAGAATCGTTTATATTGACTAAGTTGACAAAGCCCTCGGTACGCGTCAACTTAGTAGGCCCACAGCTCGGATTTGGCAGAGAACATATAGCCCATTTGCGATTTGTAAGAATGTACAACCCATTTTTTAATTCTAATGTAATTTACTACAGCCCATTTACAGTTTGTTAAAAGCACATCCCAACTTCTAGCTAGGATAACGATTAATAATTTCAAACAACCGCTCAAAACAGAATTCAAAAAAAATCCCACATTTTGATGAGATCCGAAATATTTTTATCCAAAATTTCTAGTCGGTCAAATATAATTTCAAAATAAAGTTGTATTACGTTAAAATCCAATGAAATATTGCGCGTGCAACAAGTAATAAAATTAAAATTTTCAAATTCCAAAAATAATATATTTTTCAAACTAATTACGTGTTTGGTGCATAGTAATTGTCCAGTTATTATAATTACATCCCATTTATTATTTCTTAAAGTCCATTTTCTTGTTAAGTCTAATGCATACCTCCTAGGAAAGTTTGCAGCCCAGCGGGGCGGAGAATAACAAGTTGACCCAGATGTTGTGTACAACTGTCGGCCCAGTTGCATTGCTGATGTTGAAAAAAAAGGCCTGTGTAGTACAGTAGAACCTAACATGGTTAGTCAGCCCACATTCAGTGACGCCGGAAAGGCCCAAACAAGGCTTCTGTATAACTTTTTGAAGTCACTGAGCTCAATTAATAACTTAAGAAAAAAGTTAGATTACAGTGGAACCTAATTAAAAGCTGTCACGAGCAAATAAATAATTCAACGGGTCCCACTTGTGCGTCTGCACATGTGTGTGTGTGTGTGAGAGAGAGAGAGAGACCCATCGCTCGATGCTCGTAAATACATCTTTCAGCCATATGCATTGCTGATACTCAGTAAAAACTTATATAGTTGACACAATCATATAGAACATCATAGCACACTGAACTTGCATACAAAAATTTCACGCAGGCGGCACAATCAGGATGAAAGCAGTGGATCGCTACGGGAAGGGCTATGTTGAAACCAACGAAGTCGTACATAATGGTTCATCGTCTTTATCAATGACGGGGAAATATCTTGAATGTTGTGCAAAGAAAACAGACAGACAACACAATAAGTTCTACTAGCACATTAAGTTGACATACAACCCTTTTTAAAAAAGTTCAGGTACAAAATTAGAATAGGTCACAATCAAATGTACTGGCATATCAGTGCTTCACACCCATAGCTCGGATTTAACTAGTACTCCCTCCGTCCGGGAAAAGTTGTCCACAGGGCAGTGTATTTATTTTTTTGGCAAAAACCCCACAGAGTTTTAAACACGTCAGAAAATAGTCCATCTCCCTCCTTCCTCTTCCCCCGTCGCTCGCGCCATGCAGCCATCGTCGGCTACCCACCTGCGCCGCCGCCTGCCTGGATCTGCGCCGCGACCAACACCAGAACCGTGGCCTAGCTCGCGACCAACAACAGCACCGCCGCCCGCTTGCACCTGTGTCGCGGCTTACCACCTGCACCGCCCGCCGTGAAGGCGACCTGCGCCGGCGCCCTCCTCGAGCTAAGCCGCCGGCCCCGTTGAAGGTCACCGCCCATGTTCACCCACCTTCGCCGCCCACCTGCGCCTCCGATTTCGTCCGCTTCGGCCGCCTGCGCCGTGGACAATTCCGGCCACTCCCGCCTCTCATGCTGCTACTGGTGGACGACGCCGGCCCGTGGACCTCTGATGCTGCTTTTGCCTTTTCCCCTGCCTCGCCTCTGTTGCCACTCCCGCCTGTGCTGGTGAGTCTACCCCGCCCGCCTCTGCTACTGCTGCTGTTCAATTTGTTGCTGTGAGTCTGAATTTACTGTTCTCAGTACAGGCGGAGAAAATTCAGTCAGGGGATACAAAGCTAGAGAAATAATCCAGGACAAAGGTTGTACACTGCTGCTAAATGATGAACAAATTATAGTGAAAATTTAGTTTGATGCCATCAAATTCATTGAGTAATACTCTCGGCATTCTTGGAGATCTGCTAGTTTTTGGAAGTTTTTCTTGCTACAGTTAACTGAAAATGTTCAGTGTTCCAATACTCTAGAGAAACTACAGTGCCTGTAATTCAGTTATGACTCCTTTACTGAAACTGTAGTGTTTGCTAAAACTGAGATGTAAACTAAAGGAGTTTTTGATTTGCAGAAGTTGTAGCATACTCCAACAAGTGGTAAATGCACTCAAAAGTTCACTGAGAAAATGCAGAGGTTGCTCACTTATTACTAAAAGTTTTCTGGAGTGATAAATGCACGCAAAAGAAGTTCAGTTAACTGTTACTGTTGTTGTATGAATTCCAACCAGGTTAATTTGTTGTCAATTACTCTGTAATACTCAACCAGGTTTATGCAAATGAAGATCAACCATGTTTATTTGGATTTATTTGAATCATTTGAATTTATTTGCTTTATTTGGATTTATACACCATTTGTTCAATTGAACATACCTAAAGTTTCCAATTGTCCAATTTCAGTCATTCATTTTACAGAGAGCTAAGCATAGCCATGACTCTTCCCTAAATATTCTTGTAGAATCAATTCAAGCAGCACAAAACTGAAAACTGAAAACTGCCACAACCCCTTAACTAAGAGTTGATAAAAACATGTCCCTAAAATTGGAATTATTTGAATTAGCTAGGTTTATTGTTCTTCATATACAGAAAAAGATGAATATTGTTTGTCTACTAGTTACTTCAAATTTAGAACTGAATAAACACTTGTCATCTTCAATAAACACTTGTAAATCTAGAGTGGTTTTAAACTTAGAATGCACCAAGTACTAATATCCTTTGCCAGGCTACACACCATCTACTTGGAGTAGACAGCAAGATTCACAAAGACATGCATGCTTCAATAGACATGTGAATGCTAGCAAAGTGATAAGTAAAAACTTGGATGTTCTCAGAAATATAGCACCAGAGGACATTAAGTGAACTGGCATGTATGCTAAAGGCGAGGAAATGCCACCTTCTTTTCTTCTTCGAGCAGTTGATGAACTGGCCTGTATGCTGTAGCTACACATAGGTTCTGCAGAAAATGCACCAAAAGAGTTACACATAGGTGAAGTAAGTGGAAAGCAACATTTAATCTCCACTTCTTTTCTTTTGGTGGTGAAATTCAATATGAATTTTGTAAGCACAGAAAATGCACCAATACTGAACATTTATTCCCACCTCCACCACCATCTTGTCAGTTTCGAAAATGTGTGTATGGAGTAGTTTTGACGGCAGTATAATTGTGCATCATGTAAAAATTATGAGAATGATTAAGGGTTCAGCAATCAGATTATAATTATGACCAGAACAGAGGAACAAATATCGTGGTTAGTTTTATGTAAAAAAACAGAAATGGAGTTACTCACTTGAAGTTACTATAGTTACTCACTTGAACTTACTGTAGTAGTGGCCAAAATTCAGAAAAGTTACTAAACAGCAGAAGTAGTGGCCAAAATTCAAAGTACTAAAAAGATTCTACACTAAATATATAGTGTTATCCATGTTCTGTATCCAGGACATTTGAATTATTCACAGAAGGATAATGCAAACTGAAAAGTGTTACGCAAACTGAAAACTGATCCATGTTCTGTATCCAGGACACTAATTTTTGACATTTGAAGCTACATTTCAATTGTTATGCCTCTGTCAATTATTGAATTATTCAGAATATTTAAATTATTCAGAGATCCATGTTCTATATCCAGGATAATGCAAACTGAAAAGTGTTAAAAAGACCATGTGTTTTTTGGGGTCAAAATCTACATGTAAAACTGAAAAGTGAAAATAAAAATGGGGAATGTTGTGTCTCCCACTCAAGCGCTAAAAAAACTACGACACATTTTTATCTGTTTGCATAGGTCCCACCTATCAGGAAGGATGGGCACGTACACAAATAGGTACGACTCATCAGTCTACCCGCATAGCCTTTTCGTTTAGTCTACCTAGCAGTCTAATCAACTGCATGCACGCCACTTCTCCCATTTACTTCTCCATCGGGAACCGATTCTCCTCGGCTTCTTCACCTCCCCTTTGTCTTCATTTGCATCCAAACCCCACTGCGTTCACATTGTTTTAACCTCTTTAAATAATCATCTACTACTTCAGTTAGACTAGCCATCTAATCCTAATTCTCCAAACCATAGCCCTCCGTTCCAGCGGTTCCAAATGGCGGAAGAGATCGTGATGCAGGTTTTTAGCATCCAACATGTCCTCGTCGAAGGCTCGATGCGCATAGTTGCCACCGTCACCGTCCACCCAAGGGTTGTTCGGCAGTGGATCAACAATGTATCCAACTCCCTCGAAAAGGTAGAGACGAGGGTCATTAGTCTCGACGCAGAGTACATGGAGCGTGCCCCTGGGAAGATCCAGTGCACCGCCATCCTTCAGCTGTGCCACGAAGATGATGTTTTGGTGTACCACATCATACACTCGCCCTCCATACCATGTGAGCTTCACGATTTCTTGTCTCGGGAGGACGTATACTTCTGTGGGGCAGCCATCGAAGGGGACAAACAGAAGCTGGAGCCGTACAACCTTGATTTGAAAAGCATCGCTAACCTACAAATCAAAATCAAAATTCCTGTAGAAGATTGTGATAAACAGACACCATCCCTATTCGATGTAGCAAATTTTGTGCTCGGTAAAAATCTTCAGAAGGGTGACGAGACGGTGGCATTAAGGTCGTCTAGATGGGAGAATTATCCCTTGACGTACGAGCGGATAAAATATGCTGCCCTCGATGCCCGTGTGAGTTTCGAGATAGCTACAAGGTCCAAAGAGCTTGTTGTGAAGCCGTCTCCCATAAAGAATGAGAAGAAGAAGAAGAAGACGACGACGACAACGACGACGACGAAGAAGAAGAAGAAGAAGAAGAAGAAGAAGAAGAAGAAGAAGAAGAAGAAGAAGAAGAAGAAGAAGAAGAAGAAGAAGAAGAAGAAGAGAAGAGGCTGCACCAGCAGGAGGGCATTATGGATGGATGAACTATTTCCTCTCTTGTAAAAAAAATTATTCCCTCTCGGTGTATATTGATATAGATGGACTATTTCGATGGTGTGCATGTCTTTGGAATAGAGTAGTCGCGTGGGTCCGCTTGACTATAAGGAATTATTTATCCGCATATATAGCTTTCTCTACTACTCCTTCCAGTGATCGGTATGCAGTACATGTGTCCGTAGACATGACAGCTTGTGTGCATGACATGTGGGCCACCTAAAATGCGGCGAGCATCAAGTTTCTACCACAGCCACCCGTGATTTCCATGACGCCGCTCGAACCCATGAAACCACACGTCCCCCGACCTGCGGATCACCCCTCTTGGCCCCACTGTCCCTCTGCCTACGGGAGCATTACATGTGGACCAGTCACCTATCGGGTCCACATGTTATTGACTCAAAGGTAGGTGTAGTAAGGCGCTGAAGCTCAGTCCCGACGGCCCTAAGAGGGAAATGTAACTCCTGCGCCAGGGCTTGTGGTTCTCCCGCAGCACGAACTCGTGCCAAACTCGAGATTTGTTTCTTTACTATACATGCACGCAACGATTTAATGGACATTGTAATCTCAAAATGTGATGGGGAGCTCTAAATTTGAATTTGAAACTTATAAAACGAAAAGATTCAAAACAAATAAACTGGGAGAGAGGGAGTATATCGTAGGATGTGTCCCATACAAAATAAGTCCCCTGGTTTGTCACCGCGAAGATGCGGTTAGAAAGGAGCATAGCGTCTTCCTACTCGTACGGCAACAAATCGGCCACAGACAGCATGGTCTGCCTTTGACCGCCATGTGCAAGGTTCGTGCTATCTTATTCAATCTCACCGTGGTCCATCGTACCAATTCATGCGGTGGCCCGTTGCATGGCTGATCCCAATGTTGGACAAAGGTTCTACAGGAACGGTGTCACCATTGTAAATGTTGTGCAAATTGATGTTGGTACCCTCCTGTACATATGCAAGCCAATCGCCACTCGCACCGAGTCTAACCTGTGAAACAGTGGGCAGGGGGAGAATTAGGAAATGGACACGGAAGTAGTCTTTAGAATGCATTTACTACGTGATCAAACTCATCTTACCTGCTCATCGAAGGAAATCCGAGTGCCCCTCAACGTCGGCATCTCAAGGGGCGCCAACTTGCAACTACGGCCATGTGACGCCCGGATAATTAGGCTATAGTAACCCCACATTAATGATGCCATGTCACCTCGGATTACTGTTGATAATCTCACGTTAGTTCGAAACGATTCATATTCAAAATTTGAATTTAAGTTAAACAATTAAAGTTTTCAAAAGTCAAAACTAAATTGTTCCTAATGTGTCTAATAATCCCTAGTAAATATTGGTGGATAAATTATCTTTTAATAAAATATTTAAATGCACTAAAGTAATAGAAATGACAGCCAAAAACAATTAATTAGATGCCTTTTATAAAGTTATAATAATAAAACTAAATTAGTAGTGTGCCAAAATAATTGTGGCAGTGGACTAATTAGTAATACTAATTTAGGTGCTGACTGGGTATTTTATAAAACTAAAATAAAAGAAACTTTAAATGAAAACATTAAAGAAAATAAGTAAAAAAAGAAATAAAAAAAGAAAAGCAAACCCCCCATCACTGGGCTTCGGCCCAGCAGGCCACCAGCCCAACTGGGCAAAGGCCAACCGGCCGGCCCACCCCACTCCCTTAACCCCCTGGTGCCGAAACCCTAGGCACCGACACCCCCACTCCCCCTACTCGCGCACCACTCTCCCTCCCCCCGATCCACTCCTGGATCGGGATCGAGCCCCCCCACTCTCTCTCGC
>NC_041392.1:117671066-117678474 GCF_002162155.2 Triticum dicoccoides | reverse complement strand
GCGCGCCCCTCGCCTACCGCGGCCTCCTTCCCCTCGTCGTGCTCCGCCCTGGCCTTCTCCTCTTCCTGCCGCTGCTGCGTGGTTGTTGCTGCTGCCTCGGGCCGCCGTCGTTCGTCACCGTGTGCACGCCCGCTGCCGCTGCCCCTGTCACCTCCGCCCACCGTGGCCCTCGTGCCCCGCTGCGGTAGCCCCCGCCGTGGCCACGGCCACGCCCCGCCCTGGGCAGGTTACGGGCGCCCGTCGCCCGTTACGCCCGCGCCCAGCGCCCCCGCCTGTTCGGGTTGCGCCCGTAAACCGCATACCCGCAAAGGCCCCTATGGCCCTATGACACATGGGCCCCGCCCAGATAACGTTTTAATAAAAAAAAGAATTTAAGAAAAAAAACAAACAATGATAAAAATAAATAAATAGATAATAATAATTAAATTAATTAATTAATTAACGAATTATTTAAGTTAATTAATCACAATTAGATTAACCTAATTAACTGATAGTTAATTAATCAAACAATGACAGTGGGGCCCACCCCTTAATTAATTATGATTAGTTTAATTAATCTGTTAATTAAACGTGTCACTGACCAGTGGGACCCACTGGTCAGGTTGACCAGTCAACTCTGTTGACTGCTGATGTCAGCATGACATCATGCTGATGTCATTAAATCATTTTCGAATTAATTAAATAATTAATTAAATTTCAGAAATTAATAAAATCTTTAGAAAATCATATCTTTTAATCCGTAATTCGGATTAAAATATTTTCAACATGAAAGTTGCTCAGAACGATGAGACGATTCCGGATACGCAACCCGTTCGTCCGACACACCCCCCTAACCAATCGAACTCGCAACTTTCCCCCTCCGGCTCCTCTGCCCGAAAACGCGAAACACCGGGGATATTTTCCTGGATGTTTTCCCCCTTCACCGGTGTCACCTATCCCTGCGTTAGATCACCTCTAGCACCGTATTTGTCATGTTATGCTTTGATTGCTTTGTTATTTATTATGTTCCCCCTCCGTTACTTTTTCCGGTAGACCCCGAGGCCGTTGCCGGTACCCCCTGTGATCGACTACGGTGTTGTCGACCCCTCTCTCTTGCCAGAGCAACCAGGCAAGCCCCCTCTTTGATCACCAGATATCGCCTACTCTTCTCTATACTGCTTGCATTAGAGTAGTGTAGCATGTTACTGCTTTCCGTTAATCCTATTCTGATGCATAGCCTGTCATTGCTGCTACAGTCATTGATACCTTACCCTCAATCCTAAATGCTTAGTATAGGATGCTAGTGTTCCATCAGTGACCCTACACTCTTGTCCGTCTGCCATGCTATACTACTGGGCTGTGATCACTTCGGGAGGTGATCACGGGCATATACTATATACTTTACACTGTTACATTACTGGTGATACTGTTTGGAGATGGGGGCTGAAGGGGCAGGTGGCTCCATCCAGGTAGTGGTGGGCCTGAGTTCCCGACGGCCCCCGACTGTTACTTTGTGGCGGAGCGACAGGGCAGGTTGAGACCACCTAGGAGACAGGTGGGCCTGGCCTTGTTCGGCATTCGCGGATACTTAACACGCTTAACGAGATCTTGGTATTTGATCTGAGTCTGGCTACTGGCCTATACGCACTAACCATCTACGCGGGAGTAGTTATGGGTATCCCGGCGTCGTGGTATCAGCCGAAGCACTTCAGACGTCAGCGACGGAGCGGCGCGCGCCGGATTGGAATGTAAGCCTGCTCTTGTATTAAGGGGGCTAGTTCTGC
Organism: Triticum dicoccoides; assembly: GCF_002162155.2. Classification (NCBI taxonomy): domain Eukaryota; kingdom Viridiplantae; phylum Streptophyta; class Magnoliopsida; order Poales; family Poaceae; genus Triticum; species Triticum dicoccoides. The sequence continues at coordinate 117,676,711 of NC_041392.1, read as the reverse complement.
TTCCGGCCGCCCTCGCAACATGCAGGTGTGCTATGGGCGATGGGCCCAGACCCCTGTGCGCTTAGGTTTAGACCGGCGTGCTGGCCTCTCTGTTTTGCCTAGGTGGGGCTGCGACGTGTTGATCTTCCGAGGCCGGGCATGACCCAGGAAAGTGTGTCCGGCCAAATGGGATCGAGTGTGTTGGGCTATGTGGTGCACCCCTGCAGGGAAGTTAATCTATTCGAATAGCCGTGATCTTCGGTAACAGGACGACTTGGAGTTGTACCTTGACCTTATGACAACTAGAACCGGATACTTAATAAAACACACCCTTCCAAGTTCCACAGACAACCCGGTGATCGCTTTTCTACAGGGCGACGAGGAGAGGATCGCCGGGTAGGATTATGCTATGCGATGCTACTTGGAGATGATACTTGGAGATACTACTTGGAGATGCTACTTGAAGATGATACATGGAGGACGTCAATCTACTCTCTTCTACATGCTGCAAGACGGAGGCTGCCAGAAGCGTAGTCTTCAACAGGATTAGCTATCCCCCTCTTATTCTGGCATTCTGCAGTTCAGTCCACCGATATGGCCTCCTTACACATATACCCATGCATATGTAGTGTAGTTCCTTGCTTGCGAGTACTTTGGATGAGTACTCACGGTTGCTTTCTCCCCCTTTTTTCCCCTTTCCTTTCTTTCTGGTTGTCGCAACCAGATGCTGGAGTCCAGGAGCCAGACGCCACCGTCGACGACGACCCCTACTACACCGGAGGTGCCTACTACTACGTGCAGCCCGCTGATGACGGCCAGGAGTAGTTAGGAGGATCCCAGGCAGGAGGCCTGCGCCTCTTTCGATCTGTATCCCAGTTTGTGCTAGCCTTCTTAAGGCAAACTTGTTTAATTTATGTCTGTACTCAGATATTGTTGCTTCCGCTGACTCGTCTATGATCGAGCACTTGTATTCGAGCCCTCGAGGCCCCTGGCTTGTATTATGATGCTTGTATGACTTATTTAAGTTTTAGAGTTGTGTTGTGATATCTTCCCGTGAGTCCCTGATCTTGATCGTACACATTTGCGTGCATGATTAGTGTACGATTGAATCGGGGGCGTCACAAGTTGGTATCAGAGCCGACTGCTTGTAGGAATCCCCCTTCCACACTCCTTGGCCGAAGTCGAGTCTAGACATTGCAAAACTTTTACTAACTTGGCTGTGTGCCTACCGTCCCACGTCGCCATCGGGTGGTACTAGGATCTTTTACTCCTCGACCTTTACTCTGGGATTCTGAACTCTCTTCTATTCGGGTTAAACGATTTTTACAAAAATCTAACATTAGGTTCTCGAAAATACTTTCTCCCGGAGAGGCCCTTCAGTCCAGATGATCACCGACTGCACCAGAAGATTTCGAAGATACTCTCCGATTTTCTCTTGAGACCTTGTGCCCGTTGCCTTTGCAATTCCCTACCACTGAAATATCCCTATGGATAAATACTTACACCTGTCGTGCTTACTTTTATTCTCAGTCGATCTTGTTATTACAAGATACCCTGAGAACATTTTGTGCCTACTGCCTTGCAGTTCTTTGACACCTGAATACCCCTAAGAATAACTTCTCGCACCTTCCGAGTATCCGCTCATCCCAGTTGTTCAGGTGTTTCACAAAAGTCTTTGAAATACTATTCAAACCTCCGAAATCCTTAGCAGCTTTATTGCTCTGCAAATACTTGTCTACTAGCATTATGGATGCTTCCCATATATCTGGCAATATTCACTAGTATCTTTTGACACCGTCATTTTGATCCTATTGATTCAACATGTGTGCGAATGCACACAATCATCTATCAACCCTTCTAACTTATCTTTCCGACTGAGACATCATTTTTGAAAATGAGCTGGTTCTCGACCAAACTATTTGTCGCCAATTGTGCCTCTGGTTTATCCAACTTATCCATCCTTGGTCAGAGCGACTGCTTCTGATCTTTTGTTTTGGAAATCATAATTCCTTTGTTATCTAAGCATCGAATTATTCCGATGTTCTATAATATGATGCCCGTGCAGTCTTTCTGGAATACCGATACTCACCTCAACTCCGTTGTGGATCGCTCGATCCATTGTTGGATTGCTATCCGACAGTGTCCTTCATATTCAATCACCTTGTGAGTTCTTCCCCTGATACATAGTGCCTTTGGTAAATTGTATCATCTGCTTGGCCAACCATGCTCTGCTTTCGAGCTGGTGGTATTTACTATTGAAGTTTGTGGTATATGTTCCTAAGATGCCCTGATGGGTTGAACCTACGCCTTCCCTAATCCGTGTGAACCCGAAAGATTACACGGGTCATATTTATCTGGTATTGCACCAGGTAAAAAAACACTTTCAACAACTAATGTCATTTTCGAAATACGAGAGGTGAATGAAAGGTTATGCATTGAAGAAGTGGGAGTCGACCTTGAACTTTGTGTTCATGCCCATGGACATGATGTAGATCATATCATTAAAGCTTCTCTTAAATTAATTATTCCCTTGGTATAAGTTCTTATATCTGGGATTTGGCCTTTTGCAATCGTGGTTCCGACCATGATCTCCTTGAAATACCATTTCTCGTGCAAGTTTAAGCACTTACCTTCTTTAGAGCAATACCCTAGTCTAAGCTCTACTTTGGACTATCGTCGAGTATTACCCCCTGGTATCTCGAGATTATCTTGGAACTGCATAACTCCTTATGAGTTCTTCATCAAGTACTACATTCTCACTGATTACAATTTTTCATGGGCTCTGAGTTATTAAACACTCAAAGACATCGATAACTGAACCGAGTCCGCACTACGGTTCAACAACTCTTAGTAATCTTCTTTAAGTACAAGTTTGTACCCGATCACGTCATTCCTAGCCTTATCGGCTATATCATTATCGTGCAACTTTTTAACTGTACTATCAGGTCCTTTTCGAAGCACCATTTTCGACGATGAGCTAAGCTTACGTCGACTCTCCTTCTCATATCATTTCGCCTTGACCAACAAGCTTGATTCCGAGTTTGTGTCGTATCCATAGTTTTAATAACTTTTCGCTCCATCCTTCCTTTCGCTTGATGTCATCGATGAGCGATTATATCTTCATGAAACCTCTCGACAAATGTGTCGTGATCATCATCAACATTTTTGAGCTCTTCCAGGGTATCAAGAATTCATGATGGGAAATACCATCCTTTCCCTCGATGATTTGTCTTATCATCGACCACTTTATTGCCTTCCATTCAACACAAACTTGTCCGTGTTTTGTGTTCTACCTTGAGTTCCTTGCTATCCAGCATTTGTTTTTATTTACCTTGGAGTATTACCATCTTTTATGTCAAGGATGTTGTGAGGACCGCTCCACCTCTTAACGAATTCTTGGTATTGTGATACTTCTCACCCTCACCATTCTTTCTTGGTCCCCGTGTTGATTCTAACCGGGATACCAACACGTGAACCATGCTGCTTGGATTCTGTACTTCTAGCAACCCTATTGCTTTGAAGTTAATGGTCGACATTTCATTCTTAGACCATTGGTTATCAAATCACCATTCTAACATTGATCTTGCTACCTAAGCCCATATTTCGGGTGCACTTCAACCAGTGATTAATTGTGTATGTTTCCCTCAAGCATACAACATTAAATCATTTGAATTGACAAGTGTCATCTTCTTGTTCACATTATTGTGGAAATCCATCCGTTTGAAATTCTCAATGAATTGTCGCTGAGCTCATCAGCCACCTCCTCATCCCCTCCATGGTTTAATGATGAACTATTGTTTCAGGAACTCGCTTCCATAGTTCAATTCCCGAGAATATTACAATGTCATCTCGACAATTTGTGTTGCACCTTTTCTTCTTAGGTATCCTAAGTCTGAGGTATCATGACACCAATCGGATCTGAATCTCGGTCAGATATGATGGTTGGAACATTTTTCCAAGAGTTATAACACTGGTCTTTTATGACCCGGTAAGGTGATGGCATGCTTAGCACACCTGGCCGGAGGACCTACTGTTATAGTTTCCTTTTTGCAAGATTATCCAATCTTCCATGAGGAAAATGTAAGACTTATTTTACAAGATGTTCCTGATGGATCCCTTGTGTAACCCAAAATCCGACCTTGGCTTAAAGACCATGTCAATGCTATCTCAAAGCATGTCTGTGGTACTCCAATTTTCAACAAGAACATTTGAAGCCCAATGCTAAATGTTTCTTGCTCAATTATCCAAACACCGTTGTATGGGTATTGTCATCAAATCCTCTCCCCTTACCTAAATGGTTTCTACTTTCTATCCTGTCGTGGATATCTTGCTCTATTTGTCCTTGGGAAGGATATACCCTTGAATAATGTGTTTAAACACATTTTCCTTTCCATTGTTCTGTTTAATCTGATAATCGTATTTTCCTTTCCATTTTTTTTGCTTAACCTTTCCTGAATCTGACTTAACTGAGCAGAGATAATTCCCTGCTTGGATAAGCACCTTGTTGTACCACTTTGTTTGTAAGACCCTGTTACTATTGTTGATGACATTCCGGTAACCACCGATGGGTGATAGCTTGCCAATTGGTTTGCCTCGTTCAACAAGCAGGAAAATTGCTCTCTTCGTTCCCCGTCCTTGGTACCGACATTGCTGCCGGCATATCTGACAAGCTATTCACTGACATGCCTCCCTGTCACGGCTGTGCAAGATGTCACCACCCTTCCTACTTTCAACCCACATGGTGGGCCCATAACCCACAGGTCCACTGGATCGAAACCTGACTCTTCGTTACAACCCGGATTCTAATGTGTCCTGTGCACTTGGCTTCGTATGTGATTCACAAGCTAAAATCTATACCATTATTCATCCTGGAATCAAACAGCATATTATTCTCGTTGTTCAAACCACCATTCCAGCTTCTGTCTAGTCATCTAATGATTGCCTACCCGTTTGAAACTTTGGTACCATTGTATATTGCACTCAACGAATTCACTGTAATACAACTCGCGGGGTACCTTGTGTATTTCCCATTGAGTTCACCGTCAGATGCCCAGCTTTGTGGAGATGCATTCTTCCGGAGTTTTTCCCCTTGGTCGCGTTCGTAGGACGATGGAGATCCCGAATAAAGGATGACGACTTGATCATGGTGCCTTGAAGCAGAGAAATGAAGACATCAACGAAAGGGATCAACCTCTTCGAAAGGGCAGCCAAGACTGAGAAGACTCGTTAGAATTTCGTAACCAGAACTTTCCCCCTTACTTCCCCCTTAAATCTCGGGACGAGATTTCTTGTAGTGGAGGAGAATTGTGACGCCCGGATAATTAGGCTATAGTAACCCCACATTAATGATGCCATGTCACCTCGGATTACTGTTGATAATCTCACGTTAGTTCGAAACGATTCATATTCAAAATTTGAATTTAAGTTAAACAATTAAAGTTTTCAAAAGTCAAAACTAAATTGTTCCTAATGTGTCTAATAATCCTTAGTAAATATTGGTGGATAAATTATCTTTTAATAAAATATTTAAATGCACTAAAGTAATAGAAATGACAGCCAAAAACAATTAATTAGATGCCTTTTATAAAGTTATAATAATAAAACTAAATTAGTAGTGTGCCAAAATAATTGTGGCAGTGGACTAATTAGTAATACTAATTTAGGTG
>NC_041392.1:117641432-117670215 GCF_002162155.2 Triticum dicoccoides | reverse complement strand
CCTCAACGCCTGCCGCGCGTGCGCGCGCGCCCCTCGCCTGCCGCGGCCTCCTTCCCCTCGCCGTGCTCCGCCCTGGCCTTCTCCTCTTCCTGCCGCTGCTGCGTGGTTGTTGCTGCTGCCTCGGGCCGCCGTCGTTCGTCACCGTGTGCACGCCCGCTGCCGCTGCCCCTGTCACCTCCGCCCACCGTGGCCCTCGTGCCCCGCTGCGGTAGCCCCCGCCGTGGCCACGGCCACGCCCCGCCCTGGGCAGGTTACGGGCGCCCGTCGCCCGTTACGCCCGCGCCCAGCGCCCCCGCCTGTTCGGGTTGCGCCCGTAAACCGCATACCCGCAAAGGCCCCTATGGCCCTATGACACATGGGCCCCGCCCAGATAACGTTTTAATAAAAAAAAGAATTTAAGAAAAAAACAAACAATGATAAAAATAAATAAATAGATAATAATAATTAAATCAATTAATTAATTAACGAATTATTTAAGTTAATTAATCACAATTAGATTAACCTAATTAACTGATAGTTAATTAATCAAACAATGACAGTGGGGCCCACCCCTTAATTAATTATGATTAGTTTAATTAATCTGTTAATTAAACGTGTCACTGACCAGTGGGACCCACTGGTCAGGTTGACCAGTCAACTCTGTTGACTGCTGATGTCAGCACGACATCATGCTGATGTCATTAAATCATTTTCGAATTAATTAAATAATTAATTAAATTTCAGAAATTAATAAAATCTTTAGAAAATCATATCTTTTAATCCGTAATTCGGATTAAAATATTTTCAACATGAAAGTTGCTCAGAACGACGAGACGATTCCGGATACGCAACCCGTTCGTCCGACACACCCCCCTAACCTATCGAACTCGCAACTTTCCCCCTCCGGCTCCTCTGCCCGAAAACGCGAAACACCGGGGATATTTTCCTGGATGTTTTCCCCCTTCACCGGTGTCACCTATCCCTGCGTTAGATCACCTCTAGCACCGTATTTGTCATGTTATGCTTTGATTGCTCTGTTATTTATTATGTTCCCCCTCCGTTACTTTTTCCGGTAGACCCCGAGGCCGCTGCCGGTACCCCCTGTGATCGACTACGGTGTTGTCGACCCCTCTCTCTTGCCAGAGCAACCAGGCAAGCCCCCCCCTTTGATCACCAGATATCGCCTACTCTTCTCTATACTGCTTGCATTAGAGTAGTGTAGCATGTTACTGCTTTCCGTTAATCCTATTCTGATGCATAGCCTGTCATTGCTGCTACAGTCATTGATACCTTACCCTCAATCCTAAATGCTTAGTATAGGATGCTAGTGTTCCATCAGTGACCCTACACTCTTGTCCGTCTGCCATGCTATACTACTGGGCTGTGATCACTTCGGGAGGTGATCACGGGCATATACTATATACTTTACACTGTTACATTACTGGTGATACTGTTTGGAGATGGGGGCTGAAGGGGCAGGTGGCTCCATCCAGGTAGTGGTGGGCCTGAGTTCCCGACGGCCCCCGACTGTTACTTTGTGGCGGAGCGACAGGGCAGGTTGAGACCACCTAGGAGACAGGTGGGCCTGGCCTTGTTCGGCATTCGCGGATACTTAACACGCTTAACGAGATCTTGGTATTTGATCTGAGTCTGGCTACTGGCCTATACGCACTAACCATCTACGCGGGAGTAGTTATGGGTATCCCGGCGTCGTGGTATCAGCCGAAGCACTTCAGACGTCAGCGACGGAGCGGCGCGCGCCGGATTGGAATGTAAGCCTGCTCTTGTATTAAGGGGGCTAGTTCTGCTTCCGGCCGCCCTCGCAACATGCAGGTGTGCTATGGGCGATGGGCCCAGACCCCTGTGCGCTTAGGTTTAGACCGGCGTGCTGGCCTCTCTGTTTTGCCTAGGTGGGGCTGCGACGTGTTGATCTTCCGAGGCCGGGCATGACCCAGGAAAGTGTGTCCGGCCAAATGGGATCGAGTGTGTTGGGCTATGTGGTGCACCCCTGCAGGGAAGTTAATCTATTCGAATAGCCGTGATCTTCGGTAACAGGACGACTTGGAGTTGTACCTTGACCTTATGACAACTAGAACCGGATACTTAATAAAACACACCCTTCCAAGTTCCACAGACAACCCGGTGATCGCTTTTCTACAGGGCGACGAGGAGAGGATCGCCGGGTAGGATTATGCTATGCCATGCTACTTGGAGATGATACTTGGAGATACTACTTGGAGATGCTACTTGAAGATGATACATGGAGGACGTCAATCTACTCTCTTCTACATGCTGCAAGACGGAGGCTGCCAGAAGCGTAGTCTTCAACAGGATTAGCTATCCCCCTCTTATTCTGGCATTCTGCAGTTCAGTCCACCGATATGGCCTCCTTACACATATACACATGCATATGTAGTGTAGTTCCTTGCTTGCGAGTACTTTGGATGAGTACTCATGGTTGCTTTCTCCCCCCCTTTTCCCCTTTCCTTTCTTTCTGGTTGTCGCAACCAGATGCTGGAGTCCAGGAGCCAGACGCCACCATCGACGACGACCCCTACTACACCGGAGGTGCCTACTACTACGTGCAGCCCGCTGATGACGACCAGGAGTAGTTAGGAGGATCCCAGGCAGGAGGCCTGCGCCTCTTTCGATCTGTATCCCAGTTTGTGCTAGCCTTCTTAAGGCAAACTTGTTTAACTTATGTCTGTACTCAGATATTGTTGCTTCCGCTGACTCGTCTATGATCGAGCACTTGTATTCGAGCCCTCGAGGCCCCTGGCTTGTATTATGATGCTTGTATGACTTATTTAAGTTTTAGAGTTGTGTTGTGATATCTTCCCGTGAGTCCCTGATCTTGATCGTACACATTTGCGTGCATGATTAGTGTACGATTGAATCGGGGGCGTCACAGGCCACGCCGCGCTGGAGAGACCCCCAAGGAAACATCCTCGTGTGTTCCACGGAACATCAAGATGCATTTGCATGAGTAGTTTATCTTGTGAGAGAAAAGGATGAACGAGGGAAGGCCTCTAGAGATAGAGATGGACACTACTACTACCAATGTGCTGGCCCGTGCATTGCAATGGATCCAAAGTAGTAGAATAATACTTGTTCACGTGCTTGAAATATAAACAGTCTAGTTTTGATATACATGTGTCAGCAGACATGACAGCTTGTCCATGGAAGTTGAACCACGGCGACCATCACGTTTCTTGTTTCTACCACTGCCACACCCACACACAATTCCCACGACGCCGCTCCAACCCACGGCACGACATCCCCCGACGTGGACATGGATCCTCTGACGTGGCTATCACTGCCTTGCCCTGCCTTTCCTTCGCTGACAAGTGGGACCCATGCTTATGGGTCCCACATGTCAGTGACAGAATGGTAGGATTGTTCGCGTTAGGGGATCCTCATCCCCCCGCCATGCCCCTCATCCCTCTCGGCCCCACCGCTCCTCTGCCTTGTGTGCATGACATGCGGGCCAGCTGAACTGCGGCGACCATCAACTTTCTACCATAGACACACCCGATTGGACGCGGTTTGCCTGCTCCGCTTTGTGCTCCGATCCGTACTCCCGCACCATCGAATTTTCATCCAGCGGCTGTGACACATTTCGTCCCGGACATCAATCCTCAACTGGAGTACTTATGTACTCCCTCCGGTCCTTTTTACTCTACACATTGGATTTGCCAAAAGTCAAACTTTGCTAAGTTTGACCAAATTTATATTAGAAATTATTAGCATCTATAATATCTAATAAATATAATATGAAAATATATTCCAAGATGAATCTAATGATATTGGTGTTGTTATGTGAATTTCTATAATTTTTTATATAAACTTGGTCAAAGTTGGATGAGATTGACTTCGGACAAACCTAATATGTAGAGTAAAAAGGACCGGAGGGAGTACTACAGGTAGTACCCACCGGTGTGGCCATCTACGCCTCGTAATGCCCCGATGCCCAGCTGTGGCACCCTCGCCACGGCCACGCCACCACCGGTCGGTTCATCTCGAACGAGTGAGTCGCGAACCACGCCACCACCATGAGAATGACATGTGGGACAGCCGCATTTAAGGTCCGCATGTCATTGACTCATAGGTCGGGCACTAAGCCACTGAAGTTCGGTCTCGTGGGCCCCGAGAGAGAAATGTAACTCCTGCGGCAGACCTTGTGGTGCTCCCGCAGTATGATCTCGTGCCAAAACTGGAATTTGTTTCTTACTACTACCAACTAGTACTAGTAAGGTACATGTGCATTGCACGCATGAGATTCTGGTGGTTTGTGCATTATGCTTCTACATGTGGAGCTTTCTGGATTCTAACATGTGGCAAAATCTGGTGGAATGTAAGGTTAGGCAAGTTTGATTAACTTAGATGAGTGTTTGGTTCAAGCCACACCTTAGGCAAGCCACACTAAGGCCCCACATGACATATACACAAAAAATGTGGCAAGATTCCCTTAGGCTTGCCAACTTGTTTCTCTTGTTTTGAAGAACTAATAACTTTGCCTAAGCTTAGTTGTGGCAAAGTTGGTCATGAATTAAGTTCAACCATGGAGTCTTCTAGATTATACATGTGGCGGAATCTGGTGGATGATATCCAATGGCCAGTAGTGCTCGGATTTGCCAACTTTGTATCGTCGGATTGGCTTCATCCAACGACCAACTTTCAAAGTTTTTCACACACTATATAGGGGGTATAGATATAGATGTGTCGGTCCGTTGCAATGGATCCAAAGTATATATATATATCTATTTAGTGGAGTGCACTCTGAACACATTATCTATTTATTTTTCTCTAACCTTCCGTAGCCATGCAACCAAGCCACATAAGCTTCATGGGTGCCCCACGCGTCATATTATTCAGACTACGTTGATTGAAAAAAGATAAATCACCCAAAACAAGATCTTCCCGTTTTTTGTTCCTACGATGTTGTGTTGTGCACATACCTACTAGTTGTATAGTGGTAGTACTAGTAATATAGTATTAGGAGTACAAACTTGGTACTAGTAGGAGTAGTACTAGTACGGAATGCTCCTACTCTATCAACGAGCCCCGTCTGACACCAAATTTCTTGGCTTCCATGCTACAGCTAGATCTTCCCCTCGTTTCTGTTTTCCAACCCGGCGGCGGGCGGGGTGTCGGTTTGCTCAACGGTGGTCCCACATGAAAGTGAAAATGCTAGGCAACATGCCTTCCCTAAGCTATGTGTCGTGCCGGACGGGCCGTGTTGTACTCCCGATTCCTGGGCGTGTGGGGGTGCGACGCGAACGCGGCAGGCCTTTTCCTTTTACCAGCAATGTGCCCGTGCGTTGCCACGGATCCAAAGTAGTAGAATAGTAGTATTTGTTCACAATTTTGAAAGAAATCATTATTGTTTTGATATACTCCTAATATATTACTCCCTCCGTACCTAAATATTTGTCTTTTTGAGATTTCAAATGGACTATCACATACGGATTATATAGACATATTCTAGTGTTTCTAGCAAGATGCCCCGCGCGTTGCACGAAGTTGATGGAAAAGGTAAGCACAACTTATAAATTGATGGATGGAGTACTAGTTACAGTGATGCATATAATTAAGCAAAGGGATCGCACATGTCGGTATTGACTGGAACGAGAATGCAACAGCACAATAAGAATTAAGGACACAATGATGCGATCACAGTGGTGGTTACAGAAGGCAAGAAGAAAGATGGATCCACAAACGTACGACCTCCTCCTCCTCAACTTAGTGCGCCGGGCCACCGACCGGCGGCTAAGGAGCGGCGGCTTTTGTGGCGAGGTCAAGGTGCTTCTCAGCAAAGGCATCCAAGGCTTCCAGCCGGTTGAGGAAGGCCAACATCGTAGCGTCCTCACTGGCCTTGTAGATACATATGTACATGATTTCCTCGTACATGTGGATGTGTAGGTCGACGAATTCTTGCAGGGCAAGGCGCCTCGCGGCGAGCGTGACCTCCAGGTGGACATTCTTCATGGCGTCGGCGGGCAGTCGCAGGGCCACCAATGCTTGAAAGAGGTTCCGGCCATGGAGGTCGATTAGGGTGGCAAGCAATGAGGAGCCCGGGCGCGCGGGCTGGAGGAGTACGGCGATGTCGTCCGCGAGATTCTTGAGGACGGTGAACTTGTTGCTGGTGGCAACGATCATCTGGTCCAACTGAGAGTCGTAGTTGGCGTCGAAGGTGGCCATCCACTAGCAGGTCTCCAACACCGTCTAGAGACGATCCTCGGCGCCATGCCGCAGGCCGGCGTCGTGGACCATCTGGCACAGCCGCTGGCCGCTCATGAGCATCGCCGCCATGGGTCTGGAGTGAGCTCTTTTGTGCTTAGTGTAGGTGCTTAGGCAAATGCTTAGGTGCGTACGATGTGGTAGATGCATTGGAATGGAGGGGCGCCTTTATATGAGGGCAAACTGTGTTGCATTCACATCGTGCAGCCTCTTTTTTCGGACCTCCTCCCATTACTTCCCTCATGCATTAATTGAAGGAGGATGCATTGGCCGTTCAACATATCGGGAACCGCTACTCCCTCCCTCGTCTGCATTAAAGCCGTATCGGGAACTACGCCCCCCGCTGTCAAATCGAATACTCCCTCCGTCTAGGTGAGTATTAAGTCATCTTACGAAAACCAAATAGTAAACACATAGGCGTGGTGCATTAACTCTCACGTTGTTTCTTATTTTTTTGACATAAATAGAGGAATCAACCAAGAAGAGATGTGGGGCTTGTATGCTTTTAATGACTTGAGACTATCAAACATGACATGCAGTGGTCAGTTCGTTGCACAAGAACAAACACAACCCACGTCAGCACACACGCATCTTATATAGCGTCACATCCACTGGCTATAAAAGATGAATGAGACCAAATTATATCTTATCTAGATGAGTTCTAGCAAAACTGTATTAATAATACTTAGTACTCATGTGCCATGTACCATATATTAGTATCATGTAGTACTTTATTTATTTATGAGGTATCCAGATGGCACTGCACCGCCAAGAAAAGAGGGTAACATCAAAATTATGGACTACTTTTTTGAGTATGTTGGTAAGGTCCGGTCATAGTCACTTGTTGAAATCTCTAAAAAGACAAATACTCCCTCCGTCCGGAAATACTTGTCATCAAAATGGATAAAAGGAAATGTATCTAGACGTATTTTAGTTTTAGATACATCTCTTTTTATCCATTTTGATGACAAGTATTTTCGGACGGAGGGAGTAGAAAACAGAGTTGGTGATGATGGTGTGCGTGCCATCCTGCAATATAGGCCGTCGGATTTATATCTAACGGATAGGAAAGAAACTATGGCAATTTTGCAAAAATATACCCACACGTCTCTCCACATTCGCAAATAAGGCCTTCCCTCATTCAACCTTTTCTCTCACAAGATAAACTACTCATACAAATGCATCTTGAGGTGTCCATAGAATCAAAGAGAGGGATGATGCGTGTGTGTGTGCACGCGCGATCGATAAAGAGTGCCATCGAATTTGTGTGTGCCCACGTCAAAGATATAGAGTGGCTGGCCTACTGGAAGTGAGATGGGACATGTGCAGTTTGTCTCTGTGGCATGGATACCTACCTGCAGCGCTCGACTATCAGCGTGTGGTGGGGGAAGAGGGAGGCCCAATTAACTATAGAGGTACAATGGCTGGTATATGTGTGAAGGAGGAGAGAGGCCTACCTCATGTATTAAGGAGATCGATCTGCCTCATGTATTAAGGGAGATCGATCGGCATCCATGCATATGTGCAGGAGAGGAATAAGGTTGGGAGAGAGATAGAGCTAGAGTGTTGGAGGGGGTGGTAGTGGAGTTGCTTCTAACAAATGGTGGGATAGGCTTGCTAGACAAATAGAGGGCACACCCGCAATATCAATAAGAGAGGAGATGGCTGCTTGTTGTCTGTGCACGTGCGTGTGAGAGATGGGTCAGGAGGCATGCACGAATGATGAGGGGGGACGATGTGGCTGTGGTAAGCAGACGTAACTACATAGGAAGATCAATTGTCCTTTGTTAGAGAAAGGAGAGACATAACTTGTGAGGTACGTCGATCGATGGGGGGTAGTTAAAGTCGATCTAGGTATATGTTGGAAGATCGATTGGTATACATGCATGTGTGTGTTAGAAGCAAATGAGGCACGAGGAGAAGGATAGAGAAAGAGAGAGCGATGCATGTAGGAGGTGGTATGAGAGGCATACTATATCGAGGGGGGAGGAGTGTGCGAGTACGAGAATGATGAAAAGAGTGGTGGGAGTGAGGCATGGACGGTGACAAAAGAAGAGGGGAAGCTTATGTTTGTGCTAGGCACACCTGGCTAGAGAGGCATATCGATCGATGTGTGCCATAAAGAAGGAGCTGGGGGCCCTACACACACCTTGGGTGAACGACCTAAAGTGAAAAGACGAATTTGCGCAATGGAGCTAGAGAATGACGAGGGAGGGTGAGAGAGATGCGGGCGTGTGCATGCACAAGAGAAAGTTAGCGCTAGCTACAAAGATAAGAGGGTTGTGTGGGTGTAAAAGACGAATAGAGATCATATATACTTCATTATAAAAAGTGAATTCAGGTATTTGAAGAATTTATCATAGTGTTTCAAACCGACGCATGTGAATATATATAACGGTGATACACATGGTGTGGTTATGAACATGTTATACTGCATTTAATATATTTTATCTCTACTCTTATAAAAACAGAGTTGTTGATGATGGTGTGCCTGCCATCCTGCATTATAGGCCGTCCGATTTATATCTGGCGGATAGCAAGGAAACTATGATGGTTGAAGTTGGCAACAATCATGATTGTAGATTCTTATTGAAATAGAGAAATGAATTCAAATTTAGTTTGAATTACAGCGGTAGTATAGATATTTGGAATGCACTAAAATGTTGGTATGAGTAGGTTACATGCATTATACAGCAAGCGAAAAAATTTAATCGGGCATAACATGGATTCATACTCCCTCCTTCCATCTATATAGGGCGTAATGAGATTTTTAAGACCGCCTTTGACTATTGACAAGATTAATAGTACATGACATGCACAATGTGAAAATTATATCATTGAAAGAACCTTTCACAGACGAATTTAACGGTGTGCTTTGTGTAAGTTGCATGTCATATATTGCTGCTCTAATATTTGGTCAAAGTTAGCATCGAAAAACGCATTAGGCCCTATATAGATGGAAGGAGGGAGTAGCTTTGAATAGCATTTGTATAGTAAAACGGGGCAAGACTCTCTCTTTGTGTGGTGTGAATAATTTTATTTTTTTTGTTTTCTTTTTGGCTGAGGAAAGCGCGAATTGATTTGGTACGTATAAGTACAATATTACTACACGTTAGGCTTGTCCCTAAAATTCAACCCGCGTCTTGTTATATCCCGAAAATTCAGATATCGTGCTCTCAAAACTGGCGCCTTCACAACCCGCGCCTTGCTATCCCAAATTACAACGCGCGTGAAAACTCCCTCCAGCTGCCAAATCTTGAAACGTGAAATCCCCCTTCTAACCCTGAGCCGAAAGGGCCGCTAGTTCAAATCGGTGGGGGGTACTTTTGTAACACACTCTACATTTTGGACAAGCGTGTCCTTAAGTCATGCTTCACCCCCTCCCATCGCCCCCTTTTCGCCATTCGAAATCCCAGGCCGCCATAACCTCTCCGCTCCAGCCGCGAAACCCCACCCTCCTTCGTCTGCCACGTCACCGCTGCCCAGCCGGAGCCTCTTCCCCAATGACGTCATCCATTGCAACAGCTCGACGTCCCTCGTCCACCTCCCCGTATGAGGATCCGTTGTCCATCTCGCCGTCCCGTCAGTTCAGCCGCCCCGTCCTCCACCTCCAAGGAGCTGCTCCGACGATCGCCTCGTCTATCGCGGCTGCTCCATCCCCACAGCGCCGCCTTAACCTGCTCCACTGGAACCACATCATCCTCACCGACTCCTCAGACGAAGCCGAGGCCTACTCGACGCCACCAAAGAGGTTGTACACTCATCGCATCGCACCTTCTCCTTAACTCGACCTCCCGGCGCCAACGGTGCTCCATCCCGCACCCCCATGGAGCGGCTACCTTGAAGCCGGCGCCGCGGGTGACATCTCCACGGCGGCTCTCCCCCAGTGCGAGGCCCCTTCAGCGGCGTCGTCCATACCAGCCGGATCTGCTGCTACTGCTCCGGCTCTCACTCGCTCGCTCGCGCTGCTGCTGCTGCTGCTCCGGCTCTCGCTCGATCGCTCGCTCGCCCAGCTGCTGCTGCTGCTCTCCCCCTCGCTCGTGCTACTGCTCTGCTCCAATTAAGCCACACTTCAGTCGACTGAATCGACTTTTGGGTCAGTCGATTTTCAGGGCTTGGGGGGCTCGTCGGAGTTAAGGAAGAACCACCCGCAGCGGGGACGGGGGCTCACCGGAGAGGTACCCCACTATCTATCTTAGGGTTCAGGGTGGGGGCGAGGGCCTAGAGGGCTGGCTGGGGCCGCGATGGCGAGCTATTTCGGGGCGGCGAGGCGGCGCTGGGGCCGGCAGTTCGGCCGGGGGTGGCTGGCGGCTCAGGGGGTGCAGGTTGAAGATGAACTGCAAGCCCTCCCTAAACTACATGTCAAGTGCCTCTTTGCTACCATTGCGTTCAGTTTTGACAGTAGCATTCAGATTTCACAGTAAATTTCAGTTTCGACAGTTAAGTTCAGAGTCAATAGTTTTTACCTCATTTGTTGTAGTGAGGTGGTTTTTGATGATGTTAATTTTACATCCATTTTACATCATCTATTGGAGATGCTATTATAATCCCACTTGAGATTGACGATGTATGTCTTGCGCTGCTCCAGCCTTGACGTCCTATGGCTCACCGGAGCTGCTCCAACGACAGAACGATCCATCACAATAGAGCAGTGCCCTGGATGCCGTCTACAGATTCCTCAGATCTTCCTCCACACCTCCGACAACCACCTCTGCCTCAACTGCTTCAGCGACCAACCCAATGATGCTGAGGTCGACACGGCTATGGCAAAGAGATTGTACACTTGTTGCATCACTTATTACTATACATTCACGTCGATCCATTAGAGCTATTTTGGTTCAACGGAAAAACGCCGATCCACTGGTTGTTACCATCACTCTAAATTTCTGCATACTCTCCTTACATAATCTCGCCATATTTTTTCTTATGCATGTCAGATATTGTACACAGTCATGCTGAACATGTAGAGAAAAAGAGAAGAGTTTTGCGCGGTAATACAATGTCATGCAGACATCGCTCCATGGTGGGTTCAATGGCAAACCCTCCCCACCCCTCTCCAGATTGTAATCCAGAGGAAGATATCTGTTCTGAGGCGGATTCAGACACCGCTGACCACTCCTATTTACCCCCCAAGATGTTTGCTCTACCTTGGCATGATGATGTTAGTCATATCATGAATATGTTGCCTTGCAGTGCCTACTTTTGACATCATATATGTCATCTGCTTAGTTTAGACATGTTCAGTAATGCCACCTGTTTAGTTTCTATATCATATATGGGAATTATGCAGTCTCATGTCTTTTAGCCAGCCATAATATATGTGAAATGTGCAATGTCATCCTGTTTAACTAGGCATCATATATTTGAATGATATCTTGCCCATCCTTTTCTTCATTACATTTCCATTTGTTGACAATGTTTATACATTAAACTACTCTTCCTGTGAATCAGCCATTTGGGTGGGAGATGGAAAAATCTGGAGTGAAAACAAGGCCTTCAGAGCAGACAGTGCTACCTGTCAAAGCAGATCTCTTGTTGGGTCCCGATAGCTCCTCAGAGATGGATTCAGAGACAGATGACCAGTCCTATTCCCCCACTGAGGTGTATGCTCTAACTTGCACAATTATACTGCTCATATCATGCATACGGTGTCTTGCATTCATAGTTTAGACATCATATACACAATATTCAACACCATGTTCTTAGTTCAGACATCATATCGAATGCCCTCTGTTAGCATATAAATCACATATGTGAATTAAATGATGCGATCCTGATTACTTAGATAACATGTAGGTGAATTATGTCATGCGATCCTGTTTAGTTATTCATCATATCTTTGAATTATGTTATGCTATGCTATCTAGTTTAGATAGACATCATATATGTGAAATTATATCATGCTATCCGTTTTACTTAAACAATATACATGTCAACTATTTCATGCCCTCTTTTTTCCACACTATCTATTGCATCTGTCTCTCATACAATATTTGTATATTCAACTATGTTTCCTGTTTATCAGCCATTTGAATTGGAGCGGGTGATGCCAGTATCTAGCGGACTAAAAACACGGTCTTCAATAAAACAGTGCTACCTCTTGGTGGAGATAGCACCCCGGTTGTACATGCACAAGAACCAGCCCTACCACACATAACCCAAACTTTCGCAGATTGTACCCCTACTGCGATGGACAGAGAACCAGCTTCACCCAATCTAACCCCAACCCCAGCCGATAGTAACCCAGTTCCTGTTGACACAGCACCATCTCCATCACAGAGCTCCAAAACATGAGCAGTTAGTAAGGCAGCTCCAGTGCCCAAAAGGCCAGTACTATCACGGCGAACCCCAACTCCACCAGTTAGTACGCCTATACCTGTGGAGGAAGCACAACCAGCTAGTCGTAGTTTAGCATCTATCGCATTTGATGTTGTTAAATCGTATGTGCATATATTCCCATCTTGGAAATATTATACTGAAGATGAAGGAAAATGTCAGTTGCAGGTGTTTGTCCAGGAGTTATGTGTAAGTAATATTATTCATGGCAATTACTTTGCTTCGTCCCATACATCCTACCTCCATGATGGTTATAATATAGCAAATTTTCCTATTTTTCTCTATAGAGAAGGACCGATTTAGAAACTCAGGATGAGGTAACCTGTGCTAATACCTCTGCTATCTTCAAGAATGCTTGGTGGCAGTATCGAAATTACCTGAAGAAAACGTACTTCACCGGCAAACAAACTCATCAAATTCCCTTACGTTCTCCTGAGACACATTTACTGGACGATGACTGGGAACGCCTTGTTTTGTACTGGTCCCGAACCAAGAATGTGGCAAGGTCTATGCGCTCATTTTCTATTTTTAAGTATTATATTCTTGCGTCTTACTGTACTCTGTTCATGTAGAACAAGTGCCTAAACTTGAAAAACAACTATTCTAATTTAAGATTCCATTGCTATCATAGTTCAAAAACACGCTAGGCATTAATTGTGCGTTTTGCCACCGCCTTGCGCTTTACTGACCGAAGCGCATGCTTATGCACAGTTATGCACCGATTATGCGTAGTTATGCGCAATGCGTTTTGCCAACGCCTAGAGCCTAGGCGCGCTTAAGCGCTTGCTTAGGCGCGCCTTTTTTAACTATAATTGCTTTGCTCTTGTATCACTATATTTACTCATACAAACTTATTTTTAAATTGAAGAATCCAATCGAAACTCCAATGGCACAGCAGGTATGTTCAGCATGTTTTTTTAACAGGTTTGCTCTTATCAATAGCTCCGTTGATTTCAATTTCAATTGTGTATACAGTTGACTTTCATATCATGCACATTACTAGCATCACAACAGAGCCAATAGTGTTGTTGTACATGTAGACCCGTGGTACCCATATAAAATCTTGTTGTGCCGTGTAGTTTCCCACGCTTTGTATTCTTTCACTGCTGCTTTGTCTTGAACTGATATGATTTGAACCGTGACTCTATTTTGATTTGGCAAGACAATGCAGTGACCATAGGACATAGATATATGTTTATTTGATGCTTTTATTATGTACTAGTACTTGGCAATAGAAGACTTGTAGTTTAATCCTGTCCACCTTACTAATGAACTGGTTCATCGAAATGAGTTTCATATACTAGTACATGCTAAAATTGTTATGTGTCTGCTTGTTTCTTCTTTTAGAATGCTGACAGAATATTGGGAAAGAGTGCCTTATTAAGCAATGGTAAAGGAAGTAATGCAGATAAGGTTTAGGATAGTGACACATCCTTGTTGATCTCCAACAAAGCTGATAAAACAGCTAAGGAAGACTATCTTGAAGACAGCGAGACAACCCCAAAGTCCTGTCTTTGTTTAGTGTTCGAGTTACTGGCCACTACCGCTTGCACAAGCTATTCAAACTCACTGTCTGAATTAGTTCGGTTTCTTGAGTCTCAACTACAAGTCAAAAGACATCGATCAGCTATGCTGCGACAAGAAGCGGAAGGACTGCGGAAGTCCCTGGAGCATTCAGATGCATACTTTCTGGTGCAACAGTAAGCATTGGAGGATTTTAGCGCCAAACAGGACAAAGCTAATCAGCTTGCTAAGCTTATTGCCAGCATGGTGGATACCCAGGATAACGTTTCTTGAGCTCTTCTGAAGTTGTTTTAGTTATGCTCTTCTTTTGCTGCCGCGTTTATTTGCACCGGTGGCCAATTTTGATGGCCAGTGTATGTAATGTGCTGCTTTGTTCCCTATATTTGCACTGGTGGCGAACTTTGATGCCCAGTGGATGTAATATGTGTAATAGCTGTAATAGGCTAGCGTTAATTGCTTGCTTATTTATTTCCTTATTGTCTTGTTTAGTTGTTTGCTTGTAGTCACTACAGTTCTTTTTCTGTTTTTTTCTAGTGGCCACAATAGCCTATTTTTGGTAACTAGGCCAAAATAATCATGGCAACACACGGACTATTGTAACCATGGGCCTCCTGCAGGTCGTATGATCCATGGGCCTTCGTCCGGCCGTAGGATCCATCGGCCTTCTATACGGGCCTTAGGGTCCATGGGCCTTCTACGGGTCGTAGGGTCCATGGGCCTTCTACGGGCCGTACGATCCATGGGCCTTCTACAGTTCGTACTATCCATGGGCCTCATACGGGCCGTACGATCCATGGGCCTTCTACGGGGCGTATCATCATTTCGCCAATCACGAGCCGTACTATTCGTGGACCATAACGGGTCGTTAATAGGCCATATTTGATAACTCTATGAAAACATCCCAACGGTTTTTTTACATGAAAACGGCCCAACGTATTAACGGTCCGCAAACGGGCCGACTGTAACAATGGGCTGAATTTGGCCCACAAGCAGAAAATGACAGTAACGGGCCGTATGTAACTGAATGCTGCAAATGAGCCCAAGAATCAATGGGCCCTGAGAAGGCCGAAAGATAACTTGGGCTGGAAACGGCCCAATGGAATAACAGGCCGTTAATGGGTATAAAGTGATACACTATTCATTACGGGCCAGTTTCACCACGGGCCGTTTATGGGCCAAGAGTTACAAAGGTCCTCATATGGGCCGAAAGAAGTCATGGGCCACACATGGGCCGGAAGTTAAAACGTGATGAATCATATTGGACGGCCCAGATGACGCTACTGGACCTAATTCGGATAGGGCGTAACGGGCCCTGGGTTAGCGGGCTGTAAATGGGCTATATGCGAACATGCCGTTAACAGGCTTTCCGTGGGCCGACCTGCCACCTTTTGACCAAGTCAAACGGGCCGGTCTTTTCACAGGAATGGGCCTCTGTTGGCCCGTGCCACGCGTCGCCGTATCATAGGCGCCTCCGGTCCAATGAGCGGATAACATCTGTCCCAATGGTGAGCCGACACGTGTTTCCTCCAGCCAATGACGATTTTACACATGGAAAGTCCCCATTGGCCGGGGATGTTAATGGGTTATCGGATCCAAAAACCCGGCCCGATAGCTTAACGGTGTTCTGTTACGGTGGATGCCACGTGTTGGTCACCCTTGACGAAAGCACTTCTGTGACGCGCGATTTATCGTCATGGAAGTGGACACTTCCGTGATGATAATTTTGGTAATGTCATGGAACACTTCTATGGCAGCACATGTATGACTATCTTGATTCCGTCATAAAATCGTCATGGATGTACATGCATGACAAAAAACGTGACCTACTGTGACAAACACGTATCATCACGAAAGTGTATTTTTTTGTAGTGTTGGCTTGTCATCGGGGTTGTGCATGGTTTAAATATTTTGTGTGATGAAAATAGAGCATAGCCAGACTATATGATTTTGTAGGGATAACTTTCTTTGGCCATATTATTTTGAGAAGACATAATTGGTTAGTTAGTATGCTTGAAGTATTATTTTTTATGTCAATATAAACTTTTGTATTGAATCTTATGGATCTGAATATTCTTGCCACAATAAAGAGAATTATATGGATAAATATATTAGGTAGCATTCCACATCAAAAATTCCGTTTTTATCATTTACCTACTCGAGGACGAGCAGGAATTAAGCTTGGGGATGCTTGATACATCTCCAACGTATCTATAATTTTTGATTGTTCCATGCTATTATATTATCAACCTTGGATGTTTTATATGCATTTATATGCTATTTTATATGATTTTTGGGACTAACCTATTAACCTAGAGCCCAGTGCCAGTTTCTGTTTTTTCCTTGTTTTTGAGTTTTATAAAAAAGGAATATCAAACGGAGTCCAATTGACGTGCCAATTTTCATGATTTTTTATGGACCAAAAAAAGACCCCGGAGTAAAAGAGTTAGGCTAGAAGAGTCCCGGGGCGTCCACGAGGGTGCCCCCCCGGGCACGTGGGCCTACCTCGTGGACGACTCGGGCACCTCCTTGACGTGAGACCCACGCCAAAAATTCCTATAAGTACAGAAACCTCTAGAAAATAACGTAGATCGGGAGTTCAGCTGCCAGAAGCCTCCGTAGCCACCGAAAACCAATCTAGACCCATTTCGGCACCCTGCCAGAGGGGGGAATCCCTCTCCGGTGGCCATCTTCATCATCCTGGCACTCTCCATGATGAGGAGGGAGTAGTCCACCCTCGGGGCTAAGGGTATGTACTAGTAGCTATGTGTTTGATCTCTCTCTCTCTCTCGTGTTCTTGATTCGGAATGATCTTGATGTATCGCGAGCTTTGTTATTATAGTTGGATCTTATGATGTTTCTCCCCCTCTACTCCCTTGTGATGAATTGAGTTTTCCCTTTGAAGTTATCTTATCGGATTGAGATTTTAAGGATTTGAAAACACTTGATGTATGTCTTGCATGTGCTTATCTGTGGTGACAATGGGATATCACGTGATCCACTTGATGTATGTTTTGGTGATCAACTTGCGAGTTCCGTGACCTCGTGAACTTATGCATAGGGGTTGGCACACGTTTTCGTCTTGACTCTCCGGTAGAATCTTTGGGGTACTCTTTGAAGTTCTTTGTGTTGGTTGAATAGATGAATCTGAGATTGAATGATGCATATCGTATAATCATACCCATGGATACTTGAGGTGACATTGGAGTATCTAGGTGACAGTAGGGTTTTGGTTGATTTGTGTCTTAAGGTGTTATTGTAGAACAAACTCTATGATAGATTGATCAGAAAGAATAGCTTCATGTTATTTTACTACGGACTCTTGAATAGATCGATCAGAAAGGATAACTTTGAGGTGGTTTCGTACCCTACAATAATCTCTTCGTTTATTCTCCGCTATTAGTGACTTTGGAGTGACTCTTTGTTGCATGTTGAGGGATAGTTATATGATCCAATTATGTTATTATTGTTGAGAAAACTTGCACTAGTGAAAGTATGGACCCTAGGCCTTGTTTCAACGCATTGCAATACCGTTTACGCTCACTTTTATCATTAGTTACCTTGCTGTTTTTATATTTTCAGATTACAAAAACTTATATCTACCATCCATATTGCACTTGTATCACCATCTCTTCGCCGAACTAGTGCACCTATACAATTTACCATTGTATTGGGTGTGTTGGGGACACAAGAGACTCTTTGTTATTTGGTTGCAGGGTTGCTTGAGAGAGACCATCTTCATCCTACGCCTCCCACGGATTGATAAACCTTAGGTCATCCACTTGAGAGAAATTTGCTACTGTCCTACAAACCTCTGCACTTGGAGACCCAACAACGTCTACAATAAGAAGGTTGTGTAGTAGACATCAGTCATCGGTATGTTACTTGCTCGAGATTCGATCATCGGTATCTCAATACCTAGTTCAATCTCGTTACCTGCAAGTCTCTTTACTCGTTCCGTAATGCTACATCCCGTAACTAACTCATTAGTCACATTGCTTACAAGGCTCATAGTGATGTGCATTACCGAGAGGGCCTATAGATACCTCTCCGATACATGGAGTGACAAATCCTAATCTTGATCTATGCCAACCCAACAAACACCATCGGAGACACCTGTAGAGCATCTTTATAGTCATCCAGTTACGTTGTGACGTTTGATAGCACACTAAGTATTTCTTCGATATTCGGGAGTTGCATAACCTCATAGTCATAAGAACATGCATAATTTATAGAGAAAGCAATAGCAATAAACTAAATGATCAAAGTGCTAAGCTAACGGATGGGTCAAGTCAATCACATCATTCTCTAATGATGTGATCCTGTTCATCAAATGACAACTCTTTGTCCACGGCTAGCAAACTTAACCATCTTTGATTAACGAGCTAGTCAAATAGAGATATACTAGTGACACTTTGTTTGTCAATGTATTCACACATGTACTAAATTTCCGGTTAATACAATTCTAGCATGAATAATAAACATTTATCATAATATAAGGAAATATAAATAACAACTTTATTATTACCTCTAGGGCATATTTTCTTCAGTAACACCCGTCACCTACCTCCGCACCACCACAACAGAAACCAAAGGACGGACCACCTCCTCACCCGAGCTTGGCGTGGCTCCCTCACTAATATGCAGCTTTGCTGACCTCCAAGGTGGCTCACCAAAGGCGGATCCATCATCGTTGAACGAATCAGAATGAGGGAACACTCCGGACACGCCATCAAACTCCGGATCTGGCACCCCCACATGACTAAGACGTCGGAAGAGGAAACCATACCTGCCTTCCATGAACCACGACCCAACACACTATCCCCCATCTTTCGGATGCCGCCAATGCAAATCACAATCTACATCCGCTCCCGGACTACCTCCCAATCTCCGCGCCGATGCTGGAGCAGACGTTGTCGCAACGGCGGAGGCTGAGGACACAAGTCCACCACGAGGATGTCCTCACGACCACACCATTCTTGCTTGAACATACTGGTTTGCAACACCGGGTTGGATAGTTCACCAAGTCACCCTCTGTGTGTAAGTGTATAACTTAGGGCAACTCTAACACGGTTCACCAAGTCGCCCCTAAAAACTAGATGTCCGAGCTGTCTAGTCCAGACATTTTCTTGTCATCCAACACCGGTCATCAAGTTTGTCCGAACCGATCTGGATGTCTGAAATCCTACGAACGGGAACCAAATATAGGGGGGAATTTACAAACATCCAGACATGCGCCACGTCGAACTCTGGCACGCCCGGTCCACCCAAAAAACCCAACCAGAGCGGTGCATCGGACATTCCCACCACTTTCAAAGCCCGTCCTTTCCCACTGCTTCCGCCCGATCGCCGCCCACCCACCGTTCGACCGTTCGACCGTCCGCCGCCGCGATGGAGCCATCTTTTTTCTTTTACTTAGGGGCTGTTTGATTCTAGGCCTAACCATGCCACACTTGCCTAAGGGGATCTTGCCACACTTTTTGAGTGTATGTGATGTGGGACCCTAGTGTGACTTGCCTAAGGGGTGGCTTGAACCAAACACCCACCCAAATTGGTCAAATTTGCCTAACCTTAGGTGTGGCAACCTTCGGCAAACTTACGACGCGTTTGGTTCGGCCGAAAATGTGCGGCTTCCGATTACAGCGATTTGCGAAACCATAGCTAGCATTTGTTTCGCTGTCAGCGTTTTCCACAGTAGCACTTTCCAATGCAGCGCTTCAGAAAATCAAAACCGCCCGATAGAGAGGTGATTAGGAAATCAGGACTCTGGTCGCACCAACCAAACAAACAACGTATTGCGAAAAATTAATCAGAAGCAACGGGTCTTGTTACGGCAAACCGAATACGTTACATGGGTTGAACCCAACGCACCGTTAGTCTCAAACCAAACAGCCTCTTACTCATATAAACGATTAACTCAGCCACACGATAACGACAAGCTAAGCAAAGTCTGTGACGACCAGTGTGACGCAGCGGCACAGGGGTACAATACAATCACCCACGACAGCGAAAGCGTGCCATGCCATGACGAAAAAAAGCTGGAAAGCCGTAAAATTTAACTCCCCCTTTTGACAGCACGCGAAGCACGAAAGCGGCCGTTAATTCGGAAAAAGCTGACAGACAACCACGAGAGAGAAAGAGAGAGAGCGTGGACCTGAACGAAAACCATCCAGAAAACGCGTGCGACCCAGCGGCCCGTCCGTCCGTCCCGTCCTGACCTGACCGGCCACGAGCACGAATCTCGAGGCAGATCGGGCACCATCGATAAGACACCCAGCTGATCTCCCCTCCCCCCTCTCTCTTTCTCCGCACGCTGGCCCCCTCCCCTCTCTCTCTCCACCGGGGTACGCGGCCACCGATCCCCCACCCCCGCGCCGCCTGATTCGCCCCCAATCCCCAACCCGCGCCCCCAAATCGCCCAATCCCCGAGCCCCCGCGCCCGATTAGCTGCGACGGGACCGCGTCCGGTTCGATCCGCGGCGCCGGCTCGATCGAGCGGGGGGGACGCGCGCGCGGGTGGTCGGATTCGGGCGAGCTAGGGGTTCGGACGGTGGCCGGCGCGGCCGCCTAGGGTTTACGCCATGGCCGACAAGGGCTGCCTCAAGCGCCTCCAGAAGGAGTACCACGCGCTCTGCAAGGTGAGCTCCCCCTTCCCCTGCCTCGATTCGTGGCGATTGGCGCGGTGCGTTTTGGTTTTGGGAGGGGCTCTGACGCGATTGGCATGCTTGCAGGAGCCGGTGCCGCAGATCGTGGCGCGCCCGCTGCCCAACGACATATTGGAGTGGCGTAAGTAGCTTCCACTTACCGCGCATGTGTGTTTACCGTAATTTGATTTGATGAGAAACGCCTGGGGCTCGCGAACCATGATTGCGACTGGCGGTTTGGTGTTTGTGTTAATCGTTGCTGGGCGTGGCTATGTTGTGGTAATATATGAAGCTTTTGCATTGCACTTGGGCATGCTTATGTTTGCTCACCTGTAGTATCGAAATTTAAGGTTTAAATTGTCGGGCTAATCTTTATAATGTGTCTATGGCCACCTGTTGTATCTGTTGTCTACAAAATCTTCTGCCGTTCTCGAGAATCCTGTAATGTAAATTGGGCTCGTGATTTGGGTAGGTTCGGGCTTTCCCTAGCCCCTGGAAGAAGTTCAGGCACATGCTGTAGAGATGCTAGGAAAAGCTTATTAGCTCCTGCGTGTCATTAGCCAAAGTCGGGTGTTCTCGCGGGAAGTGGCCTGGAGGGTCTGTTATTAGCTTCCGAAAAATTCAGTGTGAAAAATCTGCATATAGAAGTTTGGATTTGTAGGCGCCTTTCCTAAAAGTGGTGGTTCTCACCTCCCTGTGCCCAAAGCTTACTCATGCATCATTGTCATCTGTGTGCTTGTTTGGTAAAATGGCATGGACTTGGAGACGGGGAAGTGTCACACCAGTGGTCCACGATATATTTGGTGCTATTGGATATTTTTCAACAGTTATCACATTAACTCATGCGGTTGTGGCATTGTCTCGCATCATTGAATCCCCACCAGATTTTGAATTGGTCTGGTTTGTACTTGTACAATGATGGCCAAGGTGTCCTGCCAGTCTTATATTAAGCTGCATGATAGTTTGATACATATTGCAGGGTCTTGGTATTTTTAATTGTTATTTTGAAATACAACGTTGTGTTTTTGGTTTATGCCCCAAATTGTCGAGTTGCTTATTCCGCTGCTGATGTTGAAGAGTGTATTTTAATTGCAGATCTGGTCATTTTAGGCATTAGGCAACTATGTGAAAAAAATAAAATTATGCATGTTAGATTTAGTCAATAATTTTTCATTATGAAGTTTTAAACTTGTCTACTGGTGTACATTTAGTTACTCTGATTTTAATGAGTGACACCTAAAAAGCACGGATCTGGACACGGAAACACGGCCACGGTGACATGAATACCAGGACATGGAATACGTCATTTTCCAGAAACAGCCATTCGGGGATACACGACTAAATATAAAGAATTAAAAAATAGGCCATGTAATATGAGGTCAGAATAGTGCCACATTTCCATTTGTTGCATCCCTTTTCAAGTGCTCAATGAGAAACAAAGGATATTTCGGATCTACAACACCAGGCTGCCCTTCACTCTCACCCATGGACGATTGGCTACTGGCGGTGGGGTTCTCAGATGCCATGCTCCCTAACAGCAAGCAAACAGCAGCACCAACATTCAAGTGAGCACAACATCATGCAGCTAATTTAAAACACAAGCAGCAACGGCATTGCCGCATGGGGAAGCAAGCAGCAGCATCTCAACAGGGAGTCACAAAGGGATGAAGAGGTTGAGGAGAGGCTGCTGGGCTTGGGGTTACCTGCTCGAGCGCGTGTCTGCTGCACTTTGGAAACGGCGGCGGTCGAGTCCAGGCGGCGGAGTGTTCGCTGGAGCCTGGAGCAGCTTGTTCCTTTTGTGTCGAGCGTGTGTGTGAGCCTGCAAAATAGGGTTTGTATCGGGCTGAGGCTGTTATTGGGCCTTCCAATTCCCAGCGTATCCCAGCTATGTCCTTTCTTTCAAAATTTGGTAATGAGGGGATATGCGTATCATGGCGTGTCACCATGTCCCGCCATACTAGGACGGCAAATCGGCTGAATCAGCCGTGTCCGTGCTTTGTAGAGTGACACACCTAGCCACATGAATGCTGTCATGCCAGATATTTTACATTAACCTTTTCTGCAAGTCTAATCCTTGTTCGTCTTCCAATTATACTCCCTACATTCCTATGAAGACGGCATAAATTTCTGTTTGCAAACCCCAAGGAAAGCTAGCGCCAGAAATTTCTTTCCCAGCTTGCCTCTAATTAATTACTGCCTAGCGTCTTTGCCCACCATGGAAAATTCCAAGTCCCAATAATCCTGGCTAGCTTTGTATGTGCCCTTGGCCTGTAGCGCCATCATGCATGGCATTAAAAGCAGCCTGACATGCATGCTGTTTTCTCCCAGCTTGCATGTGGCAACCAATTCACACGTACAGCGCGAGATTATAGGAGGAGAACCAGGGGTATTGTAGGAAGAAAAGCATTTGAATCACACCCTGCACCTTGTTTTCAGAAAAATCCAGAGAAAAAAATATACGCCCTCTTCATAGGAACGGAGGGAGTATGTCATTTGCATTGTTGGCATTCTTATTATCAGTGCTGTCTATTTTCGCTCACTTTCAAGCTTGTTATCAAACTATCAGTTACTTAATTTTGTCTTTTGGTTGCCAGATTTTGTACTTGAAGGAAGTATAGCCACACCCTTTGAAGGTAAATATGACACATATTTGAAACTACTATCTTCTGCGTACTATCCTATGCCAGACAGTCTTTTTGCACTTATTTAACAGTCTTTTTGCACTTGTTTTTTCCTCCTGAAGGTGGATATTACTATGGGAAGCTTAAATTTCCCTCTGATTACCCTTTTAAACCTCCAAGTATCAGGTACTGAAACATTACAGCATTGGTTGTGCCCTTTTTAACGACAATTCCTTGTTATTTGGATGTTTAAAACAACTAGTCAATGTGTACGTGCAATGCACGTTAATTTGGAAGTATATTAAGTGCATGCGGATATTAAGTAGGATATTATTTGCATGTTATTATGTGATTAGCACTATATTTTGGCATGACATTAACTGCACGCTAAACATGTTGAGCGCTCGACATTGAAGTAGTCTAGGTCGTTGGATTGACATGATTTGATGGCCTAGATTAATTGGATCTGCCCCTTTGGGTCTTTTTATATTGGTATAGATTAGATAAAATATGTTGATATCGAATTAATAAATGGACTTTTCTTAGATTTCTACTTACAATTTGTCTTTCTTGCTCAGCATGACAACCCCCAGCGGCAGGTTTGCCCCTCACAAAAGGATATGCCTATCAATGAGTGACTGTAAGCACCATACTGTAATCAGATTTTTTTTACCTTTCTAATCGGATTGAAATAATTCTCATATTCCTTTGTTTTTGCAGTTCATCCAGAATCTTGGAATCCCATGTGGTCTGTAGCAAGGTATGCACATAATGATATACCTCGATGAGTGAGTGATAGTAGTGTCTTCTCATTCCCAGGCCTGGGGAATACGTATTTTCATTTGACATATTTTAAAATATTTTGTGGGTAACTAAACCAATCATGCTTTTCAGCTCCTAAGTTTGAACTTAGATGTATCCCCATAAGATGTTTCTCCTTCAAATATCAGCTACTTGAGTTTATGGTCTTCAGTTACTTGCCTTCAAATTAAATGCTCAACCGCAATTTTCTTATTCTGTATGAACATCCATGAATGATGCTTTTCTGGTTTGCTTGGAAGTCAACCGAACTTTTTATTGAACAAAACATTGAGAACTTGGAACTTGCAACAAATTAAAGTGTACCTTCACTTTTCCAATGATACAAGTGATCCGTCATTGTCAATCTGTGAATATATTTTGCTATATGGTATTCTTGTGCTTTTCTCTTCACCGGTCTGACATACGCCTTTGTGTTGCAGCATTCTAACAGGACTCCTCTCATTTATGGTAAGTTATTGTTACTTTTTCATCATCTACGAGTTGGCAAAAGAACTTCAATTCAATTCTTAATTGTTGACACACATATTTTGGAGATGAACTGTTCTTCAAGCCTAGCAATTTGTACTATAAATACTTACTAAACACTACATTACTACTGCAAGTAATTCTTTTGAGTGTTTTTACGCAATAAATGTTGGTATTTCACTTGCAAGGAGGCAGTACTGTTGGTTAATGTTTCAGTTCTTCTGATAATCTTAATTTTCATGCTAGTCACCTAAATCTAGTATTCTGGTGCTTAAAGTACAAAAGATATGCTTGTACAGCTTTTTGCTGTTTCTTTTATACCCTTAGAATCATCTGGTTTACCAAAGAACATAACTATTTTCCAGCTTCTTGCCTTCTGATGTAAACTGTAAAATTGTTCTTGTATTTGTAGATGGATGATGCTCTTACAACTGGAAGCATCAGAAGTACAGATGGAGAGAAGAAGCGTTTAGCAAAGGCTTCTCTTGCTTACAACTGTGAGAGGTAAATGCATTTATATGCAAGATAGGCTTAGTTCTTTTGGGTGTTGACTGAGAAAAAGGTTAATCCTTCGGATGCAGGAATTAGCAGTAGCTTTCGCTCACTGTTCAGTAAATATGCTTCCATAATTAATATCTTGGTTTTTTGTTTTTAAGTGATCCTATCTCATTCAGTATTTCCCAAATGCAATGAACTCAATGTACCAGTGCCAAATCACTGCATATCTAATTCACTTTTAGACAGCTGACATTTGTTGGCTTATTCTGAAATGACATTTATTCTTGTGTCTTGTTTTGACTACGCCTTCTTCCACACGAGATATTCCCTGTTCCAAACCATGAGGTTTACTCAAGTCTGCTCTTGTTCCACAGCAAAAATTGCCCGCACTTCAGGAAACTGTTTCCTGAGTATGTTGAGAAGTATAACCAACAACAAGAAAAGGAGCAAACTGGCGCGGAACCAGAACCCCAGGAGAACCATGCCCCAGCTCCTTCTCATGCCGCCGTCCTGCAGGCGGCAGCTATGGTGAACAATATAGGAAGACCAGTGGCCGAGGTCCGCGGCGAAAAGAAGCTGAAGAAGCGAGTGCCCTTTTGGCTGATGGTGGTTATTGTCTCTGTTTTTGGCGCGGTGATGGCCTTGCCCCTGATGCAACTTTGACAGTAAAAAGTCGAATAAAGTGTGACAGTGGTGCCGTAATTTTGTATAGCTTTCTGTTGGTTTGTGCAACTCAATTCTTCATCCATGGACTACCACCTTGGAGACATGGTGATGAACTCTTGTGATGGTAAAACTGTAGAACCGTATTCTCACTCCCTTGACGAGAAACTCTACAAGCTGCTTTATTTGAGCTTCTTGGAACTATGTTTTTTCTCGTCTTCTGTTTCGAGCCGCTCCCAGCATTGCTTTGCCCGCTAATGTTTATCTTCAAGGTGTAGAAATGTATCAGAAGTAGCATACCATTAATTTCATGCTAGGTTAAGAAGGGCTTGCTAATTGTGACCCGTGTCTGCGCTAAACAATGCTCTTTCTGCTGGGTATCTCTGGGAGATACGTCTCTTTCAAAGTGCTGCTTCACAATTTTCTCCAAATTCGGTTGCCTTGTATTTCTTGGCTAGCTGCTTATTTGGTGACTCGATTGTTTGTGTTCACCTACAGCACTAGCTGGAGCTGTTGGTGTCGCAGCTTTTCTGGAGAGCGAACTGTGTAGCACACGCCCCAGGGTCCAGGGATGCCCACTTCAATTACGGTGACCTGAGGGCCAACCTCAGAACTGTTGCAGTGAACTGAACTGAAAGTCGGTCTGCTTTCTCACCTTTGCATCTATTCAGATAACGATTCAACCAAACTCTTATGTGCTTAGTGCTATCAAGGCAACCCTTACTCCTGCTTATGGTCTTAGATGTCGGTCACGATAAACATTTGTGCCCTATTTGGTTGTCTCTTCGCTACACAAAGCTCTCCCTGTTGAAAACATTGGGAATACGTTTTCGCCACTATCCATCTATCTACACTAAGCGTGGTTGGAAAGAAAACTCTGTAGACCTTTAAAGAGGATGAGTTAAGGCTTAGCTAATTTGATGGCCCCGTCTGTGTTTTGTTCACTGACAGCACTAGCTGCTAGTGCCACGTTGATTTCTAAATTTCCGTATGCCAATATGTATACATGATTTCAATAATTGAAAGGTGGTTAAATATTTCAGTATAATATTATAGCATGCGTATTGCATATCCCGTTTGCTAGTCAAGTCTATGAACAGGGATTTCGAGATACCTCCCGCAAAAAAAAACATTTCGAGATCCAACCAATTAAGCTTCAAATGTTGATTTTTTAATCAGCCGGTCAATTAGTCAACGTCATTATTCTTCATACATGTGATACTAGTAATTCCTACCGATGCACTTTATTGGTGAGTTACATTCCACTCTGGATCTCACCTACCACACTCGACTCTATGCTATATAGTCGTAATGCATTTCTCCTACGCAATTACATGAGCAAGAAATGCAATGCATGACCTCTCTTGTGTTGCTTGATCAGTTATGTACACACCTATATAGCGAATGAGAGGCAGCGAGAATAGTTTTACCCTAACAAAGAACAGACTTTGACCACACCTGGAAATTGCATACGTGCACAAATACCAAGGCTCCGCTCGGCTTACAGGAAAAAGCAAAAGAATCAATTCCTGTAGTTTTTCTCTCCGTCGATGCGTTCGGAACGCAGGAAATGGGAACAGTACTTCTAAGGAATGATGGGCCTATACCCACGATTCCAGAGGAAAAGAAATATCCGCCTCAATCTCTTTTTTTTCTCGCGTAGGCTGAGGCAAGAGAGAAGCTCAGTTAATAAACAATGTTTCTTTTCATGTGGCCTGTACGAAAAAACACATTTGTTCTATTTTTTTAATCAACCCAAGCATCAATTTCCTATGGTTCTCGCCCCTTTGATCTAAACACCAACCTTTTGTTTCTATCCTCCATTTTTCACTCCTTGGTTTTACCACAGCAATCCTATGCCTTCAATGAGTCCCATAGTTTTCTCTCCCTCCAACCCGAACGGGGCCCAAGTTGGGGTTACTTGAGAAATCGAGAGACCGTGTAGGGGTAGCTGATGAGAAACCTGCAAAATTCTTTATTTGAGTTTTTTCATACCTTTTGATTGTCTAGTGTCAGAACTTTTCAAACAAATTTCTTTTGTATATTTTTTACCAACAACGGTCATATACCCATTGACATGACCCAGCAAGGCCAGCCTCGCCACTATGCCAATTAAATTACGACGAACAAGTGTCATCTTAGTATATATGTTTACGCAGAAAGCACTGTCCTCCTTATCAAATGTTAGCTCAAGCATCCGATTGAGTGACGATGGTGTATGGTAGAACCTCTAAGTTCAGTGAAAATCCCATGATTCAAACTTCTTGGCAGGTTTGATGAAGGTGAAGCATGTTTCTTTTGCTTTAAAACCTTCTCTACCAAAGATGGTTCACAAATTAGATTTTGGGACGATACATGACTTAGCAATGATCCTCTTCGGGAATAAGACCCATGATTGTTTCATGATGTAAGAAACGAAAGCGTCATAATTATGGAAGTCTTCAGTATGTCTTTGGGAAATATTATTTCAGATGGGACCTGTCGGGCCAAGGCTAAGCAGCTATATGGTCTTCTTACAGAAAAACTACAGGAACTTGATTCTTTGGGTCTTACATTGGCACAAAGTTCGAATGAGTTCCAATGGGTTTTGCACATAACACGGTATTCACCGGTACCTCTATGTATCTTGCTAGCACTAATTAACAATAAAATACTATGGAAACTAAAGATTTTGCTAAAAGTTAAACATTTAATTTTGTATTCATTGGTGGTTTAAAAAAATACATAATCTCTCTAACCAAAATTTTAATGGAAGTGATGTTGTTTATGTTGTAAAGATGAAACAACCAAACATCTCTTATTTGAATGTAAGTTGCTCGTTTTGCATCGCCGGCCATCCAGGTTGCTTCTAATTTGTGTCAGTGATGGGCTATTCTAAATATGTTTGGTAACTAGCTGCAGGGTATTGATATGAAGCATAGACCCCAATCCTAGTTGGGTGGCAACATTATGCTTGTCGATGTGGATATGTAGAAATAATGTGATCTTTGGTAA
>NC_041392.1:117638741-117641207 GCF_002162155.2 Triticum dicoccoides | reverse complement strand
ACACACAAACACAAGTTATACACTCATTTACACACTAAAATCTATACCGGGTCTTTACTTTATTGGTAAGTGCACTTGGAGATGTTTACGACGCATGTACCCAGGTGGAAGGGGAAACCAAGGAGGCGTTTATTCACCCTGAATGGTGGTTTAGTAGCCAGTTTGATCCTCTATCACAATATGTTGTTTTTCTTTTCTTGTTAGGCTGATTTTTTTCATCACTTTTGTAAAAAGTAATTTTCATCGGTTTGTGCATCTTGTTATGAGGTGGTTTGTGAACTCTATGGCGATTGTGTTGCCTTGATATCATTTATTGAGTAAATAAAAACTCCTTTATCAAAAAACATGTACTTATTCCTTCTAAAACAACGTGCACTTATATATCAAAGTATGCTTATGAATTAAGTTGGGCCTTTGTAAATCATGCAATATTTGAGTCAGTAATACCATTTACTCTCCTCCAACACACAGTAAAACATATTTAATTAAGATATGAATGAAACAATTTCTATGTGTGTAAATAGATGACATTTAGGTATTAACGATAGTATGCATTTTGACCATTTTCTCTATGTACGCATTAGCAAACTTTATGTAACTGGAAATATTTTTTGTGAGAAAAATCTAATGAACAATTACCACAAAAACATCCTAGATATTTTTCCTTATTGAGTAAGTAATTTAATTTAGCAATCTGTAATCCACAATAAAAATTATTTCAATTACCTCCCAGGCGACTCACATTTACTCCTTATGTTGCATTACCAACATATTTGCATCAAATAATAAAAATTATTGTATGTAGCTAAGTACTCTGCAAAACCAAGATATAATCTCAAACATGGTACTGCATATTCAATTTTTTTATTTACATTGTGCAAATCGTGGGATATATGCATGAAACAACCGCTCCATTTGCAAATAGATGGTGTTGTAGGTATACAGTGTCCGGTATCTACCATTGAGCATTATGTTTATTCGTATATGATAATGACAAAAATGTGCGACTTTATAATATGGACTTTTTTTTAGAAATCTAACAGTATCATTTCGACACAACCTTTTTATTTATTTCTTGTACATTCATATTGAAAGTTTAAAATTGTGACTGCATCCTTTCTTGTAAGTCATGCATCTGACGGAGGTGGTAATATAATTGTTTTACATTTTCTCTGATTATGCTTCTTGCCATGTTGATTTGTAAATTTATATTCAATTTAATAACCCCCCCCCCCCACTCACCCACACACACCCCGTATTTATTTTTTATGTTGCATGAAGAGATGTATGCATGATTTTTTATTAGTAGGAAAAGTACTCTGGAAAACCCAAATATGATATCAAACATAATCCAGACTACATATGGCCATTTTTATTTATGTTGCACAAAATTTACAATCATTGCGCTCATAGATCACTAGTAGAAAAAGGGCTTTTAGTCCCGGTTCATAAGGGGCCTTTAGTCCCGGTTCTGGAACCGGGACTAAAGGGTCGGTACTAAAGCCTCCCCCTTTAGTCCCGATTCTAACTGGAACCGGGACTAAAGGCCCTCCACGTGGCCACTGCCTGGAGGTCCACCTTTAGTCCCGATTGGTAACACCAACCGGTACTAAAGGAAATTTTATGATTTTTTTTGAATTTTTTTGATTTTTTTGAATTTCAAATTTCTGAATTATTTTAACCTCTAATCTTTAATCACCCCTCATCACTGCTCAATTTAACCTTTAATCTCTAATCACCCCTCATCATTCCAAATCATCTAACTTCCCGAACGGTCAGCCATCCTCTCACTACTTCAGCCTGAGCACACTTAACTTCCGGGTTCTATTCTCCCTCGTTTCCAAGTCTGCACTTGTTGTTTTCCTAACAATAGTAAGATGTCAATCCTATTAACCCTCAGGAATTTAGCTTGAGCATGAAGTCACACATTTCACTGTTTGAGTTTGAAACTATTGTTCTAAAAATCAATAATTATTTAGTAACACTAATATTTCTTGAATAAGTAGTTTGACCACAGTTTGACCATAGTTGACCAAAATTCAAAAAAATTGAAATAATTATTTAGTAACACTAATATTCTTGAATAATTATTTAGTAACACTAATACTTCTTGAATAAGTAGTTTGACCATAGTTTGACCAGATTTAACAAAAATTAAAAAAAAACTGAAATTTGAGCATAACTTTTTTTCCTTTTAGAATTTGAGGATTCTAAAAATTTGCAAACAGGCCTTAGGCGGTCTCCATCGGATGCGGATTTTCGTTCCGAACATTTTGATATATTATACGTTTTTTTCCGACATCGTATGCAAAAGTTATAGCCGTTTTACAATTTCCCTACATTTTTTGCAAAGCATGTCCAAATTTAAGTTTTTAAATTTTCCTAACTAGTAGATGTAGTAATATAACTACCTCTCCAAGGATTTTATTTTTTGAAGTTTTTATCATTTTCTTTTGATTTTTCCAA
>NC_041392.1:117629174-117638504 GCF_002162155.2 Triticum dicoccoides | reverse complement strand
TTTGAAAATGGGATCTTTAGTCCCAGTTTAAGACACAAACCGGGACTAAAGGGCATCGCACCCTTTAGTCCCGGTTCGTGTCTCAAACCGGGACTAAATGTCTAATCTTTAGTCCCGGTTTGAGACACAAACCGGGACTAAAGGTCTAATCTTTAGTCCCGGTTTGAGACACAAACCGGGACTAAAGGGCATCACACCCTTTAGTCTCGGTTCGTGTCTCAAACCGGGACTAAAGGGCTCAGGTGAACCGGGACTAAAGCCTTAGCCGCGCGAACTGGGACCAATGCTCACATTAGTCCCGGTTCGTGACTGAACCGGGACTAATATGAATATTGCCCCGTGACCAAAGCCATGTTTTCTACTAGTGGATTTGTGAGATATATGCCTTATGTTGCTTGCAATATTGGTTTCCAAATTCATAGTGAATTGTTATCACTGTACTTATGAATCTTACATTTGAAAGGTTATTAAATATTTAATTGTGTGTTTTTGAAGATCAGTAAACCAATTAATTATTCAGTGCCTCTATTCTTCATGCATGTGAGCAAAAGGGCACTAGTAACAAGAATCATCTTGAATCTCATGCATGTACATCTTTTATTTTTAAGCTGCATTTCATATTAAATCTCACCTACCACTTCCGACTCTACGCTATATATTGTGACGAAACGACCTTCCTCTTACACAACAAGACATCGAGTTAGGAATGAGACACTCGAAGTATCTTGTGTTGTTCCATCGATCCCACACATTTATAGCTAGGAATGAGATGCATCAGACTAGTCGTAATGATAGTATTATAGCTAGTATCATGCATGCCAACTAGTCAATTTTAATGAGATGTCATAGCATTAAATGAAGAAAAAGAGGATGGAGTATCATATCATGATATTGTATTATAATAATTGCTATGCTACTTTGTGTCATGCATGACAATAAATAGAGTGCTACATGATACTAATATATAATACTATGCATTAGAGAGATAGCACCATACACTAGTATCATATGCATGATACTACTATATGATACTCCCCATTATAATCAGCCTCATGAATACTTTGAGCACAGTAATGTAACCACCCATATGACCGCTAATGATTACCGGGATCAAAATCCCAATCAATTTGTCCGGGTGGTATTTGATCCTAGGACTAAGGTTATGCCACTGCCAAAAAAAAAAATTGTCGGGTGCCCCTGGGCGAGACTGGCGAGCGATAAAGCTGATTCGTATGGGAGCTGGGTGCTACAAACACGCACCTCTCAAATCCTGCAGCGCCTCCAAAAAAATTCTGGGCCCTCGCAAATCTTGCATTAATTGAGCAAATAACCGTATTTACACTTCTCCTATGAAAACATTTGAGTAACTCTCTGGCGGAGCTACCGGCGGATATGGATGTCCCGTGCCTGATCCCGGAGACAGACTCTGAAGAACGTGGTGGCGGACAAGCTCAGCGATCTGGAGAGGGACCTGTCCTCATATGGGCTCATGGTGGAGGAGATCAAGGGTTTGCTTAAATCCAGAGAGTTCAGGGTAACCTGGACGCAATGTTCGGCAAATAATGTTGCCGATTGTCTTACAAGGGAAGGGCGCGCGAAGAAGCTGTGTAGGACGTGGCTTAGAGTGCCACCGGATTGCATCAGCTCTATACTGAACTCAGAGATGTCTGAGACTTAAATAAAGGCGACAATTCCCAGCTAAAAAAAAAGATGTATGAGATATCCATGTCATCAATCGGTACGCACCAAATTGTTTTCAAATGAGCTTGTGGCATAGCTCGTGAACCACGGCGACTGGCCGGAGAACCCCACGGGGTACAGGGAGGCCAACGAGGCGTGCTGCGGCCACAGAGTCTTCCTCGTCAGCGCCTTCAGCGCCAGCAAGCGATCGTGGCGCCCGCGCGCGCCTCCTTCTGGACCGGCCCATTAAACCATCGCTCCCTCTTCGCTTCTCTTTCGTTGGCTCCCGCTCGATCGCTGGTCCTAGCTCGATCATTTTTTTTCTCTCGCCAAAAACTGCTACATTAGGTGCTGATTTTCTTAGAAAAACCCAACCGGTTTACTACAATATGTACTACAGTTTTTAGAAAAATAGTTCATCGATTTTGAAAAAAGTTCATCGAATTTTTAAAAAAATTGAAAAAAGTTCATCAATTTTGAAAAAAATTCATCGAATTTCAAAAAAGTTCATCAGAATTAAAAAAAAGTTCATCAGATTTGAAAAAAGCTCATCGAATTTGAAAAAAATTCATCGAATTCTAAAAAAAGTTCATTAGATTTGAAAAAAGTTCATCAAATTCGAAAAAAGTTCATCGACTTTGAAAAAAGTTCATCAAATTTCAAAAAAGTTCACCAGATTGGAAAAAAAGTTCATCAGATTTGAAAAAAGTTCATCAAATTCTAAAAAAAAAGTTCATCGGATTTGAAAAAAGTTCATCAAATTCGAAAAAAAAGTTCATTGACTTTGAAAAAAGTTCATCTAACATGGAAAAAGGTCATTGAATTTGAACAAAAAATGTTCATCCATTTTGCGGAAAAAAACATGAAGAAAAAGAAAAATTCTCGAATTTGAAAAATAAACTTTGGAAAAAGGGAAAAGGAAAGATGGAAGAAGAAAGGCAGGAAAAAGATGTAAAAGATTACAGCCGGAGAGCTGGCGCAGTGGTAATTGCATCGTTCCTCGATGTTGAAGGTCCCAGGTTTGATTCTCCTGCAGCGCCCTTTTTTGCCTTATAAACATATA
Source organism: Triticum dicoccoides (assembly GCF_002162155.2). Lineage (NCBI taxonomy): Eukaryota > Viridiplantae > Streptophyta > Magnoliopsida > Poales > Poaceae > Triticum > Triticum dicoccoides. The sequence goes on along the minus strand of NC_041392.1, from coordinate 117,635,761 downwards.
ACCAAAGGGGGGGGGGGGGATGGGCCGGGCCCGTTAATAGCGAAGGAAGGCAGGGGGTATGCGCCCGATTGCAAAACGAACTAAATCGGGCGCTTAAGGCCCTGTTTGGTTCAGCTTTTATCGACGGATTCCGCTGCCACGCAGCAGAATCTGAACCAAAGGGCGAACCCAGTAGAATCCGATTTCAGAAATCCGCTACCAAAATCTGAACCAAAAGCGGAAGCAGCTCAGGACGTGCTTTCCAAAATCTGATTCCGCTGCGGGCCAAAATCTGAAAAAGCTGTATCAGCTGGTTTGCCAAATGATCTACATCTTTTTCACATCAGATTTTCCACAGTGTTTTTCCACAGCAGATTTTTCACAGCTGCTTTTAGAAATCCACAGCCGAATTAAACAGGGCCTAAGGCGCCAAATAGGATTTGGCGCGGCCACATGCAGCGGCTGACGCGGGAGGTACTGGAGCGCCTCTCAGCTGGGCTGGGCTGGGCCTCGAGGAGGGCACCATGAGAGGCGTTTGGTGGCGACGGAGACGACGTGGTCATTATTCTTGTGTCATGTCTTGACCATGGACCTGGATTTTTTAGAGCACTTGCACCTCGGCCCTCCTATCCTAACTCTTTAATATCGCTTTAAGTTCCATGCGACACAACTAACTTTCTATATGGAATTTTCTCTTTTTTAATTCTCTCACATAGAACATATCTTGAAGTTCAAACCTATCCCGTGTGGCAAAGCTTTCTAGCTAAAATCTAGGATAAACCTTTCAGAATTTTTTGTCCGACATAAATACTAAAAACATTATTTTTTAATCAAATAAAACGTATTTTTGTATATTTATGTTTGACAAAAAAATTGGAAAGATTTATCCCAGATTCTACTTAGAAAGCTTTGCCACGCTGCATAGGTTTGAACTTCAAGATATGTTTTATGTGAAAGAATCAAAAAAGAGAAATATACTTACACAAATCGCGATGCGGGAAATGAATGGCTATTATATACTTTTCTCTTGACTACGCCTTCTGACATGAGAGCGAGAGATTCCTTGTTCCAAACTATGAGGTATAAATCAACACTGCTCTTGTTCCGCAGCAAAAGTTGCCCGCACTTCAGGAAATTATTTCCTGAATATGTGGAGAAGTACAACCAAGAACAAGAAGAGGAGCACACTGGCTCGGAACCACAGCCCGAGGAGAACCCTGCCCCTGTCCAGCAAGCGGCAGCTACAGTGAGAGCAATTTTAATATGGTCGCTCTTATCTTCTCTTTTCACATGCGAGGTATGAAGGTAAGATTTACTCAGACCCATTATTTGATGAAATTAACGCCTCAGATTTATTATGTATTCTTATCTTTCATGTAAAAAGAGGAGGTAAGAGGAATCATGTAAAAATTTGCCCGTGAACAATATAAGAAGACCAATGGCCGAGGTCCACGGCGAAAATAAGCTGAAGAAGCGAGTGCCCTTTTGGCTGATGGTGGTTATCGTCTCTGTTTTTGGTGCCGTGATGGCCTTGCCCCTGATGCAACTTTCACAATAAAAAGTCGAATACAGTGTGACAGTGATGCCGTAATTTTGTATAGCTTTCTGTTGGTTTGTGCAACTCATTCTTCATCCGTGGACTACCACCTTGGAGACATGGTGATGAACTCTTGTGATGGCAAAACCTGTAGAACCATATTCTCACTCCCTTGACGAGAAACTCTACAAGCTGCTTTATTTGAGCTTTTTTTTTCTTCGAAAAGGGGTTTACCCCAGTCTCTGCATTAGAAAGATGCATACGGCTCATATTATTAAAAAAATAATCCAGTAACAAAGTCTCCAAAGGTCGTAGTGCAAAAATAAACAAAAGCTCAAAAGAGCTAAGACCCAAAGCCATAACCGGCTGGCAAATACAATAGGAGCACTACATGCCTATCCTATTACATGACGCCATCCAAACCGGTTGAAAATATCCCGAGCTACCATCTTCCATCGGGTAGACGTAGTAACCAAACGCTCCTTGGCCTCCGTCAGAGTGAGTAGCGACCACATACGGATGAACGCCGTGGCCCTGAAGATAACATGCAAAAAGTGAATGTTTGTTGATCTGTTAAAGACTAAATCATTTATGCAGTTCCATACTGCCCAAAATAAAGCACAAACGCCAACACGAATGGGTCTTGCAGTATCAGAATCAACCCCATCAAGCCATGTTCCAAATAACATGTTGATAGAGGTGGGCTGATTAATATTAAACGCAATATGAATCGACCGCCACAAAATCTTAGCCAACGGACAATCGAGAAAGAGGTGTTTGATATTTTCGTTATGTTCGCAAAAGCTACACCTAGACGAGCCCACCCAGTTGCGTTTTGCAAGGTTATCCTTAGTCAAAATGACTTGTTTATGCACAAACCACATAAACACTTTGATTCGCAAGGGTACCTTAACTTTCCAAACGTGTATCGAGGAAGGGATGACGCTAGAGTTAATGACATCCAGATACATTGATTTGACCGAGAACATACCATTCTTAGTAAGTTTCCAATGCAGCTGATCTGGCTGCTGGGACAGCCAGACTTCCATTAAACGTCTAACAAGATGGAGCCAGGCCTCCCAACGATTTCCAATTAGCGTCCGCCGAAAACTAATATTGAGGGGAGTGGATTGTAAAACAGTTGCAACGTAGGCTTCTCTACGTCGGACAATGTTGTACAAAGTAGGATATTGAAGTGCAAGGGGGGTCTTCCCAAGCCACGTATCCTCCCAAAACCTCGTAGTGGCACCATTCCCGACAATAAATTTTGTCTTGTTGGAAAAGAGTTGTTTGACTCTCATCAAACCCTTCCAAAAAGGTGAATCGGAAGGCCTCACATTCACCTGGGCCAAAGTTTTAGCATAAAGATACTTATTACGCAAAATCTGTGCCCAAGTAGCCTCCGTCTCAGACGACAGTTTAAATAGCCACTTACTAAGGAGACATATGTTTTTGACTTCCAGATTTTCAATACCTAGACCTCCTTGGTCCTTCGGCCTACAGATTATATCCCACTTAGCAAGCCTATACTTTCATTTAAGCTCATCACTCTGCCAAAAGAATCGAGATCGGTAGAAATCTAACCTTTTCCTGACACCCACCGGAACCAGGAAAAAGGATAAGAGAAACATAGGCATACTGGTAAGGACCGAATTAATCAGAATCAATCGTCCTCCGTATGACATGAGCTTCCCTTTCCAACACCTCAGTTTCTTTTCAAAACGATCCTCGATGCATTTCCACTCAATGTTGGCCAGCTTACGATGATAAATGGGTATACCTAAGTACGTAAACGGTAATGCCCAGTTCACATCCGAACAATTGTTTATACGTCTCCTGGTCATCATTTGCTCTTCCGAAGCAAAACAATTCGCTCTTGTGGAAGTTGATTTTGAGCCCAGACAATTGTTCAAATAAGCATAACAACATCTTCATGTTTCTTGCTTTCGCCAAGTCGTGCTCCATAAATATGATAGTATCATCAGCATACTGAAGAATGGAAATCCCGCCGTCAACTAGATGTGGAACCAGGCCACCTACCTGTCCTGCATCCTTTGCCCGACCTATTAAAATAGTCAGCATATCAGCCACTATGTTAAACAGGATCGGTGACATCGGGTCTCCTTGCCTTAGCCCCTTGTGTGTTTGGAAATAGTGTCCTATGTCGTCATTCACCTTAATCCCGACACTCCCTTTTTGCGTAAAGAAATCAATCTGGTTTCTCCAGGCCGGATCAAAACCTTTCATACGCTAAGCTTGTTGAAGGAAAGGCCATTTAACTTTATCATATGCTTTTTCAAAATCCACTTTAAAAACTATGCCATCAAGTTTTTTTGAGTGGATCTCATGGAGCGTTTCATGCAAGACAACAACCCCTTCAAGGATGTTTCTATCAGGCATGAAAGCAGTCTGGGACGGATGAACTACAGAGTGCGCAATCTGTGTAAGTCTGTTCATCCCGACCTTGGTGAAGATTTTGAAACTCACATTAAGCAGACATATAGGCCTGAACTGCTCAATGCGAACAGCCTCTGTCTTCTTAGGAAGAAGAGTTACCGTCCCAAAATTCAGCTTAAACAACTGAAGCTGTCCCTCAAAAAACTCCTGAAACATGGGCATCAAATCTCCCTTGATAAAATGCCAGCACTTTTTGTAGAACTCCGCCGGAAACCCATCCGGTCCTGGAGCCTTATTATTCTCCATTTGTGCAATGGCCTCAAACACCTCTTTCTCCGAGAAAGGAGCAGTCAGGAGCTCATTCTCGGCAGTCTCAAGTTGAGGAACATCCTCAACCCTAGACTCATCTAATGACACAAAATTCTCTTCCGGGGGACCAAACAACTGCTTATAATAATTGGTAATGTAAACTTTTAGATTGTCTTAACCAACTATCGTCCCTTCGTCTTGTTCTAGTTGGAAAATTCTCTTTTTACGATGCTTCCCATTAGCAATCATATGAAAGAATTGAGTATTATCCTCGCCTTGTACTATTTTGCGAACCTTAGCTTGCAACGCCCACTTCAATTCCTCCTCGCGAAGAAGCTTTTTAAGTCGCATCTCCGCCTCAATCTTTGTTTCCAACTCACTGGAATCCAAGATAGAAGTTTCTGCTTTAACTTCAAGGTTTTGAATAAGTAGAAGAAGTCTCTCCTTCTCCGCCTTATAAATTCCATGCGTGTGCTTAGCCCAACCACGAAGGAACCTTCAGAGATGACGAATCTTGCATTGCCATCGCTCGATAGGCGTCCTTCCTCCTGAGTCTTTAGCCCACTCCCGAGCTAACAACTCGAGGAACCCTTCTCTTTCAAACCAGGCAAGTTCAAACGAGAAAATGTTCTTGTTGCCCACAAAAGTTTGAACTCCGGAGTCGACTAGTAACGGTGTATGATCTGAGACCCCTCGTGTCAATGCCTGCACAGTTACCAAAGGAAACTTCTGTTCCCGTTTGACACTTGATAGAACACGGTCAAGTTTCTCAAATGTCGGAACTGGTAACGAATTAGCCCAAGTGAATTTCCTACCCGAGAGCTCTATCTCTCTGAGATCCAAGCTTTCGATAATAGTGTTGAACATAAACGACCATCGGCCGTCAAAATTGTCATTATTCTTTTCCTCTTTTCTTCGGATAATGTTAAAATCCCCCCACTAAGAGAGGGAGTTGTTCGTTACCACAAATACGAACCAGATCCGCCAAAAAGTCTGGCTTGAGCTCTGGTTGCGCAGCTCCGTAAACCGCCACCAATGCCCAATCAAACCCATCTGCCTTAGTTCTAACTCGAAACTTGACAGCAAACTCTCCCAAAACTACACTCCGAACTTCCAGCGTTTCGCACTTGACCACAAGTAAAACCCCACCGGATCTTCCTCGAGGGGGGAGGCAATGCTAGTCAAAATCAACCCCCCAGGACAAAGTGGCAAGAAATTGAGAAGTGAAATTGCTTCTTCCAGTCTCAGACAAAGCAATAAAATCTAAATGATGTTCAAGAGAAGCATCCGCTAGAAACCTTTTTTTAGCCAAGTCTCTAAGACCTCTGCTATTCCAGAAAATGCCTCTCATAATTCATCATGAATTTTTTTGGCAGTACGGATCCTAGCACTCCTACGCGCTACCGAGACTGGATAGACCTTCCGTTTCCACGTCCGCTTTGGATTTATGTGACCATCAACCTGATCACCGCACTCATTCTCTGCTTCTAGCACCAAGGGCTCATCTACATGAAGAGACGTCTCAGGATTGGTGTCCTCCTCCGTCTCAGGTAATGCAGGGTCAAGATCGGCACACAAGCCATCAAGAACCTTAACCCCAAGCGCATCTATCTCCGAGTCGTTCATTGGTTTAACAGCAGCAATGTGACGAATCATATCTACCGCACGTTCAGCTTCCAAATCAAGAATGTCGTTAACCGACTTGGATATCTCAAAATCATTATTACCAAGTGAAACTCCTATTTGATTTGCATTATGAATAATTTCATCATTAGTAAAATGCAAAATGGAATTCGACTTATTAACAGACATACCGGTGGAGATCTCGACGTCACGCAACTTGGCAGCCCTCAAAGCACACCTCATCTGCATGTCATCAATGTCAGGCTGCTCCTGCAACCTACCGCTGACCCGCCTCCCCTGGGAGACAGGATCCGGGATACCGCCAAAGGCGATGACCTCCTCGCGTGAAGCTCCTCCTGCCCGTCCCCCAACAGCGGCGCCCCGGGTCGTAGCCACAGGGGCAGGAGAACAAAGCGGCGACGTCGCCCGCGGCCTGTCCACGGGCGACCTGCCAACAGCAGGGTCCGGGGAAACCCTCGCGCGGTGCTCCGGGAGGAAGCCTGTGAGACGGCCGCGTCACCCGGCCCTCCCACCGCAACGGGGCCCGGTGGGCCGGCGGCCTCCTGCACGGCCATGTTTTTTCATGTCTTCTGTTTCGAGCCGCTCCAGTCCACTCCCAATATTGCTTACTTTGCCTGCTAATGTTAATCTTCAAGGTGTAGAAATGTATCAGAAGTAGGACACCATTAATTTCATGCTAGATTAAGAAGGGCTTGCTAGTTGTGACCCGTGTCTGCGCTAA
>NC_041392.1:117582126-117628525 GCF_002162155.2 Triticum dicoccoides | reverse complement strand
CCCCAAAGTGGAGCGGAGGGCCCCCCGAATTCCATGAGGCTCTAGTGTATACCACGGTAAAAGGTTATTGTATGGCTCAAGTAGTAGTAGCTGGAGAGATACATGCCGTAACACACGAATTGACCAGGCTAGGATCGAGTAACTTGGGGCGAGATCGTAAAAAAGGAAGGACATAAGCAAGGCATCACGCACGTATCACGCTGCCTTTTCGCCTTGCAACCAAACCGCCGCAGATAATCTTGAGGCCCAGATCGCAAGGGATGCGGCTCTGCGGCGGAGCTCGGCGGCAGACCTGTGCATGCTGTGTTCGTCTGTAGAGGTGAGTGTTTCCAGCCGGTCAGCACCTTTTGATGTTTGTATTAGTATTAACCTTCAGTTCCTGCGGTTTAATATAGATGTTGCCGTGGTGTAGATGCCAGAGATCAAGACGAAGAGCAAGGCACTGGATGATGATCATGGCAGGAGATGACTATGCAATGACTACACAAATCGGATAATCAAGTCCTGAATTACATATTTGCACACTAGGTAAGAGTAAATTTGCAGTACCATCGTACCATTGAATTAATTTTTGAAGATATGAAGGAAATATTTTTATCATCGCTCATATGAATTTGTTCATCTATCTTAATTTCTATCCGGAGTAACACATCCCAAGAACTGAATAATGTGTAGTCCAACTCTGCATTTTGGATGCATTTTTTTAGGACAATTCATGCAGTCACATGTCTTTTTTTTTTGCGGGAAAAGTGGGTATTTATTCCTCAGAAATAGCGTTACAGCTCTATGACACTATCTGGAACACTATGTAACCAACAAACGGTGCAATCTCCAGTTCTTTCTACATTAGTAAGACCACGAGTAACACTATTTTGATTTGATGATGTTATATTTTCAGCGGAACAAACCCACAAAGCTGCAGAAGCTTCTTAATTTGTGTCATCAAATGACCATAGTTATAGTACAAGGCTAATATGAAACAGAGCTTTGCATTTTTAATAATACCTAGTGATAGCCACGCACACCTTTGTCTACTTCCTCCGTACGCCATTATTTCACTGTTCATCTTAAGGGGCCCCGCTTTTTTGTTTCGCCCCGGGCCCCCGGATTCTTAGGACCGACCCTGAATTCGCTGTCTTGTTTTATCTGGCTAGCTGCTTATTTGGTGGCTCGATTGTTTGTGTTCACCTACAGCACTAGCAGGAGCTGATGGTGTTGTCACAGCTTTACTGGAGAGTGATCTGTGTTGGATTCATCTTCGCAGTGTTCGCACACGTCCCAGGATGCCCTGTCTCGAAAAAGTGAAGGTCAGCTCCACGTGGGTATTCCATCCAAACGATGGGAGAAGAGAATGGGATGAAATCACTATTCTGACCCTTTGAACGAACTTTCTCACAAAATGAACTCGACGTGAAAGTATTTCACGATCTGACTCTTTTAGCAACGCCATAGCCCGCGGCGTTTCTGTTCAAAGAAGAAACGCCGAGGTAGCTAGCGTTTCTGATCAAAGAAAAAACGCCGAGGTAGCTAGCGTTGCGGACCAGGTAAGAAACGCCGAAGGCGCTGGCGTTTCTGGCCATCATAGAAACGCCAAAGAACCATGGCGTTGCTGCCCTTTTTCATGTGCATGTGGAACCTGAATGAACAACCTAATTAATAAGGCTAATTAATTATGACCAAAGAAGGCAGCAACGCCATGGTCATTGGCGTTTCCATGATGGGCTGCAACGCCAGCGCCTTCGGCGTTTCTTACCTGGTCCGCAACGCTAGCTATCTCGGCGTTTCTTCTTTGGCCAGACACGCTAGCTACCTCGGCGTTTCTATATTGGACAGAAACGCCGCGGGCTATGGCGTTGCTAAAAGGATCAGATCGTGAAATACTTTGACGTCGAGTTCATTTTATGACAAAGTTCGTTTAAAGGGTTAGAATAGTGATTTCGTCCAAGAGAATGACACTTGTTCGTATTGAAAACCGGAGACGAAGGGAAAGAGGTTTGATTGGAACATGTTCTACAAGAACTGCTGTGTAGAACACGCCGTATCTATTCTATGGGCTGGCTTCAGCCTTCAGGCCAACCCTACTGCTGAAGTAGAAATCATTATATTCCGGTTTTTCCAACTCACTTCAATTACAGTGGCCTGAGGGCAACCTCATAATTATGACCATTTCAGTTGCAATGATCTGAACCGGAAGTCGGTCTGCTTTCTCACCTTTGCATCTATCCAGATAACGATTCAAGCAAGCCAAACTCCTGTAATAAGTGGGGAGATTGGATCATTTACCACACTTTATTTTGGGAGTTGATGATTCGCCCTGCTTTAGTTAGAGTTAGATCATTTGCCCCATTTTTCTTTAATCTTTTGATCATTTGCCCTAATTTCTGTTTTAATGAATTTTTGATTTGTTTAATTCAGAAAATTGATGCGGAATGACCTTTATGCCCCTCTACCTGGTCGAACTATGACCACTGTTCGTCATGTTTTCTCTTCTCGTACGCTGGAAGCAGAGGAGGGGGCCGGGGTGCAAGCTGCAACCAAGGGCGCTGTTCCCGACACGGCGACTCGCCGTGTACTCTCAGGCAAAGCCGCAAAAGGGCAAACACTACATGCAAAGCTGACTCAACCGATGCTTTTCATAGGCAGGGCAAGTCATGTAGAAGCTGGTTTTGAAGCAGCTAGGCAGGTGGATGGATTTTCTTGGAGGCTACTCACGTAGCTCACGTACGTATGCGACCCGCCGGCGGAGGAACGGACAGGACACTCACGCGAAAACACAGAACACCGATCCAATTATCTTATTTGTCTGATCTGATACTCCGTATTTGGTTACAAGGGGATACATAGGATGTACGTAGCAGCTAGCTTCACGTCCAAGCCGGACATGGACGCGTGGTTAATTCCAACAGAGTTGCTGCTGGAGTGTACGGGAGCAGCGGCGGTGCTGACCTCGAGCTGGAGCTGGAGCTGGAGAAGGGCGCATCGTAATCTCGAGCTGGAGCAAGAGGCAGATCAGTGATGGCCTGAACGACGATTCCGGTGACCAAGGTGACTACAACGACTCGGGCGAGCATGGAATGGCACGGCAACTTCAACTCCAACTAACACAGGAACACAAGGACGGGATATAAGTTGTGAATGGATTGATTGATCTGCTGGGGTCGTATCAAGTAGAGAAGATTAGGTAGAGAAATTGCAAAACTGTCATAGGGGCATAAAAGCCATTCCACATCCATTTTCTGACTTAAACTAATTAAGAATTCATTAAAACAGAAACTGGGGCAAATGATCAAAAGATTGAAGAAAAATGGGGCAAATGATCTAACTTTAACTAAAGCAGGGCAAATCATCAACTCCCAAAATAAAGTGTGGCAAATGATCCAATCTCCCGTAATAAGTGTACGATTTTCCTCTGCAAGTGTTACAACAATCTATGCTGACACGACATTGCGACAAGTATTTTCTTTTGAATGATAATCTATACTTGCACATCCTTGTTCGCTTGACCGCCTTGGCTACATGAGCGTGTGGAGCTGTTTTGGACGCCGGGTAGCCCCTGTTGGCCCCGTGCCCCAGCAGCCCCCTTTGGGTCTCTTATTATTGGCTTAATAGTGCTTGCGGCATCGCCTGGTGGTGATGGCATGTTACGCGGTTAGTGCTATCAAGGTAACATTTGTCTCATTCCCTCAAAAAAAAAAGGTAACATTTGTCTCAGATGTTGATCACGATAAACATTTGTATCCTATTTGGTTGCCTCTTTGCGACACAAAGCTATCCCAATTGAGAACATTCAGAATATGCTGTCGCCTCTATCCATCTATCTACGTTCTACACGGAAAGAAAACTCTGTAGATCTCAAGGAGGACGAGTTAAGGCTTAGCTAATTTGATGGTCCGGTCTGGTTTTTGTTCACTGACAGCAGGAGCTGCTAGTGCCACGTAGATCTCTAAATGTCCGCCCGACAATATGTATACATGATTTCAAAAAAAAAAGCTGAGACGGTAGAACAAATTATTCTATGGTATTTTACATGATTTCAATATTGAAGGGTGCTTAAATATTTTAGTGTCATGTTATAACACGTGTATCACATATACCCGTTTGCTAGTTTCCTTAAGTCTATGGACAGGGATTTCGAGATACCCACCGCCAAAAAGAGGATTTCGTGATCCAACCAATTAAGATTCAAATGTTGAGTTTTTTAATCATCGTGTCAATTAGTCAGTGTCTTTATTCTTCATACAAGTGATATTGGTAATTCCTCCTGACACTCTTTATTGGTGAGTTACATTCCACTCAGGATCTCACCTATCACCTTCGACTCTATGCTATATAGATAATCGCAATACTTTTCTTCTACACAATTACAAATCGAGCAAGAAATGCGATGCATGACCTCTCTTGTGCCGCTTGATCAATTACACGCATATATAGCTAGGAATGAGAGGCGGCAAGAATATGTTGACCCCAGTAGAACAAACCTTGACCACAACAAGATACTGGATACGTGCAAGAACACCAAGTCGGGTTACTCTAGGCCATGTTGCTACCCGTACGTACTCCATCACACACACCGCCCATTCGTGCTAGCAAGTCTCCATACAACTGCGTGAGTGACCATGTCCAGGTCGTCCACCATGATTTCAAGTTTAATGCTAGGGAGTCATACCGCAGCTGCTCAACAAGGTGTGCTTGTTGCAGAAATGTTGTTTGGAGCTCGGGCACCATGTAGCTCCTTATCCTAGCTGTCCAACTACCTCTCAATGACAGCAGTAGTTTAGCTGACGAGAAATCTACAGAATGTTTTATGTGAGCTTCTTTGTACCTTTTGCTTGTCAAGATCTTTTTTATCTTAGTGACTAGTCATGGCCAACCTCATCAGTATGCCAACTAATTTATGATGAACTACTTCTTGTGTAATCAATCGCGGGGGTGTCCCCACCTGCATATTGATCTCTCAGTTGTTCAAAAGAAATTGGGCTGATTTATGTGGGAAACCGGGTCCCATAATACAGTTTATGTGTCAAACCGGATCGAAAAACTTAACAACCCGAGGGACAATACATCTTCTCAAGGCAAGAACACATAAAACACACAAAAATAACAGTATAAGATTACAACACAACACATTCAAGACATCACTAGCAACAGAGGAGGCTGTTGTGCAGCACATCATGCTAGAGATAATAGAGAGGTAAACTTCGATTGATATCACATGGAAGCTGACAAGACAACACCGGAACTACTGGCGCAGGTAGACCACGGGAGGCCACAACAAGGAGCTGCACAATTATCAACCCCATGTCAGCCAACCTTCATGGGAAGGGCGGTCATAGCCCAGAATGGAGTAAAAAATACGACGAGAAAGGGTCTGGCTCGACGAGCATGCACAAGGGGATACACAAGTTCACCACAGGAAGGTAGGTCTTTTCCCATGGGTTGGCAAGAAAGAACGACGATGCTGACATGATCATAGAGAATGCCGCTAATGAAATCATCAACACACAAGTGTGGCTATTGCCACAGGTAGTGAAGGAAATATTCCCTAGAGGCAATAATAAAGTTATTATTTATATTTCCTTATATCATGATAAATGTTTATTATTCATGCTAGAATTGTATTAACTGGAAACTTAATACATGTGTGAATACATAGACAAACAGATTGTCACTAGTATGCCTCTACTTGACTAGCTCGTTGAATCAATGATGGTTATGTTTCCTAACTAGACATGAGTTATCATTTGATTAACGGGATCACATCATTAGAGAATGATGTGATTGACTTGACCCATCCGTTAGCTTAGCATGATGCTCGTTTAGTTTGTTGCAATTGCTTTCTTCATGACTTATACATGTTCCTATGACTATGAGATTATGCAACTCCTGAATACCGGAGGAACACTTTGTGTGCTATCAAACGTCACAACGTAACTGGGTGATTATAAAGGTGCTCTACAGGTGTCTCCGATGGTACTTGTTGAGTTGTCATAGATCAAGATTAGGATTTGTCACTTCGATTGTCGGACAGGTATCTCTGGGCCCTCTCGGTAATGCACATCACTTTAAGCCTTGCAAGCAATGCAACTAATGAGTTAGTTGCGGGATGATGTATTACAGAACGAGTAAAGAGACTTGCCAGTAACGAGATTGAACTAGGTATTGAGATACCGCCGATCGAATCTCGGGCAAGTAACATACCGATGACAAAGGGAACAACGTATGTTGTTATGCGGTTTGACCGATAAAGATCTTCGTAGAATATGTAGGAGCCAATATGAGCATCCAGGTTCCGATATTGGTTATCGACCGGAGATGAGTCTCAGTCATGTCTACATAGTTCTCGAACCCGTAGGGTCCGCACGCTTAATGTTCGGTGACGATTGATAATATGAGTTTATGTGTTTTGACGTACCGAAGGTAGTTCGGAGTCCTGGATGAGATCGGGGACATGACGAGGAGTCTCGAAATGGTCGAGACATAAAGATCGATATATTGGACGACTATATTCGGACATCGGAAAGGTTCCGAGTGATTCGGGTATTTTTCGGAGTACCGGATAGTTACGGGAATTCGCCGAAAAGTATATCGGCCTTATTGGGCTTTAGGGGAAAGAGAGAGAGGAGGCTACGCCCCCCAAGGCCTAGTCCGAATTTGACTAGGGGGAGGGGCGGCGCCCCCTCCTTCCTTCTCTTCTCTTTTCCCTTTCCTTTTCTCCTACTCCTACTACATGGAAGGGGGGAATCCTACTCCCGGTGGGAGTAGGACTCCCCAGGGCGCGCCATAGGAGGGCCGGCCCTCCCCCCTCCTCCACTCCTTTATATACTTGGCCAGGGGGCACCCCATAGACACACAAGTTGATCAGTTGATCTTTTAGCCGTGTGCGGTGCCCCTCTCCACCATAATCCACCTCAGTTATATCGTAGCGGTGCTTAGGCGAAGCCCTGCGTCGATAGCATCATCATCACCGTCATCACGCCGTCGTGCTGACGGAACTCTCCCTCGAAGCTCTGCTGTATCGGAGTTCGTGAGACGTCACCGAGCTGAACGTGTGCTGAACTCGGAGGTGCCGTACGTTCGGTACTTGGATCGATCGGATCGTGAAGACGTACGACTACATCAACCGCTTTCTCATAATGCTTCCGCTTACGGTCTATGAGGGTACGTTGAGAACACTCTCTCCTCTCGTTGCTATGCATCACCATGATCTTGCGTGTGCGTAGGATTTTTTTTTGAAATTACGGCATTCCCCAACAGTGGTATCAGAGCCAGGTTTATACGTAGATGTTATATGCATGAGTAGAATATAAAGGAGTTGTGGGCGTGGGTATATACATATTTCTTGTCGTCACTAGTTGATTCTTGATCGGTGGTATTGTTGGATGAAGCGACTCATACCGACATTACACGTACGCTTACGCGAGACTGGTTCTACCGACGTACTTCGCACACAGGTGGCTAGTGGGTGTCTGTTTCCCCAACTTTAGTTGAATCGGATTCAATGAACAGGGTTCTTTCTGAAGATCAAAAAACAATCACTATACCGCGTTGTGGTTTTGATGCGTATGTAAGAACGGTTCTTGCTCAGCCCATAGCATCCACGTAAAACTTGCAACAACAAAGTAGAGGACGTCTAACTTGTTTTTGCAGGGCTTGTTGTGATGTGATATGGTCAAGACGTGATGAGATATAAGTTGTTGTATGAGATGATCATGTTTTGTTGAAGTTATCGGCAACTGGTATAAGCCTTATGGTTGTCTCTTTATTGCATAAGATGCAAACGCCAAATAATTGCTTTACTTTATCGCTATGCGATAGCAATAGTTGCAAGAGCAATAGTTGGCGAGACGACCATGTGACGACATGTTCATAGAGATCAAGATGATGGAGATCATGGTGTCATGCCAGTGGCGATAGAGATCATGACGGTACTTCGGAGATGAAGATCAAAGGCGCAAGATGATCATGGCCATATCATGTCATATGCATGTGATGTTTATCCTTTATGCATCTTATTTTGCTTAGTTCGGCGGTAGCATTATAAGATGATCTCTCACTAAATTTCAAGGTACAAGTGTTCTCCCTGAGTATGCACTGTTGCCAAAGTTCGTCGTGCCGAGACACCACGTGATGATCGGGTGTGATAAGCTCTACCTTCACATACAACGGGTGCAAGCCAGTTTTGCACACGCGGAATATTCGGGTTAAACTTGACGAGCCTAGCATATGCAGATATGGCCTCGGAACACTGGAGACCTAAAGGTCGAGCGTGAATCATATAGTAGATATGATCAACATAGTGATGTTTACCATTGAAAATTACTCCATCTCACGTGATGATCGGACATGGTTTAGTTGATTTGGATCACGTGATCATTTAGATGACTAGAGGGATGTCTATCTAAGTGGGAGTTCTTAAGTAATATGATTAATTGAACTTTAATTTATCATGACCTTAGTCCTGGTAGTGTTTGCATATCTGTGTTGTAGATCAATTGCTCGTGTATAGCTTCCCTGTTTATTTTTGATATGTTCCTAGAGAAAAACTATGTTGAAAGATGATAGTAGCAATGATGCGGACTAGGTCCGTGATCTGAGGATTATCCTCATTGCTGCATAGAAGAATTATATCCTTGATGCACCGCTAGGTGATGGACCTATTGCAAGAGGAGATACATACATTATGAACGTTTGGTAAAGCTCGGTATGATGACTACTTGATAGTTTAGTGCACCATGCTTTACGGCTTAGAACCGGAACTTCAAAAACGTTTTGAATGCCACAGAGCATATAAGATGTTCTAAGGGTTGAAATTGGTATTTCATACTCATGCCCGTGTCGAGAGGTAGAAGACCTATGACAGTACTTTGCCTACAAGATGGAGGAGAATAGCTCAAGTAGTGAGCATGTGCTCAGATTTTCTGGGTACTACAATTGCTTGAATCAAGTGGGAGTTAATCTTCCAGATAAGATAGTAATTGACAAAGTTCTCTAGTCACTATCACAAAGTTACTAGAACTTAGTGATGAACTATAATATGCAAGGGATAACGAAAGTAATTCCCAAGCTCTTCGCGATGCTGAAATCGGTGAAGGTAGAAATCAAGAAATAGCATCAAGTGTTGATGGTTAACAAGACCACTAGTTTCAAAAAAAAGGTCAAATGGAAAGAAAGAGGAACTTCAAAGAAGAATAGCAAGAAAGTTGCTGCTCCCATGAAGAAGCTCAAAGCTAGACCCAAGCCTGGAACTGAGTGCTTCTACTGCAAAGGAAATGGTCACTGGAAGTGGAACTGCCCTAGATACTTGGCGGATAAGAAGGATGGCAAAGTGAACAGAAGTATATATTTGATATACATGTTATTGATGTGTACTTTACTAGTGTTTATAACAATACCTCAGTATTTGATACTGGTTCAGTTACTAAGTAGTAACTCAAAACGGGAGTTGCAAAATAAACAGAGATTAGTTAAGGGCGAGGTGATGATGTGAGTTGGAAGTGATTCCAAGGTTGATAAGATCACCATCGCACACTCCCTTTACCTTCGGGATTAGTGTTGAACCTAAAATAAATGTTATTTAGTGTTTGCGTAGAGCATAATATGATTGGATCATGTTTATTACAATACAGTTATTCATTTAAGTCAAGGATAATTGTTATTCTGTTTACATGAATAAAATCTTCCGAGGTCATACACCCAAGGTGAATGGTTTATTGAATATCGATCATAGTAATACACATATTCATAATATTGAAGCCAATAGATGCAAAGTTAATAATGATACTGCAACTTATATGTGGCGCTGGCATTTAGGTCATATTGGTGTAAAGCGCATGAAGAAACTCCATGCTGATGGGCTTTTGGAATCACTTGATTATGAATCATTTGATGCTTGCGAACCATGCCTCATGGGGAAGATGACTAAAACTTCATTCTCCGGAACAATGGAGCAAGCAACTGACTTATTGAAAATAATACATACTGATGTATGCAATCCGATGAGTGTTGAGGCTCGCGCGGGTATCGTTATTTTCTGATCTTCACAGATGATTTGAGCAGATATGGGTATATCTACTTGATGAAACATAAGTCTGAAACATTTGAAAAGTTCAAAGAATCTTAGAGTGAAGTGGAAAATCATCGTAACAAGGAAATAAAGTTTCAGTGATCTGATCATGGAGGAGAATATTTGAGTTACGAGTTTGGTGTTCATTTGAAACAATGCGGAATAGTTTTGCAACTCACGCCACCTGGAACACCATAGCGTAATGGTGTGTCCGAACATCATAACCGTACTTTATTAGATATATGGTGCAATCTATGATGTCTCTTACCGATTTATCACTATCATTTTGGGGTTATGCACTAGAGACAGCTCCATTCACGTTAAATAGGGCACCATCTAAATCCGTTGAGACGACACCATATGAACTGTGGTTTAGCAAGAAACCTAAGCCGTCGTTTCTTAAAGTTTGGGGCTACGATACTTATGTGAAAAAGTTTCAACCTGATAAGCTCGAACCCAAATCGGAGAAATGCGTCTTCATAGGACACCCAAAGGAAACTGTTGGGTACACCTTCTATCACAGATCTGAAGTCAAGATATTCGTTGCTAAGAATGGATCCTTTCTAGAGAAGAAGTTTCTCTCGAAAGAAGTGATTGGGAGGAATGTAAAACTTGATGAGGTAATTGTACCTTCTCCCGAACTGGAAAGTAGTTCATCACAGAAATCAGTTCTAGTGATTCCTATACCAATTATGAGGAAGTTAATGATGATGATCATGAAACTTTAGATCAAGTTACTACCGAACCTCATAGGTCAACCAGAAAATGTTCCGCACCCGAGTGGTATGGTAATCCTGTTCTGGAGGTCATGTTACTTGACCATGACGAACCTACGAACTATGAGGAAGCGATGATGAGCCCAGATTCCGTGGAATGGCTTGAAGCCATGAAATCTGAGATGAGATCCATGTATTAGAACAAAGTATGGATTTTGATTGACTTGCCTATTGATCGGTGAGCCATTAAGAATAAATGGATTTTCAAGAGGAAGACATACACTGATAGTAGTGTTACTATCTACAAAGCTCGAATTGTCGCAAAAGGTTTTCGACAAGTTCAAGATGTTGACTACGGTGAGATTTTCTCACTCGTAGTGATGCTTAAGTCTGTCTGAATCATGTTAGCAATTGCCCCGTTTTATGAAATCTGGCAAATGGATGTCAAAACTGCATTTCCTAATGGATTTATTAAAGAAGAGTTGTATATGATGCAATAAGAAGGTTTTGTCAATCCTAAAGGTGCTAACAAAGTGTGCAAGCTCCAGCGATCCATCTATGGACTGGTGCAAGCATCTCGGAGTTGGAATATATACTTTGATAAAGTGATCAAAGCATATGGTTCTATACAGACTTGTGGTGAAGCCTGTATTTACAAGAAAGTGAGTGGGAGCACTACATCATTTCTGATAAGTATATGTGAATGACATATTATTGATTGGAAATAATGTAGAATTTTCTGGAAAGCATAAAGGAGTGTTTGAAAGAGTATTTCAAAGAAAGACCTCGATGAAGCTACTTACATATTGAGCATCAAGATCTATAGAGATAGATCAAGATGGTTGATATATTTTCATTTTTTAATGAGTACATACCTTGACAAGATTTTGAAGTAGTTCAAAATGAAACAGTCAAAGAAGGAGTTATTTCCTGTGTTGCAAGGTGTGAAGTTGAGTAAAGACTCAAAACCCGACCACAGCAGAAAATAGAAAGAGAATGAAAAGTCATTCCCTATGCCTCAGTCATAGGTTCTATAAAGTATGCTATGCTGTTTACCAGTCCTATTGTATACCTTAGCATGATTCTGGCAAGGGAGTACAATAGTGATGTAGGAGTAGATCACAGGACAACGGTCAAAATTATCCTTAGAGGACTAAGGAAATATTTCTCGGTTATGGAGGTGATAAAAAGAGTTCGTCGTAAAGAGTTACATCGATGCAAGCTTTTTACATCGATCTGGATGACTCTAAGTCTCGATCTAGATACATATTGAAAGTGGTAGCAATTAGCTAGAGTAGCTCCGTGCAAAGCATTGTAAACATAGAAAATTTGCAAAATACATACAGCTCTGAATGTGGCAGACCCGTTGACTAAATTTCTCTCACAAGCAAAACATGATCACTCTTTGGGTGTTAATCACATAGAGATGTGAACTAGATTATTGACTCTAGTAAACCCTTTGGGTATTAGTCACGTGGAGATGTGAACTAGATTATTGACTCTAGTGCAAGTGGGAGACTGAAGGAAATATGCCCTAGAGGCAATAATAAAGTTGTTATTTATATTTCCTTATATCACGATAAATGTTTATTATTCATGCTAGAATTGTATTAACCGGAAACTTAATACATGCGTGAATACATAGGCAAACAGATTGTCACTAGTATGCCTCTACTTGACTAGCTCGTTGAATCAATGATGGTTATGTTTCCTAACCATAGACATGAGTTGTCATTTGATTAACGGGGTCACATCATTAGAGAATGATGTGATTGACTTGACCCATCCGTTAGCTCAACATGATGATCATTTAGTTTATTGCTATTGCTTTCTTCATGACTTATACATGTTCCTATGACTATGAGATTATGCAACTCCCGAATACCGGAGGAACAATTTGTGTGCTATCAAACGTCACAACGTAAATGGGTGATTATAAAGGTGCTCTACAGGTGTCTCCAATTGACTTGTTGAGTTGGCATAGATCAAGATTAGGATTTGTCACTCGATTGTCGGAGAGGTATCTCTAGGCCCTCTCGGTAATGCACATCACTTTAAGCCTTGCAAGCAATGCAACTAATGAGTTAGTTGCGGGATGATGTATTACGGAACCAGTAAAGAGACTTGCCGGTAACGAGATTGAACTAGGTATTGAGATATCGATGGTCGAATCTCGGGCAAGTAACATACCGATGACAAAGGGAACAACGTATGTTGTTATGCGGTTTGACCGATAAAGATCTTCGTAGAATATGTAGGAGCCAATATGAGCATCCAGGTTCCGCTATTGGTTATTGACCGGAGATGAGTCTCAGTCATGTGTACATAGTTCTCGAACCCATAGGGTCCGCACGCTTAACGTTTGGCGACGATCGGTAATATGAGTTTATGTGTTTTGACGTACCGAAGGTAGTTCGGAGTCCCGGATGAGATCGGGGACATGACGAGGAGTCTCGAAATGGTAGAGACGTAAAGATTGATATTGTAACACCCACAATGCTTCTATATCTCCCACGTGTCGGGGCACGACTTAGAGGCATAGCCGCATGGTAGGTTTGTCGCAAGACGGGTAATCTTCACACAATCCCATGTACTGAATAAGAAAGGTGAAAGGATCGATATGGTTGACTAGAGGGGGGGGGTGAATAGGCAACTAACAATTTTTAGCTTTTCTTTAGCAATTTAAACTTTGCATCAAAGTAGGTTGTCTAGATATGCAACTAGATGAGCAACCTATATGATGCAACACGAATAGGAACACAAGCAAGCAAGATATATGAAACAAATAAGCTACACAAGTAAAGGCATGAGATAACCAAGAGTGGAGACGGTGGAGACGAGGATGTGTTGCCGAAGTTCCTTCCCTTTGAGAGGAAGTACGTCTCCGTTGGAGAGGTGTGGAGGCACAATGCTCCCCAAGAAGCCACTAGGGCCACCGTAATCTCCTCACGCCCTCACACAATGCGAGATGCCGTGATTCCACTATTGGTGCCCTTGGAGGCGGCGACCGAACCTTTACAAACGAGGTTGGGGCAATCTCCACAACTCAATTGGAGGCTCCCAACGACACCACGAAGCTTTACCACAATGGACTATGGCTACGCGGTGACCTCAACCGTCTAGGATGCTCAAACACCCAAGAGTAACAAGATCCGCAAGGGATTAGTAGGGGGGAATCAAATATCTCTTGGTGGAAGTGTAGATCGGGGCCTTCTCAACCACTCCCGAGCAAATCAACAAGTTTGGTTGGCTAGGGAGTGAGATCGGGCGAAAATGGAGCTTGGAGCAATAATGGAGCTTTAATGGTGGAAGAGGTAAGTCAACGGGGAAGAAGGAGACCCCTTATATAGTGTGTGGAAAAGATCCAACCGTTACCCACCAACCAGCCCGCGGCCAGCGGTACTACCACAAGGCCGCGCGGTACTACTGCTTGCAACCAAGTGGTACTACCGCACGGCTGTGCGGTACTACCGTACCGACCCACGGTACTGCCATGACCCCAGCACAAAAACAGACGCACAGAAGCTGGGGGCGGTACTTCCTCAGGCGCGGTACTACCGCGCCCCCCATGCGGTACTACCGCAAGGCAAAAGTCCCAGCCAGGGGGAAGGGAAACTTCCGTGCCTACTTCCGCAAAAAAACGGAAGTAGCAAAAACCCGACACAGTAGTACTGCCGAGGGGCGGTACTACTGCCTGACCACATAGCGCGGTACTACCGCACGTCGAAAGCAGTACTACCGCGGCAGGTGCGGATGTAAAAAATCACATCCGCTCCTACTACTGCAAAGGGGCGGCACTAGCCTGGTGGGCAGCGGTAGTGCGGCTCCAGGGGAGCGGTACTACCGTGGGCACCAGCGGTACTACCGCGCCACCGTGCGGTACTACCGTGGATGCCTATGGTACTACCGTTGATCTAGGAGCAGTACTACCGCAACCACAACAGCAGCCAGTCACAGGAGGCAGGAAAACGGAGGAAGCTCCAAGGAAGAAGGAGGGGATAAAAGGAGATGTGTACGTGATGATTCCACCCAAACCTTTCCAACGCGGACCCCCTCTTAATAGTACGGCTTTCCTATGACTCAAATCCACCAAAAAGAAACGTAGAAAAGACGCCGTCTTCGTCAGTCTTTGAGGGGCATCCAATCGTCTTGTGCCTAGCAAAGAAGTGTCTGGAATACTGATGGCACACGATTAGTCCGCAAATGCGTTGTCATCAATCACCAAAACACTTAGGGATAAATATGTCCTTACAATCTCCCCCTTTTTGGTGGATTGATGACAAAACAGGATTTGCACAAAGAAAATACTATTAAGTAAATGCAAACCCCTCCTCTCTATAATATAGACGGGCTCTCCCTAAATGTGTGCCACCTAGATGAGCACGAATACTAGGAACAGAGCTCCCCCTATATTATAGAGACAAGGCATATCTATCACTAGACAAGATAGTACAAACATAAGATAACTAAGATAGATAGAGTGCATATGTCTTACACCATATGGAGGATAGGTCCCGAAGGCACAAACCAAACAAAAGCAAACGAGGCAAACGAGGTCCAAACGACAAAGAAAACAAACACACCAAGCACGACACAACGCAAATCCCTACACTCTCTCCCCCTTTGGCATCGAGACGCCAAAAAGGCAGAGAGGACACCTACACACACGGGGTGGCTCAGGCAGAGAAGTCGCCCCACTGCTCCTCGTGCTCCTCGTCAGACTCAGCGGCGGGGATAGTCTCCTCGAGGTCATCCTTTGAACTGGTACACTTGTAGCCCTGCTTTGACATCCAGGCAGCCTCAGGTGTAATGACATCCTTAGACCCGCCAGACACATCCTCTCCAAAGAGCCTCATCACCTTCTTGTCACGGCGGTGACTCTCCTTGTCAGCCACGTGAGCCCTGTACTGTCCCTTGGCCTGCATGCAGAAGAGAGTCTTCATCTTGTCCTTCAGCTTCTTGGCCCATGACAGCTCAGAGGAAGAAGTGGTAGACCGAGCAGCACGGTCCTCAGCAACAGTCTCAGCAGCAGCAGCCTCCCCCTCACCAGCAGCCCTCCTAGCAGAAGATGCCTCAGCACGGGTAGTGGTGTTGGCCCAGTTGGGCTTGACGCGGAGGCTGATGGACTCATGGCGAATCCAGTCTGGAGTAAGGAACTCATCACCGGGATACGTCTTATCCCAAGTGGTGGAGAGCAGCAGAAACAGGTACGATCCATAGATAGGTACCTTGCGAGTGAACACTGCAAACCGAAGCTCACACCACATGATGTGTGAGACATCAAGTGGCTGAGTCTGAGAAGAACGTGCCTCTGCACACAAGAGCAACATGTCCACTAGATATGCATGTACCTTGTCCTTGTCGCCAATGCGTGGGAACAGAGTGTTGCGGAAGATGCGATGCATGATATCCAGAAAGGAGTTTAACACCCAAGATGACTTGCCATTGGGGAGTACCTTCTCAACAAGGAAGGGCTGAAGCTGGTTCTTGTTGGCAGACTCAGAGTTGGCATGGGGGCGAACGCCAACGGGGGTGTGAAGCCCGTCATCAGGAATGTGCAGCAGATCCATGAACTCTTTCCATGTCACAGACAGCTGACGGCCATTGGTCATCCAAGTCATCCTCTGCTCCTCCCCGGGATGAAAGTACACTGAGGCGAAGAACTGACAGATGAGCTCAGGGTCATAGTCAAGGTGAAAAGAGATCACTGGCTCAATAGCAAACTGCTCCACCAAGTCCAGAGCCTCTCCAAAATAGTCACAAAACTTGTCCTTCCGCAGGTGATGCATGTCTATCCACTTGACATTCACAAAGGTATTCTGCTTGTTCTTGATCACATCCAGATAGATGAGAGCCTGTTGCTTGGTCCAGAACAGCTCGTTGCCTTTGAGGATAGCCCGAGGATTCACATAGGGATTGATCTTCCGGCGCTCGACATGCTCAGTGATTGAAATCTCGTCCATGCCCTTAGCAGGTTCCTTTTGCTTGCTGGCAGTGGTCTTGACATTGCGCTTGGGGGCATTGGATCCCTCTGGGGCTTCATCTTGGGGGTTGCGCTGTAACATCCCAAATTTTCAATTTGGAATGTTATACATTAGGTCATCATGCATATCATATTTTATTTTGCTTTTGGTTTTGATCCTAGAAAATCCTAAGCAACTCAAGGACCCACGGAGAGAGTTGGGGATTTCGTTATTTACATATTTAAGTTTTCTCAAATTATGTAAACAGGATCATTTGATTTTATTTATTTTATCATCAATTATTTCTATTACAAAAATATCAGAGAGGGAATAAAATGACTTTCCCAAAATATAGAAATATTGAGGATTTAATAAAAAAAATCAAATAAGATTTATTTCGGAGTTTTTCGGTATTTTTATTTGAATTTAGGAAAAATACGCGTTTTTCAAAGTTGTAGTTTGGGCCCAGATAAATATTCACTTTATCTGGCTTGATTTTAGAAACCCGGCAAAATTTATTTCGTGATTTTTGGAGTCCGTTTAGTATTTCTTTTTATTTTTCTTCCGAGCGGATTTTTTTTTTAAAAAAATGGAACCGACTCCGGGCCGTACCCGGCCAGGACTCCCTGGCCTCGGGCCTTTATATAGCGCCCGAGGCCCGGCCGAGAGCCCCAGCCCAGTCGAAACCCTAGCCGCCGCCGCCTTAGCCGCCGCCGCTCGCCGGAGTTGCGCGCCTTTCGAGGTTCGCCGCCGCCTCGTTTTCCGTGCAGTTTTTTTTTAATTTTTTTTCTGTTCGTCGTTTGTCTTTTTCGTCGGATTTTCCGCGGTTATTTTCTGATCGCGATTTCTAATCCGATTTTCGTTTTAGTATAACTTTTCGCTCGTTTATCGGAATCAGGCGATTCAAGCGCCTGGAGTTTCGTCTTGAAACCCTCTTTCCGAATAATCAACTTAAACAAGTTTTTGCTACTGTAACATTTGCCCTAGATCCAGATTACTAGAACGAAGTTGTTTTCTTTCGCCGTTTGATTTCTTTTGCTTTGTTCGATTTGATTCTTTTGCCAACCAGGGTTCTTAAGTTGAACTTTCTGGTTAGATCTTCTATTTGAGTTTTACCTGTGCATTAGATGAGTAATTATTGTATGCTTGTTGTTTGTCTGCGATAGAATACTCGGAGTGCGCCGCCTGTTACGTTGAATCTCTAGGTTACGCGGATCATCAGCAAGGCAAGTAACACTTTGATCATACCTTTTCTACATCCAGTTTTATTGCATTAGATCAATCCTCACACATTGCATGGTTAGGATCTAATTAAATTGTGGGATGGGAAGTAGATGAGGTAGTACCTATTACCTGTTTATTATCAAACCTTTGGGAGTTACTTCTACGTTTGCTTACTATGCTATGCTATGCTAGTAGACGTGGATTGGGTGAGTGATATCCATGACAGATGTGAGATTGTTAATTAATGGTTTATCTAAGGTGGAAACCTAACACACATCTGGGTGGATTGAGGCACCTGGGTTTACCAGGACTTGCCAGTTTTATTGGACCGCCACCCAAGCCCAAAGGGATCATGAGATTATTCATACTAGAAACTTCCGTGTGCAGCCACAAGCCATTATGGGCTCTGGCTTAGTTGACTAAGTTGTGCGAACTCTTATAGTGGTAGACTAGCAGATGTAGGGGATGTAGGTGGTACGGTCTACCCGATCGTAAGGTGCTAGCGCTTCTGAAAGACTATGTCTCGGTCATCTGTCTTCTCAAATACCATGTAGTGCGAGAAACCAAACGGAGGCGATCGAGTCTTGTGGGGAAAAGTGCGCAAACCTCTGCAGAGTGTAACAAACTAATCATGGTTAGCCGTGTCCCCGGTTATGGACATCTTGAGTATCTAGTACCTGGATTTTCATGTGAATCTCAACATGTTACTCTAAATTAATTTTGATGGGTTTTAATGATGATACTTAATTGGGATTGAGGATGCTGTCAACCATTCTCAATGTTTAACAACCACCATGATAGTAATTAATTTTATTCCTTTGAAGTAGGGAAAAATTGGCTTTACGCAAAAACTGTAACCATAGAGCTTTCCACCAGCCAAATATGCATATAGTATAGCTGTTGCATTTCCATTATTCTCTATGTGTTACCTTGCCAGCATATTCCATGTGCTGACCCATTTCGGGCTGCAATGTTAATGTTGCAGACTTTTCAGACGACGATTAAGGAGTTTTAGGTCGTGGTTCTATACTCAGTGATGCCGTTGGAGTTGATGGACTCACTTATCTTCCAAGCCTTCCGCTGTTATCGTCACTAGATGGCCTTAAGCCATAGTTATTGTAATAAGTTCTCTTTTGAGACACTCGATGTAATAAGTGTGTGATTGCTACTCTGCTATAAATCCTCCGAGTACTGTGTGGTGTCAGCATTACTGATCCAGGGATGACACCGGAGCACAGAGATCAGACTATTTGAGGTCTGGTCGCTACAGAGATGGTATCAGAGCACACGCTGACTGTAGGACACAACCACTAAGCCAAAGACCTAGATCACTAGATCACTCTCTTCTCTTTTGACTTCTCATCTTTTTCTACTCTTTAGGATGGCGGATGCAAGGAACAAGTTCACCCAACCAGATGAAGATACACCCTTTGGACGCCACTTGAAGGAAGTTCATGGATACCTGAACATAGGAATACCAAGCTTCACGGGAACCTACAACGCCACTTTACCTAATGAAGAGCACTGGATGATTCAAGTTCAAGTTCCAGGAAGGACGTTCATGCCAGTCACTGAGCCCATAGAGTTTTCTTTTGATGCACCAACTTGGAGTCTAGGGAAGAGCATGGCAGCTCACATCACCATGGGACGCATTGGAGAAGTCTACCGCAAGGATCTTAAGGATACTATCTACCAGATTTGTGGGTGCCGAGATGAACACTGGGAGATGATCAGCACCAGGAAAGATAGATCAATTGCAGCTTTTATCCAGGAGTTAAACCAGCACATTCGACGACAGGAGAATCAGATGTGCGCCGACATGATAGATCTGAAGAAGGCTAAGACTAGAATTAAGGAACTAGAGGAAGAACTCAAGGCTACACGCGAAGATTATGAAGAAGAAATTGAAGTATTGGTGGATAAGAATGCTGACCTAACAAAGAAGATTGGAATATTTATGGGAGGCCCGACACCAGTAGATGAAGACGAGGAACCCAAGGAGATTAGCCCGGAAGACTACATCATCATCGACGACACCGATTCGGAACAAGATAGTAGCGATGATGACTATGTGGATGAAGCAGGAGCAGATATCATGGAGTCTACAACCGTAGAATATTTCTAGTAGACCACCTCATCAGTAGTAGTAGTCCACCATGTAAATATAGTAGTCCGAGCACTTTTGCGATAGTTAGATTGATTGTATGCCTTGTTTGTTTGATTGAAGTGAATTGTGTGCTTTTGCCTCATGTGCATATGGGTAGTGTTTTCTCTTTAGACCCCCTCTATTCTTATATCTCATCTTTTCTAAACCCTCAGATGCCTCCGAGACGTGACCCCGGATTTGCCTTTCCACCGGAGCTCACCCAGTTGATCCAGCAGCAGAACACCTTGATGCAGTTGCTAGTTCATAATCAGAATCAGAGGAACAACAACAACAACCCACCACCACCACCACCTGTTGACCACTTAGCCCGTTTTCTTAGGCTAAATCCGCCGGTGTTTTCCAGTAGCACCGAGCCGATAGTAGTAGATGATTGGCTCCGCAAGATAGCTAGGGAGTTGACCACCGCAGGATGCACAGATATGGAGAAAGTTAAGTTTGCCGCACATCAGTTAGAAGGACCCGCAGCCTCTTGGTGGGAGAATTTCACAGCCACCTTCCTAGTCGACACTGTCACATGGGACCAGTTTCAGCAAGCTTTTCGTACTGCTCATGTTTCAGCAGGAGCAATGGCCATGAAGAAGCGTGAGTTTCGTAACTTGCGCCAAGGAGGACGGACAGTTGGCCAGTATGTGGAGGAGTTTAGTAAGCTAGCATGTTATGCCCCAGATGACGTTGCTACGGATGCAGCTAAGCAGGAGAAATTCCTGGAAGGACTGAATGATGAATTGAGCATGCAGTTGATGGTAGCCACCTTCAACAACTACCAGGAGTTGGTAGATCGTGCTCTTATGATTGAAGGGAAGCAGCAGCAAATTGAGAACCGCAAGAGAAAGTATGGACAAGGAAAGTATAATTCAGGAGCTTAGCAGAAGCCATGTTTTACCCCTAGACCAGGAGGACATTTTCAGCATACCCATGGAGTAGGTAGCTCGCACAATCACAATGGCACTAAGAATGGTAATGGGAATGGAGGAGGCAATGGCCAGAACCGCAGCACCCCATCAACCCCAGCCAAGAAGGACTTGAGTCATGTCACTTGCTATAAGTGTTCGAAGCCAGGACATTTTGCAAATGAATGTCCTGAAGGCCAAAACGGCAATGGAAGTTCTGGGAAGAAGCCGAACCCTTTTAACAGGGGACAGGTGAACCACGTTAGCGTGGAGGAGGTTGAAGCTCAGCCCAATGCAGTAATAGGTAAGTTTTTGGTTAAGTCATTTACTACACTCGTTCTTTTTGATACTGGTGCATCGCATTCATACATCTGAAGGGGATTTGTGGATAAGTATAACCTACCAACCCAAGCCCTTAGGTCACCCATGTTAGTAACCTCGCCAGGAGCAGAGTATGTGGCAAGTCTATGGTGTGATCGGTTACCATTAAGGATTGGTAACTATGTTTTTCCCTCAGACCTAATAGTATTGGAATCTCAAGGATTGGATGTGATATTAGGCATGGATTGGTTATCAAAGTATAAAGGGAATATTGAGTGTGCTAGTAAGTCAATTTTTCTTACCACACCAGAAGGGAGAAGGATCAAGTATGTATCCCGGCATGTACCAAAAAGGACACAAGTGAATTGCCTAACAGGAGTTGTGCAGGAGGAAGTACCAGTGGTAAAGGATTTTTCCTGAAGTATTTCCCGAAGAGTTGCCAAGCATGCCACCAGATAGAGACATTGAGTTTTTGATTGAGCTATTGCCAGGCACTGGGCCAATATCGAAGAGACCATATAGGATGCCAGCAAAAGATTTGGTGGAAATTAAGAAGCAGATTAAGGAGTTACTAGATAAGGGATATATTCGCCCAAGTTCTTCGCCTTGGGGATCGCCAGTACTTTTAGTGGAGAAGAAGGATGGATCGTTAATGATGGTTGTTGATTATCGAGGATTGAATGAAGTAACGATCAAGAACAAGTACCCACTACAAATGATCAACGATCTGTTTGATCGATTGCAAGGAGCTAAGGTGTTTTCCAAGATCGATTTGCGATCAGGGTACCACCAGTTGAAGATTTTCGAGAACAGGATATTCCTAAGACAGCTTTTACCACAAGATATGGACTATATGAGTATACCGTTATGTCATTTGGACTGACTAACGCGCCTGCCTATTTTATGAACATGATGAACAAAGTGTTTATGGAGTTTTTGGATAAGTTCGTCGTAGTGTTCATTGATGATATCCTGGTTTATTCGAAGAATGAAGAGGAACATAAGGAGCATTTGCGTTTGGTACTTGGAAAGCTCAGAGAACATCAGTTATACGCCAAATTTAGCAAATGTGAGTTTTGGTTGAAGGAAGTAGGATTCCTCGGACATGTTATATCCGGAGAAGGTATAGCAGTAGATCCTGCTAAAGTTGAAATCGTGACCAAGTGGGAAGCACCAACAAAAGTTGGAGAGATCCGGAGTTTTCTTGGACTCGCAGGATACTACCGGAGATTCATTGAGAATTTCTCAAAGATTGCAAAGCCTATGACGGAGTTGCTGAAGAAGGATACTAAGTTCAAATGGACTGAGGAGTGTGAGGCAAGTTTCCAGGAGTTGAAGAAACGTTTGGTTACCTCACCAGTGTTGATTTTGCCAGATCAAATCAAGGATTGTGATATGAAATTGCATTATCATCCCGGAAAGGCTAATGTAGTAGCTGATGCCTTAAGCCGTAAGAGTCATGTCAATACACTAATGACGGGAGAAATACCCAAGGAGTTAGCAGAAAATTTTCGTGAACTACGTTTGGAAATAGTTCCGAGAGGCTATGTAGCAGCACTAGAGATTCAGTCAACTTTGATGGATAGAATCAGAGAAGCTCAGAAATCTGACAAAGAGGTTGCCGCTATAAAAGAGAAACTAAGCAAAGGAAAAGCTAAAGGATTTCGTGAGGATGAGCACGACACCCTATGGTTTGAAGACCGTGTTTACGTGCCCAATGACCCGGGGATTAGGAAGTTGATTCTGCAAGAGGCACATGATTCACCGTATTCGATTCACCCAGGAAATACCAAGATGTATTTGGATTTAAAGGATATTTTCTGGTGGACCGGAATGAAGAAGGATATTGCGGAGTATGTAGCAGTTTGTGACGTATGTCAGAGAGTAAAGGCAGAGCATCAGAAGCCAGCAGGATTGTTGCAACCATTGTCGATACCCGAATGGAAGTGGGATAAGCTAGGCATGGATTTTATCATGGGATTACCAAGGACTCGTTCAGGCCATGACTCGATTTGGGTTGTAGTCGATCGATTGACGATGGTAGCTCATTTCATCCCAGTAAAGACCACTTACACCAGTGCTAAGTTGGCAAAGATATACATGACCATGATCGTATGTTTGCATGGAGTTCCGAGGAGTATTGTATCAGATAGAGGAACCCAGTTTACCTTAAAATTCTGGAAGCAGTTGCATGAGACTTTAGGTACCAGGCTAGAATTCAGTACAACTTTTCACCCGCAGACAGACGGACAGACTGAGAGAGTCAATCAGATTTTGGAGGATATGCTGAGAGCTTGTGCGCTAGATTATGGATCTAGTTGGGACGATAATTTGCCATATGTAGAGTTTTCTTACAATAATAGCTATCAGACTAGTTTGAAGATGGCACCTTTTGAAGCTTTGTACGGAAGGAGGTGCAGGACACCGTTGTCATGGGACGAAGTTGGAGACCGCCAGTTGTTTGGACCAGATCTGATCAAAGAGTCTGAACAGAAGGTGAAGTTGATTCGCGATAGGCTCAAGGTAGCCCAGTCCAGGCAGAAGAGCTACGCAGATTCTAAACGCAAGGAGATAGTTTATGAAGTCGGAGATAGAGCTTATCTTCGAGTATCCCCACTTCGAGGGATTAAGCGTTTTGGAGTTAAGGGGAAGTTAGCGCCACGATTTGTAGGGCCATATCGAGTTTTGGAACGTATGGGAGAAGTGGCCTATAGGTTGGAATTGCCAGAAGGATTGGCATGAGTGCATGTTGTGTTCCACGTTTCTCAGTTGAAGAAGTGTCACGCGGAGATGGCTGACATACCTTTGAGAGACACAGTACCATTGGAAGCAATTCAGTTGGATGACAATTTGACCTATGAGGAGAAACCAGTCAAGATTCTCGAGTTTGCCAGCCGAGTTACTCGTAGCAAGGTTATCAAGTTTTGCAAAGTTCAGTGGAGCCACCACACGGAGGATGAAGCCACCTGGGAGCGAGAGGAAGATTTTCTCAAAGACCACCCTCACCTATTTTCTAGCCAACCCGAATCTCGAGGGCGAGATTCATCTTAAGGGGGGTAGGTTTGTAACATCCCAAATTTTCAATTTGGAATGTTATACATTAGGTCATCATGCATATCATATTTTATTTTGCTTTTGGTTTTGATCCTAGAAAATCCTAAGCAACTCAAGGACCCACGGAGAGAGTTGGGGATTTCGTTATTTACATATTTAAGTTTTCTCAAATTATGTAAACAGGATCATTTGATTTTATTTATTTTATCATCAATTATTTCTATTACAAAAATATAAGAGAGGGAATAAAATGACTTACCCAAAATATAGAAATATTGAGGATTTAATAAAAAAATCAAATAAGATTTATTTCGGACTTTTTCGGTATTTTTATTTGAATTTAGGAAAAATGCGTGTTTTTCAAAGTTGTAGTTTGGGCCCAGATAAATGTTCACTTTATCTGGCTTGATTTTAGAAACCCGGCAAAATTTATTTCGTGATTTTTGGAGTCCGTTTAGTATTTCTTTTTATTTTTCTTCCGAGCGGAGTTTTTTTAAAAAAAAATGGAACCGACTCCGGGCCATACCCGGCCAGGACTCCCTGGCCTGGGGCCTTTATATAGCGCCCGAGGCCCGGCCGAGAGCCCCAGCCCAGTCGAAACCCTAGCCGCCGCCGCCTTAGCCGCCGCCGCTCGCCGGAGTTGCGCGCCTTTCGAGGTTTGCCGCCGCCTCGTTTTCCGTGCAGTTTTTTTTAATTTTTTTTTCTGTTCGTCGTTTGTCTTTTTCGTCGGATTTTCCGCGGTTATTTTCTGATCGCGATTTCTGATCCGATTTTCGTTTCAGTATAACTTTTCGCTCGTTTATCGGAATCAGGCGATTCAAGCGCCTGGAGTTTCGTCTTGAAACCCTCTTTCCTAATAATCAACTTAAACAAGTTTTTGCTACTGTAACATTTGCCCTAGATCCAGATTACTAGAACGAAGTTGTTTTCTTTCGCCGTTTGATTTCTTTTGCTTCGTTCGATTTGATTCTTTTGCCAACAAGGGTTCTTAAGTTGAACTTTTTGGTTAGATCTTCTATTTGAGTTTTACCTGTGCATTAGATGAGTAATTATTGTATGCTTGTTGTTTGTCTGCGATAGAATACCCGGAGTGCGCCACCTGTTACGTTGAATCTCTAGGTTACGCGGATCATCAGCAAGGCAAGTAACACTTTGATCATACCTTTTCTACACCCAGTTTTATTGCATTAGATCAATCCTCACACATTGCATGGTTAGGATCTAATTAAATTGTGGGATGGGAAGTAGATGAGGTAGTACCTATTACCTGTTTATTATCAAACCTTTGGGAGTTACTTCTACGTTTGCTTACTATGCTATGCTATGCTAGTAGACGTGGATTGGGTGAGTGATATCCATGACAGATGTGAGATTGTTAATTAATGGTTTATCTAAGGTGGAAACCTAACACACATCTGGGTGGATTGAGGCACCTGGGTTTACCAGGACTTGCCAGTTTTATTGGACCGCCACCCAGGCCCAAAGGGATCATGAGATTATTCATACTAGAAACTTCCGTGTGCAGCCACAAGCCATTATGGGCTCTGGCATAGTTGACTAAGTTGTGTGAACTCTTATAGTGGTAGACTAGCAGATGTAGGGGATGTAGGTGGTATGGTCTACCCGATCGTAAGGTGCTAGCGCTTCTGAAAGACTATGTCTCGGTCATCCGTCTTCTCAAACACCATGTAGTGCGAGAAACCAAACGGAGGCGATCGAGTCTTGTGGGGAAAAGTGCGCAAACCTCTGCAGAGTGTAACAAACTAATCATGGTTAGCCGTGTCCCCGGTTATGGACATCTTGAGTATCTAGTACCTGGATTTTCATGTGAATCTCAACATGTTACTCTAAATTAATTTTGATGGGTTTTAATGATGATACTTAATTGGGATTGAGGATGCTGTCAACCATTCTCAATGTTTAACAACCACCATGATAGTAATTAATTTTATTCCTTTGAAGTAGGGAAAAATTGGCTTTACGCAAAAACTGTAACCATAGAGCTTTCCACCAGCCAAATATGCATATAGTATAGCTGTTGCATTTCCATTATTCTCTATGTGTTACCTTGCCAGCATATTCCATGTGCTGACCCGTTTCGGGCTGCAACGTTAATGTTGCAGACTTTTCAGACAACGATTAAGGAGTTTTAGGTCGTGGTTCTATACTCAGTGATGCCGTTGGAGTTGATGGACTCACTTATCTTCCAAGCCTTCCGCTGTTATCGTCACTAGATGGCCTTAAGCCATAGTTATTGTAATAAGTTCTCTTTTGAGACACTTGATGTAATAAGTGTGTGATTGCTACTCTGCTATAAATCCTCCGAGTACTGTGTGGTGTCAGCATTACTGATCCAGGGATGACACCGGAGCACAGAGATCAGACTGTTTGAGGTCTGGTCGCTACATGCGCAGACGCTTGGAGCCAGTGTCACGACTGGGATTGGAACGGCGAGAGCCACCACCTGAGACACAGAACGCAAAAACACCCACAACAGCCAAGAGAGATTAATGCAAAGACCACAACAAAGCAAGTGAAACAAGCAGAAAGCACACAAGATAAATGCCTAGAGAGAGATTTGATCCCTACGGTAGTACTGCCAAGAGCTGCGGAGCTAAGATAGTAGTACGTCTCTTAGACGCGGTAGTACCGTGCAAGATCACGGTAGTACCGGGTGTAGGAGCGGTAGTATGACCTTAGCGCTGCGGCCGGCGCGGTAGTATCGCGTCTGCAGAGCAGTAGTACCGCACGGTACGGTAGTACCGCACCTAACGGGCGGTAGTACCGCAAGAGCGGTAGTACCGCACATCGAGCACCGTAGTACCGCACCGCGTCAGATCTGAACTGGTTCAAATCTGAAAAAGCCCGCGAAACCATGGTGGTACTACGGTTGGACAAAGCTACCACAAGACAGCATATCAAGTATGTTTCCTACGCATCACGACTCTCCTACATCCTACTCTTGCAGAGATTTGGCCTAAAATCTCAAGAACGACAAGTTTCTCCCCAAAAACCTAGAAGCAAGAGAATAGCCAAGAAAAAGAGGGATTTGGGGAAAAACCTTGGTCCATGGCAAGAGGGAGTGGTGGGGAACGATCCCACCGGTCGGAATCCGAGGAGAGTGGCCGGAGACGGAGATCCGGCGAGGGCCTCCGGCGCCGTTCTTGAGAGGGAGAGATGTGGAGAGAGAGACAATGACTGGGTATGGGGAGTTGGAACTCTCCTGCCCGAGTCATAACCCCCACGCGCCCTTGACGGCGTGGTAGTACCGTGCCCAGACACGGTAGTACCGCCCGGCGTGGTACTTCCAAAGTACCGCACCAGAGCGGTAGTACCGTGCTATGGCGCGGTAGTACCGTGCCTCCCAAAGAGGTAGTACCGCGCCCAGACGCGGTAGTACCGTGGGCTCAAGAAGATGCACGTTTTGAGCGCAAAAAACTGGATCTTTGCACAAACCACTCCGAGCCAACACGACACCACAAGACCACGCAACACACAAAACCAGAAAGGCACACGACAAACGAACCAACCACGAGACACCACCTCTCCAAAAGAGAGGGTGGTGGCCGTAGCCACCTATGTTTGAGTCAATTGGTATGGCACCGCGAAGAATTATCCTTGGGTCCATGACCAAAACTCGTCTTTGAAGCACAAGTACCATCAAACATGGCTAATGTGAAAGACTTGATTGATTTATGCATAATGGGGGGAGGGAGAGTTCATTGAGAGAACATCACTCCCCCTATGTCCATGCCTACATCTAAATAGGACAACACGTTGAGTATGGTGGGGTGTGCAAGGGTTCAAGCAACATTGCTCGAATCGATGATATTTAGCTCATGCCTTAACTCGCAAAATCTTGCTTCGTCCAAGGGCTTCGTGAAGATATCTCCAAGGTTATCATGAGTGTTGACGTAGTTGAGCTTGATCTCTCCTCGCCTAATGTGATCCCGGATGAAGTGATACCGGATCTCAATATGCTTCGTCTTGAAGTGTTGCACCGGGTTGAGAGAGATCTTGATGGCACTTTCATTGTCACACCAAAGAGGCACTTTGTCACAAGTGACACCGTAATCCTTTAAAGTTTACCTCATCCATAAGAGTTGTGCACAACAACTACCGGCCGCCACATACTCCGCTTCGGTGGACGAGAGAGACACACAACTTTGCTTTTTGGAAGACCAACTTACCAAAGAGCAACCAAGGAATTGGCACCCTCCGAAAGTGGACTTCCTATCCACTTTGTCCCTTGCCCAATCGGAATCCGAGTACCCTACAAGCTTGAAGTTTGATCCTCTTGGGTACCATAAGCCAAAGTTTGGGGTATGAGCCAAATATCGAAAGATTCGTTTGACCGCCACATAGTGACTTTCCTTAGGTGCGGCTTGAAACCATGCAGAAATTCCCACACTCAACATGATGTCCGGTCTAGATGCACAAAGGTAAAGCAAGGATCCAATCATGGAACGATATACCTTTTGATCCACCACTTTACCATTGGGATCTAAGTCAAGTTGGCACTTGGTGGGCATTGGAGTGGAAGCCGGCTTGACGTCACTTAGCTTGAATCTCTTGAGCATGTCTTGAGTGTATTTGGATTGATTGATGAAGGTTCCTTCTCTTCTTTGCTTCACTTCGAACCCTAGAAAGAACTTCAACTCTCCCATGGTGGACATCTCGAACTTTGAGGTCATGAGAGCGGCAAATTCCTCATTGAAAGCTTTGTTAGGAGAACCAAAGATAATATCATCAACATGTAATTGGCACACAAACAACTCCCCTTTGACCTTCTTAGTAAAAAGAGTGGGGTCGATTAGCCCAACTTCAAAACCACGGTCTTGTAACAACTCGATAAGGTGGTCATACCACGCACGTGGGGCTTGTTTAAGGCCATAGAGTGCCTTATCGAGTTGATACACATGATTGGTAAAGTAGGGATCCTCGAACCCGGGGGGTTGCTTGACGTAAACCAATTCATTAATGGGACCATTAAGAAAAGCACTCTTCACATCCATTTGTTGTAACTCAAAGTTATGATGAGAAGCATATGCAATCAACATGCGAATGGATTCAAGACGAGCAATGGGAGCAAAGGTTTCACCGTAGTCGATACCCTCTACTTGGGAGTAGCCTTGTGCTACCAAACGAGCCTTGTTGCGAATGATGATCCCATGGGCATCTTGCTTGTTCTTAAATATCCACTTGGTTCCTATGACATTGTGATTTCCGGTCGGTCTTGGCACCAATCTCCACACTTTGTTGCGCTCGAAGTTGTTGAGTTCTTCATGCATGGCATTGAGCCAATCCGAATCTTCTAGCGCCTCATAGACCTTATGGGGTTCCACACAAGAGAAAAACGCGTGATGCTCACAATAATTTGCTAATTGTCTACGAGTGCTTACCCCCTTTCTTAAGCTTCCAAGCACATTCATCATGAGATGATCCTTGGTGGAGAGCTTGGAAGCAACCTTGGTGGCACGACGCTCTAATTCCTCCTTGGTAGCGAGTTGAGGAGCGGTTACTTGATCATCTTGAGCGCCGTCATGAACTTGTTCTTAATCTTGAACTTGCTCGGGGGAGAGAACTTGACCTTGGGCATCACTTGGTGTGTCCACACCGTCTTGAGTATGATCATGCCCTTGGTCTTGTTCATGAGGTTGAGGGCCTTCACTTTGTTCTTCGGAAGCATGTGGGCCTTGGGTTGGTGATGGATCCACTTGAGTGGAGCATTGTCCTTCTCCTTCGGCCACAAGGGGTTCCTCAATGGGTAGGATAAAACCAACACCCATTCTTCTTATGGCTTGAGGAGGAATTTCATCACCTACATCACAAGTGCCACTTTGCTCCACTTGGGAGCCGTTATTCTCATCAAACTCCACGTTACACGTCTCCTCAATAAGTCCCGTGGATTTATTGAGGACACGGTAAGCATGAGAGTTTGTAGCATAACCAACAAATATGCCCTCATAAGCTCTAGCCTCAAATTTAGATAACCGAACACCTTTCTTGAGAATGAAACACTTACACCCGAATACCCGGAAGTACTTGAGGTTGGGCTTGTTACCGGTGAGTATCTCATATGGAGTCTTGTTCAAGCCCTTGCGGAGGTAGAGCCGATTTGATGCATGACACGCGGTGTTGATGGCTTCGGCCCAAAAGTTGTACGGAGACTTGAACTCCGCTATCATGGTCCTTGCCACATCCATCAACGTCTGGTTCTTCCTCTCCGCAACACCGTTTTGTTGAGGGGTGTAGGGTGCGGAATATTGATGCTTGATTCCCTCGTCACTAAGAAACTCATCCAAGGTGTAGTTCTTGAACTCGGTGCCGTTGTCACTTCTTATTGTCAAGATCTTTGCATTGTGTTGACGTTGTGCTTCATTTGCAAATTCAATGACGGTTTGTTGGGTCTCGCTCTTCCTCTTGAAGAAATACACCCACGTGTACCTTGAGTAGTCATCCACAATCACCAAGCAATACTTCCTACCTCCAAGACTATGGAAGGATGGAGGCCCAAAGAGATCCATGTGAAGGAGCTCCAAAGGCCTCTTTGAATAAATGATAGTCATGGGAGGGTGAGCCTTCTCATGTAGCTTTCCTTCGATACAGGCACTGCAAGCACGATCTTTAGCAAAACTAACATTCGTTAGTCCACAGACATGGTCCCCCTTGAGGAGACTTTGCAAAGATCTCATATTGACATGGGCTAAACAGCGATGCCAAAGCCATCCCACATCAACTTTAGCCATTAGGCATGTCGCGGTCTTAGTGGGTCGCTCCGAAAAGTTAATCACATATAGACCGTTCTCGACATGCCCAACAAAAGCTACTTTAAGAGTCTTGCTCCAGAAGAGGGCCACGGTATCGATATCAAAGAAAGTGGCAAAGCCCATGATAGCAAGTTGACGAACGGAAAGTAAATTGTATGCAAGGGACTCAACAAGCATGACCTGCTCGATCGTGAGATCATGAGAGATGACCACCTTGCCAAGTCCCAATACCTTAGAAGAGGAGGCATCACCCCACTCGACATTGGTGGGCATAGATGGAACCTTGTGCACGTCCACCACCAAGTCCTTGCTTTCGGTCATATGATTTGTAGCTCCGCTATCGAGCAACCATGATCCCCCACCGGAAGCAAACACCTACAAGAGATCAATGCTTGGTTTTAGGTACCCATTTTGTAATGGGTCCTTTGATGTTAGTAACAAGGGTTTTTGGAACCCAAATAGACCATTAAATGTATTCATGAAGAGAACCAACAAATTTGGCATAAACATGCCCATCACTAGCACAGCATAACACATAAGAAGGGTTAAAATCGCCGGCTTTGTTGAGAGGGGTG
Source organism: Triticum dicoccoides (assembly GCF_002162155.2). Taxonomy (NCBI): domain Eukaryota; kingdom Viridiplantae; phylum Streptophyta; class Magnoliopsida; order Poales; family Poaceae; genus Triticum; species Triticum dicoccoides. Next base: position 117,596,782 of record NC_041392.1, on the reverse strand, counting down.
GCATTGCCCTTCTTGATATTTTTCTTCTTCTCCTTGGGGGCACTCTCTCCCTCCCTCACAAAGGTTTGCATGAGGGGAGGAGGTTGTTTGGTCTTGTCATTCTTCTTCTTGTTCTTGGAGTCGGGCACGTACCCAACCCCTTCCTTGGCCACACCTCCCTTTTGGTTGATCAAGAGACCGTTGAGGTTCTTCTTGCCTTGTATGCAAGTCGCAAGACCTCTCTCAAGTTGCTCCTTCAACTTTGCATTTTCCTCAACAAGATGTATATGCTCACAACACGGGTTAGTAGCATTTGCATTATCAATTAAAACCATATGAGGAAAAGTTGCTTTATCCTTAGTTAGCTTCACTTGGAGTTGATCATGAGACCCCTTGAGACTAGCGTGAATACCCTTCAAGGCCTTGTGGGCCTTGTCAAGTATATCAAACTCCTCTTTGAGTCTAGCAAGATCAACCCCAAGTTTGGCCTTCTCAGAATTTAGCACACGAGAAACAATGAGGACATGATCATAATCTTTCTTTAACTTAGCATGATCAACGTTGTGTGACTCCTCAAGAGCCAAACGAAGACCACGCTCTTCCTTAAGAGCATTGGAAAGATCTGAAATCTCATCGGCATAGTCACGACTATGCCCTTCCATCTTAGAGATGGTGTCTTCGTGAGCCTCGATCATGTCATTGGCTTCACCAAGTTGTTCCAAGAGAGCAACAAAGTGCTTCTTGGATTTTCCCTTGAGTTTTCCCATAAAGGCCTCAAACTCGTTAACCTCCACATTAGCTCTCTCAAGTTCATCAATGCTATCCGTCGGGGAAGGATGATTAATGATGGTAGTTTTGATGTTGGAGGTTACCTTGTTGGTGGCTTTAGCCATGAGGCACTTGGCGGTGATGCTCTCATTGGGTGAGTCGAAGAGAGACACCCATGACGTTGTTGCAAAGGCAACGGAGGCCATGGCAACTGACTCACCATCTTCATCATTGTCATCATCCTCATTGTACTCTTATTGCACAACCAAAGCCTTGGGAGGAGTCTTCTTGGTGAAGTTGTTCTTGTTGGGGAACGACTTGTCCTTGTCCTTTCAGATTAGCTTGCCACCATTGTCTTCCCTCTTCTCATACGGGCATTCCGCAATGAAATGACTCACGTTGCCGCAATTGTAGCAAGCCCTTACACGTTGCTTGCCCCTTGTGCCACTCGAGTTGCTTTTGCTAAAGTTTGGCCTCGAGTTTTTCTTGCTCCAAAATTGCCTTGAAGCAAGTGCCATGTGTTCATGATATGCATACTTCATATCTTCAGGGTTGCTATCCTCTTCTTCTTCTTCCACGATGAGCTTGGCCTTCAATGCTAGGTTAGGCTTCTTTGCCCATTGAGAACGGAGCACCGCATTGTCGGCGGTCTTGTCCAAAATGTTCATGGCCACAAACTTATCCAACACTTCGCTTGAGGTCAAAGTGTGGAAGTCCGGTCTTTGACGAATGACAGAGGACATGGCCTTGTGATAGGGCATCATTGCCTTGAGGAATTTGCGCTTGATCCAATTGTCATCCGTGTCCTTGCTCCCGTGATCTCGTAGTGAGACCGCGAGTTTGGTTACTCTCCGATAAAGCTCACGAAGTTCTTCATCTTCTTTCATTGCAAACTCATCGGCCTCATCTTGTACCACTTCATAATTGGAGCGTTGAATGCTTGCGCTTCCCCGGTAGAGAGAGACAACACAACGCCATGCATCTTTGTCCAAGGCAAAGGGACGAAGATGAGGTTGGTCTTCGGGTGGAATTGCATCTTGAATGATCAAGAGAGCATTCTCATTGAATTGATTATCCACGGCTTCTCGAGGAGTGAACTTGCTTGGATCATGCGGCTAAAAACCTTCTTCAATGATTCTCCAAAGGTTAGTGTTCACATGATTTAAATGACGTTTAAAGCGGTAAACCCAAGAATCAAAGTCCTCATTTTTCACAATCTTAGGAGGAGGACCGGCATGATTCAATTGAGTGGAAGGAATCGGTCCACCATAAACAAGTGGTGGTTCCACATGGGCAAAGATGCCGGTGCCATTCTTACCACTAGAAGAAGGAGCCTTTTCACTACTAGCTTCCCCCTTGTCGGGGATAGCATCCGTCACCTTGTTGGCGGGATCACCCACTTTCAACGGTGTGGTGGATAGTTTAAGCCCCTCAAGAAATTTAGTAAACATGCTCTCAACTTCGGTCGTCATGGAGGTTTTCAATGTCTCCAAGGCCACATTGAACTCCTCACGAGAGACCAAGGTTCCCCCATCGCCCGTAGACGAGATAGGATTCACACCGGAGTGTTCCTCCGCACCGTCTACGGTATCAACCATACTCTTTGGACGGTAAAGTCCTTAATAAAGAGACGAGGCTCTGATACCAATTGAAAGGATCGATATGGTTGACTAGAGGAGGGGGGGGGTGAATAGGCAACTAACAATTTTTAGCTTTTCTTTAGCAATTTAAACTTTGCATCAAAGTAGGTTGTCTAGATATGCAACTAGATGAGCAACCTATATGATGCAACACGAATAGGAACACAAGCAAGCAAGATATATGCAACAAATAAGCTACACAAGTAAAGGCATGAGATAACCAAGAGTGGAGACGAGGATGTGTTGCCAAAGTTCCTTCCCTTTGAGAGGAAGTACGTCTCCGTTGGAGCGGTGTGGAGGCACAATGCTCCCCAAAGAAGCCACTAGGGCCACCGTAATCTCCTCACGCCCTCACACAATGCGAGATGCCGTGATTCCACTATTGGTGCCCTTGGAGGCGGCGACCGAACCTTTACAAACGAGGTTGGGGGCAATCTCCACAACTCAATTGGAGGCTCCCAAGGACACCACGAAGCTTCACCACAATGGACTATGGCTTCGCGGTGACCTCAACCGTCTAGGATGCTCAAACACCCAAGAGTAACAAGATCCGCAAGGGATTAGTAGGGGGAATCAAATATCTCTTGGTGGAAGTGTAGATCGGGGCCTTCTCAACCACTCCCGAGCAAATCAACAAGTTTGGTTGGCTAGGGAGTGAGATCGGGCGAAAATTGAGCTTGGAGCAATAATGGAGCTTTAATGGTGGAAGAGGTATGTCAACGGGGAAGAAGGAGACCCCTTATATAGTGTGTGGAAAAGATCCAACCGTTACCCACCAACCACCCCGCGGCCATCGGTACTACCACAAGGCCCCGCGGTACTACTGCTTGCAACCAAGCGGTACTACCGCACGGCTGTGCGGTACTACCGTACCGACCCACGGTACTGCCGCGACCCCAGCACAGAAACAGACGCATAGAAGTTGGGGGCGGTACTTCCGTAGGCGCGGTACTACCGCACCCCCCATGCGGTACTACCGCAAGGCAAAAGTCCCAGCCAGGGGGAAGGGAAATTTCCGTGCCTACTTCCACAAAAAAATGGAAGTAGCAAAAACCTGACACAGTAGTACTGCCGAGGGGCGGTACTACTGCCTGACCGCATGGCTCGGTACTACCGCACGGCGAAAGCGGTACTACCGCGGCAGGTGCGGATGTAAAAAATTACATCCGCTCCTACTACCGCAAAGGGGCGGCACTAGCCTGGTGGGCAGCGGTAGTGCGACTCCAGGGGAGCGGTACTACCGTGGGCACCAGCGGTACTACCGCACCACCGCGGTACTACCGTGGATGCCTATGGTACTAGCGTTGATCCAGGAGCAGTACTACCGCAACCACAACAACAGCCAGTCACAGGAGGCAGGAAAACGGAGGAAGCTCCAAGGAAGGAGGGGATAAAAGGAGACGTGTACGTGATGATTCCACCCAAACCTTTCCAACGCGGACCCCCTCTTAATAGTACGGCTTTCCTACGACTCAAATCCACCAAAAAGAAACGTAGAAAAGACGCCGTCTTCGTCAGTCTTCGAGGGGCATCCAATCGTCTTGTGCCTAGCAAAGAAGTGTCTGGAATACTCATGGCACACGATTAGTCGGCAAATGCATTGTCATCAATCACCAAAACACTTAGGGATAAATATGTCCTTACAAAAGGGATAAAGAGTTGGCTTACAATTGCCACTTCACACAAATACAAGTTAAACATACATCATCCAAAATACAAACAAGGTCCGACTATGGAACCAAAATAAAAGAAGACAACCCCAAATGCTAGATCCTCGATTGTCCCAACTGGGCTCCACTACTGATCAACAGGAAGCAAAACAAAACAACGATCAAGGTCTTCATCGAGCTCCCACTTGAGCTGGGTTGCGTCACCTGCACTAGCATCATCGGCACCGGCATCTGTTTTGGAAGTATCTGTGAGTCACGAGGACTCAGCAATCTCACACTCGCGAGATCAAGACTATTTAAGCTTATGGGTAGGAAAAGGTAGCAAGGTGGAGCTGCAGCAAGCACTAAGCATATATGGTGGCTAACTTACGCAAATAAGAGTGAGAAGAGAAGCAATGCAATGGTCGTGAACTAGAAGTGATCAAGAAGTGATCCTGAAACTACTTACGTTCAAGCATAACACAAGAACCGTGTTCACTTCCTGGACTCCGCTGAGAAGATACCATCACGGCTACACACGCGGTTGATTCATTTTAATTAAGTTAAGTGTCAAGTTTTCTACAACCGGATATTAACAAATTCCCATCTTCCCATAACCGCGGGCACGACTTTCGAAAGTTCAAAACCCTGCAGGGGTGTCCCAACTTAGCCCATCACAAACTCTCACGGTCAACGAAGGATATTCCTTCTTGTGGGAAGACCCGATCAGTCTCAGAATCCCGGTTACAAGACATTTCAACAATGGTAAAACAAGACCAGCAAGACCGCCTGATGCGCCGACATCCCGATAGGAGCTGCACATATCTCGTTCTCAGGGCAACACCGGATGAACACTACGTACAGCTAAAACCAGCCCTCAAGTTTCCCCGAGGTGGTGCCAGACCAACACTTAGAGAAGCACTGGCCCGGGGGGGGGGGGTTAAAATAAAGATGACTCTTGAGTCTGCAGAACCCAAGGGAAGGTGATAGGTTTTTAGGCAAATCTAAAACCAAGGTTGGGCCTTGCTGGAGGAGTTTTATTCAAAGCGAACTGTTAAGGGGTTCCCATAACACCCAACCACGTAAGGAACGCAAAATCAAGGAACATAACACCGGTATGACGGAAACTAGGGCGGCAAGAGTGGAACAAAACACCAGGTATAAGGCCGAGCCTTCCACCCTTTACCAAGTATATAGGTGCATTAAAGTAAATAAGAGATAATAATGATATCCCAACAATATACATGTTCCAACATGGAACAAACTTCATCTTCACCTGCAACTAGCAACGCTATAAGAGGGGCTGAGCAAAAGCGGTAACATAGCCAAACAACGGTTTGCTAGGAAAGGTGGGTTAGAGGCTGACATGGCAAAATGGGAGGCATGATATAGCAAGTGGTAGGTATCGCGGCATAGCAATAGAGCGAGCAAAGATAGAAGTGATTTTGAGGGTATGGTCATCTTGCTTGAAATCCTGTAAGGAAGAAGAACAAGCCCATGAAGAAGACAAACAGACATAGTCGAACGGATCTTCACAACTCCGGAACGAAACAGAAGCTAATGAGGGAAGCAACCCGGAAACAAGCAAGCAATATAGTAAACAACCATCACATAAACATGGCATGATGCACAACCAAGTATGATGCATGTCCAGTTTAATGAGGCATGGCATGGCAAAGTGCAACAAACAATACTACAAATTAAGTGGAGCTCAATATGCAATGGAGTTGCACATTGACGGAATACCACATCAATTATTTAGTTCTCTCTCATTTATGTACCTAACAATATTAAATGTTGGTTAACATGGCAAGATGGTGAAGCATAACAAAACTATACTATCTAAACAATTTAAATGGGGCCGGATATAACAAACAACAAATCCGGTAAAACCCCATATGCATCTAGCAAATTAAAGCAAACAACAATTTTAAACATCTTAAAAGTTGTTATCATGATGTGGATGACATGTGCAAGTTTTATGCAAGTTTTATGAAAATGTTGACAAGCAAAATATGAAGCATTTGTCACCGTGGTGGAAAGAAAGGGTGCCACGGCGAAGAATCCGAAAATGATGCCACGACACCATATCGGTTCCGGTAGCTCACGGAGATACTGGTGCAAAAGGTAGTGTGGCCGGAGCGTGCAAAAGATGGTGGGGTGATCCCGGTTACCGGGTTCCCACGAGTCGATGGCATGGAAGTGAGAGACACTACAGACACGGTGCAGACAAAGGGTGCATCTCATACAACACAAGCAATCGTTCTTGGACGGTCATCCCGGCGATTATACCTTTGAAGCATGCGTTTTTGAGGCGGTTCGAGTTCATAGTGGAAGTAGACGTTCTCGCGATGTAGTGGAAGTAGTCATTCACGGTAGTAGAAGTAATGGTTCATGCGACGATAGTTGAACTTGACGCTTGCGTTACACGGGTCTTCGACGACGGTGCCGTACATGGTTCGGAGTGGTACTTGCTTCTTCAGACTTATCGGTCCGGTCTAGCGTAGATGTACATGGCAAACATAGTGGTACTATGCATCGATCGTCGAGGGTCTTGCCAAAATCCATAGAGCCGGTGTGATTGTTCGGGCGTCGGTCTTGCTGATGGGGTACTTGGTGACATCCACGGGATCAGTAGTTGTACATGGTCTTCATGTTGTAGTTTGACTTGGCGATTCCAAAATGTTCATCGGTAGTGGAACTTGGCGGACTCGATGGTCGTCGTGGTACTTGACGTAATCGACGCAAACGGTGCTTGTCCAACCATCGGTCTTGACGGAGGTGTACTTGACGAGTTACCCGAACACGTTAGTCCTCGGACTTGGGCTCCGGAGATGGTGTCGTGGTGGTCTTGCACTAACAGCCTCCGCAAGGGCATTGGGGGAGGAGATGGTCACGACAGAGGACGAAGCCAAGGAGCAGCAGCGTGAGGAGGGCCATGGCGGGCGTCAGGGTTGAACTGTGGCTACTCGCGTACTCCGGCGCGGGTGGAATCAGCAGCGAGGAGGAGAAGGGAGCAGGGGAGCGCGACTAGAGGAGGTCGCTGAGGCAAGGCAGCAGCTTCAGCAGGTCCGGTGGCACGGTCGTCGGTGGCGACAGCAGAGGCACTGGCCTGCTTCAGCGAAGCAAGAACGATAGGCATCGGGCGACCGCCCTGGCATCTTAGAGCAGGGGGAAGGCAGAGGAGGCGCTATGGCCATGGCGGAGAGGTGAGGGCGACGGGATCCTGGTGGGGCTCGGCGGCGGTGTCGCTGTGTGGGAACGAGGGAGATGAGCTGCAGGAATGGTGCTGGGCATGGAGATCAAGAAGAGTGGCAACGCGAAGGAAGAAGGAGGGGATCGAGGGAGATGATGCGATGGGATCGGGAGAGTGAGAGAGGCTGCGAAGGAGATGGGGATCGTGTGCGGTGCTGCGGGAGGGAACGAGAGGGAGAGGTTGGATCGGGGGATGGAACGTGGGGCTCCTGCCGGCGGGGTGGAGACGAGGGAGAGGGAGAGACCGAGAGAGGGAACGGGCTCTAGGGTTAGAGGGGAGAGAGAGATGGACCTTGGCCCAAGGTGGGTAGCCTGGCTGTGGCTAGGCCTAGGAGGTCGCCCAGTGGAGAGGGAAGTGGCCAGAGGCCTGCTGGCCGGGCTGCTCTCTCCTACTCTCTCTTTCTCATTTCTTTTTATTTGCCAAAAACAACAAATAGCAAAGAAAGAAATAAGAGAAAGAAAATGTTGGAGAAGGAATTTGGGCACGGGGATAATTTCCCCGGACTCACAAAAATGTGCAAGGTCCATGAACAAAAGGAGTGGACATGATTGCAAGAATTAAATGAAAGTCATTTAAATTTAATTCAAAGGTTTAAACAAGGACTAGGAATTAGAAGTGTCAATGTTAAGATTTTCGGAGGAGCCTCAATAAATGGAGAAGGAATTGTCAGCAAGGTTTCGGGATCCACCCGAAGTAGAAAAGGCATGTGGTTATTTTTGCAAGTGTGTTGTAATAAATTCCAAATTAAAGGAATCACTACAAAAAAATACACTTCCGTGATGATACGTGTTTGTCACAGTAGGTCGGGTTTTTTGTCATGCATGTACATCCATGACGATTTTATGACAGAATCAAGATAGTCATACCTGTGCTGTCGTAGAAGTGTTCCATGACATTTCCAAAATTATCATCACGGAAGTGTGCACTTCCATGACGATAAATTGGGCGTCACAGAAGTGCTTTCGTCAAGGGTGACCGACACGTGGCATCCACCATAATAGAACACCGTTAAGCTATCGGGTCGGGTTTTGAATCTGATAGCCTGTTAACAACCCCGACCAATGGGGATTTTCCACGTGTAAAATCATCATTGGCTGGAGGAAACACGTGTCGGCTCATCGTTGGGACAGATGTCATCCACTCATTGGACAGAAGGCGCCTATGATACGTCGACATGTGGCACGGCCCAACAGAGGCCCATTCCTGTGAAAAGGCCGGCCCGTTTGACTTGGTCAAAAGGTGGCAGGCCGGCCCATGGAAAGCCTGTTAACGGCCTATTCGCATATAGCCCATTTACAGCCCGCTAACCCAAGGTCAGTTATGCCCTATCCGAATTAGGCCCAGTAGCGTCATCTGGGCCATCCAATATGATTCCAGTCCATTTTCACTTCTAGCCCATGTATGGCCCATGACGTCTTTCGGCCCATATGAGGCCCTATGTAACTCTTGCCCTATTAACGGCCCGGGGTGAAACTGGCCCGTAATGAACAGTGTATCACTTTACACCCATTAACGGCCCGTGGTGAAACTGGCCCGTAATGAACAGTGTATCACTTTATACCCATTAACGCCCGTTATTCCGTTGGGCCGTTTCCAGCCCATGTTATCTTTCGGCCTTCTCAGAGCCCATTTATTCTTGGGCTCATTTCTAGCATTCGTTTACTTACGGCCAGTTACTGTCATTTTCTGCTTGTGGGCCAAATTCAGCCCGTGGTTACAGTCGGCCCGTTTGTGGTCCGTTAATACGTTGGGCTGTTTTCATAGCGTCATCAAATACGGCCTATTAACGATGGCTCGTTATGGTCAGCCCATGAATGGACGATTCCAACTCTAGCCCGTTTACGGCCATAATGCAGCCTGTTATTGGCCCATGTTTGGCCAATCGATCATACGGCCCGTATAAGGCCCATTAATGATACGGCCCGTAGAAGGCCCATTGTTTCTACGGCCCGTAGAAAGCCCATTGTTTCTACGGCCCGTAGAAGGCCTACTGTTTCTACGACCCATAGAAGGCCCACTATTTCTATGGCCCGTAGGAGGCCCAGTGTCACTACAGTAAATATTAGCCCATGGTTATTGTGGCCTAGTTTTAAAAAATAGGTTATTGCAGCCACTAGCAAAACACGGAAAGAGAACTGCACTGACTACAAGCAGACAAATAAACAAGACAACAAGGAAATAAATAAGCAAGCAACTTATGCTAGGCTATCATGGCTATTACACATATTACATCCATTGGGCATCAAAGTTCGCCACTAGTGCAAATATAGGGAAGAAAGTAGCATATAAACTCCGTAGCAAAACAAGTCCAGAACTGAAACCACTTCAGAAGAGTTCAAGAAACAATATCCTGGGTACACATAATGCTGGCAAGATGCTTAGCAAGCTTATTAACTTTCTCTTGTTTGGCGCTTAAATCCTCCAACGCTTGCTATTGCACAAGAAAGTATGCATCTGAATTATGCAGGGACTTCCTCAGTCCTTCGGCTTCTTGCCGCAGCACAGCTGACTGATGGCTTTCAGCTTGTAGTTGAGACTGAAGAAGCCGAAGTGATTTAGGCAGCGAGTTCGAAGAGCTTGTGCCAGCGGTACTAGCCAGTAACTCGAACACTACATCAACGCAGGACTGTGGGGTTTTCTCACTGTCTCCAAGATCGTTTTTATCACCTTTCTTGGATACCAACAGGGTTGTCTCACTATCTTGAACCTTATCTGCATTACTTTCTCTACCATTGCATAGTGGGGGTGCTTTTCTCCAATATTCTGTTTGCATACTACAAGAGAAACAAGCAGACACATCACAGGTTTAGCTTGTAGTATACGAAACTCATTTTGGTAAACCGGTTTAGTAGTAAGGTGGACAGTATAACAACATGAAACAAACATATATCTATGTACTATGGTCACTGTATTGTCCATATCATTCTAGTTTATGTTCCCTAATCAAGATAGAGACACAGTTCAACTCATATATTTTTAAGACACAACCGCATAGACAGAATATAAGTGTGAGAAACTACACAGCATTGGCAGCACTTGTAATGTGCATCACATGAGAACATAACTGTTTATACAACTTAAACTGAAATCAACATAGAGCAAGAAGTTAGAACAAAAATCCAGTTAAAGAAATAGGTTTAAAACATACCTGTTGCGCCATTGGAGTTTCAATTGGATCCTTCAAATTTGAAAGTAGTTGGTATGAGTAAATATAGTGATGCAACAGCAAAGGAGTATGGACCATAGCTATGGAATCTGACCTAAGAACAGTGCTCTTCTACTTTAAACGTGGAGTTTGGGTTAGCTGTGGTGGTCTTCGTGCTTTGGGCACTGTAGTAGCTTTACAAACTGCTCGTGTGGGGGTACTCTGTGGTGGACATGGTGCTTTGTCAACTATAAGTGGGTTACTATCCACTAGGGTTGCGGTTAGATGGGTTGTAGCTGGTTCTCTGCCCAACGGTGTAAGTGTGCAATCTGGAAGAGTCTCGATTATGTGTGGTGGGGCTAGTTTGTGGGCCAGTACAACCATGGTTCTATCTGCATCAATGGGTAGCACTATCTTTTGTGAAGAACGGGTTTTTGCTCCCTTAGATACTGCCATCACCCCCTCCAATTCAAATGACTGATTAACAAGAAAAGAAATTGAACGTACAGACATTGTATGATATACAGATGTGGTAATTCATATATATGTTGTCTAACCAAACAGGACAGCATGACACAGTTTCACATATATGATGCCTACTGGATAGCATGACACAGTTTCAGATATATGATGGATAACTTAACAGGATATAATGGCATAATTCAACATATGATGAGTACCTAAACAGGATGACATGACAAAACTATATGATGTCTTTCTAAAATAGGTTGGGATGAAATAATTCACATACATGTTGTCTAAGTATACAGGATGGCATGATATAATTGACATAATTGATTCATATACTAAGCAGCTGGCACTCGCATGTATGATCTCTAAACTAAGCAGATAGAATTCAATACTGTGCATATGATGTCTAAACTAAGCAATGCAAGACACCATATGCATCATATGAGAAATATAAACATTGCAACTTAGAGCATACACCTCAGGTGGGATATAGGACTGGTCATCTGTCTCTGAATCCTCCTCTGAGGAGCTCCCTGTAACCATCGAGATATATGCTTCAACAGGTACCATTGCCTGCTTTGAAGACCTTGTTTTCACTCCAGGTTTTTCCATAACCGGCTCAAATGGCCGATACACATGAAGAGTAGTTCAATATACACAGATTGTCGACAAATGGAATACGTAATGAAAAAAAAGATGGCATGAGATAATTTACATATATGATGGCTGGCTCCATGGCGGTGCATAATTCACATATATGATAACTGGCTAAAAAACATGGCATTGCATAATTCACATATCTGATATAGAAAGCAAACATGAGACATTCACACAAAGCATGTCTAATCTAAGTAGATGGCATGGCAATGCAAGACACCATATGCATGATATGAGCAATATAACCCAGCCAAGTTAGAGCATGCACCTCGGGGGGGGGGGGGCATACGACTGGTCATCTCTCTCTGAATCCTCCTCTGAGGAGCTATCTGTAACCAACAAGAAATCTGCATCGACAAGTAGCACTGACTGCTCAGAAGACCTTGTTTTCACTTCAGATTTTCCCATGACCGACTCAAATGGCTGATGCACAGGAAGAGTAGATGAATGTATAAACATTGTTGACAAATGGAATACATTATGGAAAAAAATATGGCACGATACAATTCACATATACGATGACTGGCTAAACAGGATGGCATTGTATGATTCACGTATATGATGCCTGGCTAAAGAAGATGGCATTGCATAATTCCCATATACTCCCTCTGTTCCTAAATATTTGTCTTTGTAGAGATTTCAAATGGACTACCACATACGGATGTATATAGACACATTTTAGAGTGTAGATTCACTCATTTTGTTCTGTATGTAGTCACTTGTTGAAATCTCTAAAAAGATAAATATTTAGGAATGGTGGGAGTATGATATAGAAACCAAACAGGTGGCATTCACACAAAGCAAATCTAAACTAAGCTGATGACATATAAGATGTATAATGTAAGCAATGCAAGGCACCATATGCATGATATGACCAACATCAGCATGCCAGGTTAGAGCAAACACCTCAGGTGGTAAACAGGCGTGGTCGGCTCCTTCTGAATCTCCATCTGAACAGTTATCTTCCTATGGAATACAATCTGGAAATGCAGGAGGGGGCCCACTTCACCCACCATGGAGCGGCGTCTGCATGACATTATATTCGCATGCAACGGTCTTCTCTTTTTCTCTACATGTTCAGTACGATTGTGTACAACATCTGACATGCATAATAAAAGAAATAGTTAGATTTTGTAAGGCCTAAGGGGTGCGTGCAAAAATCAAGACTGATGGTAGCAAACGAGTGGATGGATCCAAAACTAATGATAGCGGGTAGATTATAGCTTCAGTTTAAAAAGATAGACAATGGATCATCTATTGTTTGTTGCCCACCCAACATGAACCACATAGAAGACCCCAGATGAACCAGATATTAGACAGATACTATTCGTTGCTGGCTCGATATGAGACCCACGGGCAATTCAAAACTCAAGATTGAACGATAAAGTAGCAGGTAATAATAACCGATATATAACGTAAGCAAACACGAAAGACTGCGACCTCTCTTCCGGAACTGTGTAGTCCTTAGGTTCATCTGCTTAGTCGATGATGGTAATGCAGTTGGCGTGGCTGCCGGGAACGGGGAAGATGTTCTGAGGCGGCGAAAGGAAGTCTGTAGGGGGGATCTCTGCTGCAGTGATCGCTTCTGTCGATGGTGCACCTCAGGTGGGGTGGATGACGGCATGACAGGAGCAGGATATAACACACAGAGTTTTCTTTGACGCCTATCTGAAAATGAAGTAAATCTGTAAGGGCTCCTTAGAATTGGAGGATTCTATAAACACAGGGACAGGAAAAACACAGTAATAGGAAAGGAATGCACGTGCAAAACAGAGCATTTGGAAACATAAGATTTCAGTCAACCTGGGTGTTTGGCTCACATGAATTGGAAGAACAGAGGAATGGAGAAACAAAGTGATGCGACGAGTGTACAACCTCTTTGGCATAGCCTTGTGGACCTCAGCATCATTGGGTTGGACATGGAGGATGGTGATGATGCTGGTGTGACTGTCGGAGGCGGGGAAGAAGATCCGAGGCCTCTGGAAATGGCACCGAGGGTACTGCTCCGCTGTCATGGACGGTTCCATCGTTGGAGCAGCTCCGCTAAGGTGTACGGCGACAAGGCTGAAGCATGACAAGACAAACAACGTTAATCTGAAGTGGGACCCTAATATCATCTGCAATAGATGATGTAAAATACATCACCAAAAAGTGCTAGATGTAAAATACATCAGCCGCGCCACGGCCGCTCCGACAGATGTTGTAAGTACTGTTCACTCTGAACTTAACTGAAGAAAATGAACTTCACAGTCGAAACTGAATTTTACTGTCGAAACTGATTGAACTAGTAATAGAGCATTGCAATAGATGTTTAGGGCGTTCGAGCACTAGTAGCAGAGAAGCAGTGATCTAAATCAGCAGACGCTTGAGCAGGGAACACACTAGCAGATAGCAAGTCGTGCAGTAGCACCGCGAGTGAGTGCTAAAGCAGCAACTCCTGTAGCTGCCGAAGGTCGTGCATCAGTAGCAGCAGCGCAAGCGAGAGCAAGAGTAGAGCAGCAGCACGAACGAAAGCAGGAGCAGTGCAGCAGCGCGACCGACAGCAAGAACAGAGCTGCAGCGCAAGCGAGAGCCGGAGCAGCAACAGCTAGTGCCATTGTGGAAGTCGCCGCCGAGGGAGCAACGACATGGGGGAGAGACGCCGTGGATGATGTGGACGGCAACGGCGCCATCGATGGAGACACGCCATGTTTGCTCGGTATCGAGCAACGGCAGCCCTGTGAGATCGAATAAAAGATAAAATGCAGCGGTGAGTGCAGAACCTCCTTGGTGGCGCCGAGTTGGCCTTGGCTTCATCGGAGGAGTTGGTGAGGGTGCTGCGGTTCTGGTGGGGCAGGTCAAGACGGCGCTGTAGGGATTGAGGTGGCGCGATAGACGAGGCGAACGTCGGGGTAGCTCCTTGGAGGTGGAGGACGGGGCGGCTGATCCGGCGGGACGATGAGATCGACAATGGATCCTCATCTGATGCGGTGGATGAGGGACGACGAGCTATTGCGGTGGACGAGTAGTCGGGGAAGAGTCTCCGGCTTGGCGGCGGTCGGGAGGCCGACGGAGGAGCGTGGGATTTCGCGGGTTTTGGCAGCCTTGGTGT
>NC_041392.1:117530316-117581466 GCF_002162155.2 Triticum dicoccoides | reverse complement strand
GGGGAGGGGGAGCCAAGCTTAGGGACGTGCTTGTCCGAAATGTAGGGTAAGTTACCAGTGAATCCCCACCGGTTTTGACACCGCGACGTGGAGCTTGATTTCTGGCTGAGGGGTAGAAGGGGGATTTCGCGTGTCTGGGCTGCGGGAGCGATTTCGGATGAGGAGGGAGTTCTCGCGCACGTCCAAATTTCGGGATAACAAGGCACGACGTGGATTGAAGAAGCAGGAGTTTCAAAGCAGGTGAGACAAAAGATACTCGAGCTTGAAAATTTCGGGATAACAAGGTGCGGATTCCTTGTTCGGCAGAACAAACTTAACGTGTAAAAAAACAATTCATACAAGACACAAGAGAGTCATGTCCCCTTTTACTATATTGCTATAGATGCCATTGAAAAAACTACAAGAAAAATGTAAAAAAAATCGGGAGAACAAGATTACCCTGCACAGTACCAAATCGATTCGCACTTCCCTCAACAACAACAAAGAACAAATCAATTCCCACCAAAGAAAGAGTAATGCCCCCTTTTATATGATTACAGATGCCATGATCTCGAATTTCAATTTTTGAATCCACATTATGTTGAATTCGAATATTTTGTTAGGTGACCTTGCGGTTTATAATTGATGTAGTCGTACATTTTGATCTTCCATCATATATGAACATTTTACTCCACCATGTGAACATATATATTGTCGTCTACCATATGGACTAAATTTGAATCAATTTTCCTTGTTTGAATACGATTGTTGTCAAGTTATACAATAATTTAAATATTATCTTGATAACAAAAAAATACATATAGCAGTAATCATATTTCACATGAACTACATGTACATCTCCAATTCAAATATTTGTATCCATTTTATGTTGAATTCAAATCATAGTACATTATTGGTCTAGGTAGCGAGATGTTTGGGATAATCTAAACCTTGTTTTCATACGTATAATTTTTGGCTGAATTGGGACAAGTTTTGGTATAAGCCTCTTGCAAAACCGGAGATTCTCTCAACAAGCCTAGTGGTTCCGAGAGGGAACGTGTCACCTTTGTGTGTGAAACGATATACGCTGCCTCCCCCCTAATTTTATTTACAGAGGCAACATAGAACTATATGAGTGCCCTGTTAAATTTTGGAATTATTTCAGGTTCATTTGGCCTTTTTATACATTAATTGAGTTTCTGGATTTTTATTGTGCATAATCTAAATATATATTGCATGCACATGCTCCGGTGCACCAAAGTGGGTTGAAAAATCACATGTGTGTCCTTGGTTGAATTTCTAGGTCCCATGGAAGAAATGAGAATGAAATTCAAACATCTGGGCGTCATGACTCGACCGAGAACATCGAGAAACTTTGATTTTAAATTCATGTAAATCCAAAACTCGCCTGGAAATCATGAAACTTGGCATGGTGTCATGTCATGGCACTAACATGTTGTGGAAAAAAATTGGGCCGATTTGGAAGCTCGTGGTTCTAAGAGGGAACGTGCCACCTTTGAGTGTGAAACGATATACGCTGCCCCCCTTGAGTTTCTTAACAAAGGCAACATAGAACTACATTAGTGCCCCGTTAAATTTTGGAATTATTCCGGGTTCATTTGTCGTTTTTTATACATTAATTGTGTTTCTTGTCATTTGATGTGCATAAGTCAAATTTGAACTACAAGCACATGCTCTCGTGCACCAAAGTTGGTTGAAAAATCACATTTGTGTCCTCGAGTGAATTTCTAGGTCCCATGCAAGAAATGAGAGTAAAATTAAAACATCTGGGCATCGTGGCTCGGCCGAGAACATTGAGAAACTTGGTTTTAAAATTCTTGTAAATCCAAAACACGTCTGAAAATCATGAAACTTGGCATGGATGTCATGCCATGGTACTACCATGTTGTGGTAAAAAAAGGCCGAATAGGAATAGATTTTGGTATAAGCTTTTGCAAACCGAAGCTTCTCTCAAGAAGGCTCGTGGTTCTGAGAGGGAACGTGCCACCTTTGAGTGCGAAACGATAGACATTGTCCCCCTTGAGTTTATTTACAATGGCAACATAGAACTACATGAGTTCCCTGTTAAATTTTGGAATTATTCCGGCTTCGTTTGGCCTTATTTACACATTAATTGAGTTTTTGGTCATTTAATGTGCATAATTCAAATTTGAACTACAAGCACATGCTCCCGTGCACCAAAGTTGGTTGAAAAATCACATTTGTGTCCTCGGGTGAATTTCTACTCCCTCCTTCCATCTATATAGGTCCTAATGCGTTTTCGAGGCTAACTTTGACCAAACGTTAGAGCAATAATATATGACATGCAACTTACACAAAGCATACCTTCAATTTTGTATGTCAAAGGAGCTTCCAATAATATATTTTTCATAGTATACATCTCATGTGCTATTAATCTTGTCAATAGTCAAAGGCTGGCTTGAAAAACACATTAGGCCCTATATAGATGGAAGGAGGGAGTGATACGTCTCCAACGGATCTATAATTTTTGATTGCTCCATGCTATATTATCTACTGTTTTGGACGATATTGGGCTTTATTTTCCACTTTTATATTATTTTTGGGACTAACCTATTAACCGGAGGCCCAGCCCAGAATTGCTGTTTTTTTGCCTATTTCAGTGTTTCGAAGAAACAGAATATCAAATGGAGTCCAAACGGAATGAAACCTTTGGGAACGTGATTTTTGAAGGAAATATGCCCTAGAGGCAATAATAATGTTATTATTTTATTTCCTTATATCATGATAAATGTTTATTATTCATGCTAGAATTGTATTATCCGGAAACATAATACTTGTGTGAATACATAGACAAACTAAACGTCACTAGTATGCCTCTACTTGACTAGCTTGTTAATCAAAGATGGTTATGTTTCCTAACCATAGACATGTGTTGTCATTTGATTAACGGGATCACATTATTAGGAGAATGATGTGATTGACATGACCCATTCCATTAGCTTAGCACCCGATCGTTTAGTATGTTGCTATTGCTTTCTTCATGACTTATACATGTTCCTATGACCATGAGATTATGCAAATCCCGTTTGCCGGAGGAACACTTTGTGTGCTACCAAACGTCACAACGTAACTGGGTGATTATAAAGGAGCTCTACAGGTGTCTCCAAAGGTAAATGTTGGGTTGGCATATTTCGAGATTAGGATTTGTCACTCCGATTGTCAGAGAGGTATCTCTGGGCCCTCTCGGTAATGCACATCACATAAGCCTTGCAAGCATTGCAACTAATGAGTTAGTTGCGAGATGATGTATTACGAAACGAGTAAAGAAACTTGCCGGTAACGAGATTGAACTAGGTATTGAGATACCGACGATCGAATCTCGGGCAAGTAACATACCGATGACAAAGGGAACACGTATGTTGTTATTCGGTCTGACCGATAAAGATCTTCGTAGAATATGTGGGAGCCAATATGAGCATCCAGGTACCGCTATTGGTTATTGACCGGAGACATGTCTCGGTCATGTCTACATTGTTCTCGAACACGTAGGGTCCGCACGCTTAAGGTTTCGATGATAGTTATATTATGAGTATATGAGTTTTGATGTACCGAAGTTAGTTCGGAGTCCCGGATGTGATCACGGACATGACGAGGAGTCTCGAAATGGTCGAGACATAAAGATTTATATATTGGACGGCTATATTCGGACACCGGAAGTGTTCTGGGTGATTTCGGAGAAAACCGGAGAGCCGGAGGGTTACCGGAACCCCCCCGGGAGAAGTAATGGGCCATATGGGCCTTAGTGGAGAGAGAGAGGGGCAGCCATGGTGCGCCACGCGCCTCCTCCCCCCTGGTCCGAATTGGACTATGGGAGGGGGGAGGCGCCCCCCTTTCCTTCTCCCTCCCCACTTCCTTCCCCCTCCTAGTAGGAGTCCTACTCCTACTAGGAGGAGGACTCCTCCTTGGCGTGCCAATAGGGCCGGCCGGCCTCCTCCCCTTGCTCCTTTATATACGGGGGCAGGGGGCACCCCTATACACACAAGTTGATCCACGTGATCATTTTCTTAGCCGTGTGCGGTGCACCCTTCCACCATAATCCTCGATAATATTGTAGTGGTGCTTAGGCGAAGCCCTGCGACAGTTGAACATCAAGATCGTCACCATGCTGTTGTGCTGACGGAACTCTTCCCCGACACTTTGCTGGATCGGAGTCCGGGGATCGTCATTGAGCTGAACGTGTGCTAGAACTCGGAGGTGCCATACGTTCGGTGCTTGGATCGGTCGGATCGGGAAGACGTACGACTACTTCCTCTACGTCGTGTCAACACTTCCGTTGCCGGTCTACGAGGGTACGTAGACAACACTCTCCCCTCTCGTTGCTATGCATCACCATGATCTTGCATGTGCGTAGGAATTTTTTTGAAATTACTACGTTCCCCATCAGTGGCATCCGAGCCTAGGTTTTATGTGTTGATGTTATATGCACGAGTAGAACACAAGTGAGTTGTGGGCGATATAAGTCATACTGCTTACCAGCATGTCATACTTTGGTTCGGCGGTATTGTTGGATGAAGCGGCCCGGACCAACATGACGCGTAGCTTACGCGAGACCGGTTCTCCCAACGTGCTTTGCACAAAGGTGGCTAGCGGGTGTCAGTTTCTCCAACTTTAGTTGAACCAGGTGTGGCTACGCCCGGTCCTTGCGAAGGTTAAAACAGCACCAACTTGACAAACTATCGTTGTGGTTTTGATGCGTAGGTAAGATTGGTTCTTGCTTAAGCCCGTAGCAGCCACGTAAAACTTGCAACAACAAAGTAGAGGACGTCTAACTTGTTTTTGCAGGGCATGTTGTGATGTGATATGGTCAAGACATGATGCTAAATTTTATTGTATGAGATGATCATGTTTTGTAAACAAGTTATCGGCAACTGGCAGGAGCCATATGGTTGTCGCTTTATTGTATGCAATGCAATTGCGCTGTAATGCTTTACTTTATCACTAAGCGGTAGTGATAGTCGTGGAAGCATAAGTTTGGCGAGACGACAATGATGCTATGATGGTGATCAAGGCGTCACACCGGTGACGATGGTGATCATGACGGTGCTTCGAAGATGGAGATCACAAGCACAAGATGATGATGGCCATATCATATCACTTATATTGATTGCATGTGATGTTTATCTTTTATGCATCTTATCTTGCTTTGTTTGACGGTAGCATTTTAATATGATCTCTCACTAATTATCAAGAAGTGTTCTCCCTGAGTATGCATCGTTGCGAAAGTTCTTCGTGCTGAGACACCACGTGATGATCGGGTGTGATAGGCTCTATGTTCAAATACAACGGGTGCAAAACAGTTGCACACGCGGAATACTCAGGTTATACTTGACGAGCCAAGCATATACAGATATGGCCTCGGAACACGGAGACCGAAAGGTCGAGCGTGAATCATATAGTAGATATGATCAACATAGTGATGTTCACCAATGAAACTACTCCATCTCACGTGATGATCGGACATGGTTTAGTTGATTTGGATCACGTAATCACTTAGAGGATTAGAAGGATGTCTATCTAAGTGGGAGTTCTTTAGTAATATGATTAATTGAACCTAAATTTATCATGAACTTAGTACCTGATAGTATCTTGCTTGTTTATGTTTGATTGTAGATAGATGGCCCGTGCTGTTGTTCCGTTGGATTTTAATGCGTTCCTTGAGAAAGCAAAGTTGAAAGATACTGGTAGCAATTACATGGACTGGGTCCGTAACTTGAGGATTATCCTCATTGCTGCACAGAAGAATTACGTCCTGGAAGCACGGCTGGGTGCCAGGCCTGCTGCTGGAGCAACACCGGATGTTATGAACGTCTGGCAGAGCAAAGCTGATGACTACTCGATAGTTCAGTGTGCCATGCTTTACGGCTTAGAATCGGGACTTCAACGACGTTTTGAACGTCATGGAGCATATGAGATGTTCCAGGAGTTGAAGTTAATATTTCAAGCAAATGCTCGGATTGAGAGATATGAAGTCTCCAATAAGTTCTATAGCTGCAAGATGGAGGAGAACAGTTCTATCAGTGAGCATATACTAAAAATGTCTGGGTATAATAATCACTTGATTCAATTGGGAGTTAATCTTCCAGATGATTGCGTCATTGACAGAATTCTCCAATCACTGCCACCTAGCTACAAGAGCTTCGTGATGAACTATAATATGCAAGGGATGAATAAGACTATTCCCGAGCTCTTCGCAATGCTGAAAGCTGCGGAGGTAGAAATCAAGAAGGAGCATCAAGTGTTGATGGTCAACAAGACCACTAGTTTCAAGAAAAAGGGCGAAGGCAAGAAGAAGGGGAACTTCAAAAAGGACAGCAAGCAAGTTGCTACTCAAGAGAAGAAACCCAAACTTGGACCTAAGCCTAAAACTGAGTGCTTCTACTGCAAGCAGACTGGTCACTGGAAGCGGAACTGCCCCAAGTATTTGGTGGATAAGAAGGATGGCAAGGTGAACAAAGGTATATGTGATATACATGTTATTGATGTGTACCTTACTAATGCTCACAGTAGCACCTGGGTATTTGATACTGGTTCTGTTGCTAATATTTGCAACTCGAAATAGGGACTACGGATTAAGCGAAGATTGGCTAAGGACGAGGTGACGATGCGCGTGGGAAATGGTTCCAAAGTCGATGTGATCACGGTCGGCACACTACCTCTACATCTACCTTCGGGATTAGTATTAGACCTAAATAATTGTTATTTGGTGCCAGCGTTGAGCATGAACATTATATCTGGATCTTGTTTGATGCGAGACGGTTATTCATTTAAATCAGAGAATAATGGTTGTTCTATTTTTATGAGTAATATCTTTTATGGTCATGCACCCTTAAAGAGTGGTCTATTATTATTAAATCTCGATAGTAGTGACACACATATTCATAATGTTGAAGCCAAAAGATGCAGAGTTGATAATGATAGTGCAACTTATTTGTGGCACTGCCGTTTGGGTCATATCAGTGTAAAGCACATGAAGAAACTCCATACTGATGGACTTTTGGAACCACTTGATTATGAATCGCTTGGTACTTGCTAACCGTGCCTTATGGGTAAGATGACAAAAACACCGTTCTCCGGTACTATGGAGAGAGCAACAGATTTGTTGGAAATCATACATACAGATGTATGTGGTCCGATGAATGTTGAGGCTCGTGGCGGATATCGTTATTTTCTCACATTCACAGATGACTTAAGCAGATATGGGTATATCTAATTAATGAAACATAAGTCTGAAACGTTTGAAAAGTTCAAAGAATTTCAGAGTGAAGTTGAAAATCATCGTAACAAGAAAATAAAATTCCTACGATCTGATCGTGGAGGAGAATATTTGAGTTACGAGTTTGGTGTACATTTGAAACAATGCGGAATAGTTTCGCAACTCACGCCACCCGGAACACCACAGTGTAATGGTGTGTCCGAACGTCGTAATCGTACTTTACTTGGTATGGTGCGATCTATGATGTCTCTTACTGATTTACCGCTATCGTTTTGGGGTTATGCTCTAAAGACGGCCGCATTCACGTTAAATAGGGCACCATCAAAATCCATTGAGACGACGCCTTATGAACTGTGGTTTGGCAAGAAACCAAAGTCGTCGTTTCTGAAAGTTTGGGGTTGCGATGCTTATGTGAAAAAACTTCAACTTGATAAGCTCGAACCCAAATCGGAGAAATGTGTCTTTATAGGATATCCAAAGGAAACTATTGGATACACCTTCTATCACATATCCGAAGGCAAGACTTTTGTTGCTAAATTCGGAAACTTTCTAGAGAAGGAGTTTCTCTCGAAAGAAGTGAGTGGGAGGAAAGTAGAACTTGATGAGGTAACTGTACCTGCTCCCTTATTGGAAAGTAGTACATCACAGAAACCAATTTTTGTGACACCTACACCAATTAGTGAGGAAGCTAATGATGATGATCATGAAACTTTAGAACAAGATACTACTGAACCTCGTAGATCAACCAGAGTAAGATCCGCACCAGAGTGGTACGGTAATCCCGTTCTGGAAGTCATGCTACTAGATCATGATGAACCTACGAACTATGGAGAAGCGATGGTGAGCCCAGATTCCGCAAAATGGCTTGAAGCCATGAAATCTGAGATGGGATCCATGTATGAGAACAAAGTATGGACTTTGGTTGAGTTACCCAATGATCGGCAAGCAATTGAGAATAATTGGATCTTCAAGAAGAAGACTGACGCTGACGGTAATGTTACTGTCTACAAAGCTCGACTTGTCGCAAAAGGTTTTCGACAAGTTCAAGGTATTGACTATGATGAGACCTTCTCTCCCGTAGCGATGCTTAAGTCTGTCCGAATCATGTTAGCAATTGCCGCATTTTATGATTATGAAATTTGGCAGATGGATGTCAAAACTGCATTCCTGAATGGATTTCTGGAAGAAGAGTTGTATATGATGCAGCCAGAAGGTTTTGTCGATCCAAAGGGAGCTAACAAAGTGTGCAAGCTCCAGCGATCCATTTATGGACTGGTGCAAGCCTCTCGGAGTTGGAATAAATGCTTTGATAGTGTGATCAAAGCATTTGGTTTTGTACAGACTTTTGGAGAAGCCTGTATTTACAAGAAAGTGAGTGGGAGCTCTGTAGCATTTCTGATATTATATGTAGATGACATATTACTAATCGGAAATGATATAGAATATCTGGATAGCATAAAGGGATACTTGAAAAAGAGTTTTTCAATGAAAGACCTCAGTGAAGCTGCCTACATATTGGGCATCAAGATCTATAGAGACAGATCAAGACGCTTAATTGGACTTTCACAAAGCACATACCTTGACAAAGTTTTGAAAAAGTTCAAAATGGATCAAGCAAAGAAAGGACTCTTGCCTGTGTTACAAGGTGTGAAATTGAGTAAGACTCAATGCCCGACCAATGCAGAAGATAGAGAGAAAATGAAAGATGTTCCCTATGCGTCAGCCATAGGCTCTATCATGTATGCAATGCTGTGTACCAGACCTGATGTGTGTCTTGCTATAAGTCTAGCAGGGAGGTACCAAAGTAATCTAGGAGTGGATCACTAGACAACGGTCAAGAACATCCTGAAATACCTGAAAAGGACTAAGGATATGTTTCTCATATATGGAGGTGACAAAGAGCTCATCGTAAATGGTTACGTTGATGCAAGCTATGACACTGATCCGGATGATCCTAAATCGCAAACCGGATACGTGTTTACATTAAACGGTGGAGCTGTCAGTTGGTGCAGTTCTAAACAAAGCGTTGTGGCGGGATCTACATGTGAAGCGGAGTACATAGCTGCTTCGGAAGCAGCAAATGAAGGAGTCTGGGTGAAGGAGTTCATATCCGATCTAGGTGTCATACCTAGTGCATCGGGTCCAATGAAAATCTTTTGTGACAATACTGGTGCAATTGCCTTGGCAAAGGAATCCAGATTTCACAAGAGAACAAGGCACATCAAGAGACGCTTCAATTCCATCCGGGATCTAGTCCAGGTGGGAGACATAGAGATTTGCAAGATACATACGGATCTGAATGTTGCAGACCCATTGATTAAGCCTCTTCCACGAGCAAAACATGATCAGCACCAAAGGTCCATGGGTGTTAGAATCATTACTGTGTAATCTAGATTATTGAATCTAGTGCAAGTGGGAGACTGAAGGAAATATGCCCTAGAGGCAATAATAATGTTATTATTTTATTTCCTTATATCATGATAAATGTTTATTATTCATGCTAGAATTGTATTATCCGGAAACATAATACTTGTGTGAATACATAGACAAACTAAACGTCACTAGTATGCCTCTACTTGACTAGCTCGTTAATCAAAGATGGTTATGTTTCCTAACCATAGACATGTGTTGTCATTTGATTAACATGATCACATTATTAGGAGAATGATGTGATTGACATGACCCATTCCATTAGCTTAGCACCCGATCGTTTAGTATGTTGCTATTGCTTTCTTCATGACTTATACATGTTCCTATGACTATGAGATTATGCAACTCACAACGTAACTGGGTGATTATAAAGGAGCTCTACAGGTGTCTCCAAAGGTAAATGTTGGGTTGGCGTATTTCGAGATTAGGATTTGTCACTCCGATTGTCAGAGAGGTATCTCTGGGCCCTCTCGGTAATGCACATCACATAAGCCTTGCAAGCATTGCAACTAATGAGTTAGTTGCGAGATGATGTATTACGAAACGAGTAAAGAGACTTGCCGGTAACGAGATTGAACTAGGTATTGAGATACCGACGATCGAATCTTGGGCAAGTAACATACCGATGACAAAGGGAGCAACGTATGTTGTTATGCGGTCTGACCGATAAAGATCTTCGTAGAATATGTGGGAGCCAATATGAGCATCCAGGTTCCGCTATTGGTTATTGACCGGAGACATGTCTCGGTCATGTCTACATTGTTCTCGAACACGTAGGGTCCGCACGCTTAAGGTTTCGATGACAGTTATATTATGAGTTTATGAGTTTTGATGTACCGAAGTTAGTTCGGAGTCACGGATGTGATCATGGACATGACGAGGAGTCTCGAAATGGTCAAGACATAAAGATTGATATATTGGACGGCTATATTCGGACACCAGAAGTGTTCCAGGTGATTTCAAAGAAAACCGGAGAGCCGGAGGGTTACTGGAACCCCCCTGGGAGAAGTAATGGGCCATATGGGCCTTAGTGGAGAGAGAGAGGGGCAGCCAGGGTGGGCCGCGTGCCTCCTCCCCCCTGGTCCGAATTGGACTAGGAGAGGGGGGGCGGCGCCCCCCCTTTCCTTCTCCCTCCCCACTTCCTCCCCCCTCCTAGTAGGAGTCCTACTCCTACTAGGAGGAGGACTCCTCCTTGGCGCGCCAATAGGGCCGGCCGGCCTCCTCCCCTTGCTCCTTTATATATGGGGGCAGGGGGCACCCCTAGACACACAAGTTGATCCACGTCATCATTTTCTTAGCAGTGTGCGGTGCCCCTTCCACCATAATCCTCGATAATATTGTAGTGGTGCTTAGGCGAAGCCCTGCGATAGTTGAACATCAAGATCATCACCATGCTGTCGTGCTGACGGAACTCTTCCCGGACACTTTGCTGGATCGGAGTCCGGGGATCGTCATCGAGCTGAACGTGTGCTAGAACTCGGAGGTGCCGTACGTTCGGTGCTTGGATCGGTCGGATCGGGAAGACGTACGACTACTTCCTCTACGTCGTGTCAACACTTCCGTTGCCGGTCTACGAGGGTACGTAGACAACACTCTCCCCTCTCGTTGCTACGCATCACCATGATCTTGCATGTGCGTAGGAATTTTTTTGAAATTACTACGTTCCCCATCAATTTTCTCACCGAACGTGATCCAGGAGACTTGGACCCTACTCCAAGGAGTCAAAGAGGCGGTCACGAGGGTGGGGGGCGCCCCCCTAGGGCGCGCCCCCTGCCTCGTGGGCCCCTCGATGCTCCACCGACGTACTCCTTCCTCCTATATATACCTACGTACCCCGAAACGAACAAATACGGAGCCAAAAACCTAATTCCACCGCCGCAACTTTCTGTATCCACGAGATTCCATCTTGGGGCCTGTTCTGGAGCTCCACCGAAGAGGGCTGTCATTATGGAGGGCTTCTACATCATCATAGCCCTTCCGATGAAGTGTGAGTAGTTTACCTCAGACCTTCGGGTCCATAGTTAGTAGCTAGATGGCTTCTTCTCTCTTTTTGGATCGCAATACAAAGTTCTCCCCCTCTCCCGTTGAGATCTATTTGATGTAATCTTCTTCTTTTTGCGGTGTGTTTATTGAGACCGATGAATTGTGGGTTTATGATCAAGTCTATCTATGAATAATATTTGAATCTTCTCCGAATTCTTTTATGTATGATTGGTTATCTTTGCAAGTCTCTTCGAATTATCCGTTTGGTTTGGCCAACTAGATTGGTATTTCTTGCCATGGGAAAAGTACTTAGCTTTGGGTTCGATCTTGCGGTGTCCTTTCCCAGTGACAGAAGGGGCAGCAAGGCACGTATTGCATCGTTGCCATCGAGGATAACAAGATGGGGTTTATTTCATATTGCATGAATTTATCTATCTACATCATGTCATCTTGCTTAAGGCGTTACACTGTTTTTAACTTAATACTCCAGATGCATGCTGGATAGCGGTCGATGAGTGGAGTAATAGTAGTAGATGCAGAATCGTTTCGGTCTACTTGTCACGGACCTGATGCCTATATACATGATCATTCCTAGATATTCTCATAACTATGCTCAATTATGTCAATTGCTCAACAGTAATTTGTTCATCCACCGTAGAATATTATGCTCTTGAGAGAAGCCACTAGTGAAACCTATGGCCCCCGAGTCTATTCTCATCATATCAATCTCCATCACTTTAATCTTGCTTTGCTTTTTTACTTTGCATCTCTATACCAAAAATACCAAAAATATTATATCTATCAGATCTCACTCTCGTAAGTGACCGTGAAGGGATTGACAACCCCTAATCACGTTGGTTGCGAGTAGCTATCGTTTTGTGCAGGTACGTGGGACTTGAGTGTGGCCTCCTACTGGATTGATACCTTGGTTCTCAAAAACTGAGGGAAATACTTACGCTACTATGCTGCATCATCCCTTCCTCTTCAGGAAAATCCAATGCAAGCTCAAGAGGTAGCAAGAAGGATTTCTGGCGCCGTTGCCGGGGAGTCTATGCAAAAAGTCAACATACCAAGTACCCATCACAATCCCTATCTCCCGCATTACATTATTTGCCATTTACCTCTCTTTTTCCTCTCCCCCTAATTCACCCTTGCCGTTTTATTCGCCCTCTCTCTCTCTATCCTCCCTCTCTTTCTCCATTTGCCTCTTTTTGCCCATTTCTTGTTTGCTCGTATGGTTGGAATAGTCGTTTATTTAAACAGAGAACCTAATATTTATGGATCCTCATCCGCTTGCTAATATTTTTAAGAGATCCAGTTATGTTGAACCAATTGCTAGTGAGTTTTGTGCACTAGATTATCTTTATGAAGTTTTGCTTGAAATTCGTGAATCTGAAAATTGCGATGAAGTATTTTATGAAGTGATTCACGATAGATCTTTGAATAAAAAGCATGATTGCAATGATGTTATTATAAACTCTATTAATGACAATTGTGCTAATAATATGCAAAACCCTAAGCTTGGGGATGCTAGTTTTGCTATGTCCTCTACTTGTTGCAATGATCATGATTGGGGTGATTTTTCTTTTGATCTTGAAAATTTATTTAAACCCCATGATGAATATGAGATTGATTATAATGTTTGCAATAATATTGAAAGTGGGTTTGGAAGAATGTCAACTTTAGGTCCCACATATTTGGAGAATGTTCAATCTTATGAAGTTTTTGATAAAAGTGCGTTTGGAAAGGTCATGACTTTAGTTAATGTTAATCCCTTTATTTCGGAAAAGCGCCAACTTTGCATGCATGTGGATCATGTTGAGAATATTTTATGTGATAGCTATATTGTTGAATTTGCTTATGATCCTACATGTAATTATTATGAGAGAGGAAAATATGGTTGTATAAATTTTCATGTTACTAAATTACCTCTCGTTTTGTTGAGATTGATATTGTTTCTTTCCACTTCCTTGCATATGCTAGTTTTTGCTTGACTTGGTAATTTGTTTGCCTATAAGATGCTTATACATAGGAAGTATGTTAGACTTAGATGTGTTTGTCACGTATTTTATGATGCTCTCTTTGTGCTTCAATTCTTGTCTTTCTTGTGAGCATCGTTAAAATCGTAGGCCTAGCTATAAGGCTTTAAAGAAAAGCACTTGTTGGGAGACAACCCAATATTTTTCCTTACTGTTATTCAATAAATAAATTATTTAGACTCTGTTTTGGTTCTATTTTTTGTGTTTAATTAGTGTTTGTGCCAAGTAGAACCGTTGGGAAGACTTGGGGAAAGTCTTGTTGAACTTGCTGTAAAAAACAGAAACTTTAGCGCTCACGAGAACTGCTGTCATTTTTATTTGGAGAGTGATATTTAGTTAATTATTTTTGCAGATGATTAATAGATAAATTCCTCACATCCATAAATTTATTTTAGAATTTTTGGGGTTCCAGATCTTGCGCTAGCTACAGATTACTACAGACTGTTCTGTTTTTGACAGATTATGTTTTTCATGTGTTGTTTGCTTATTTTGATGAATCTATGGTTAGTAAAATAGTTTATAATCCATAGAGAAGTTGGAATACATTAGGTTTAACACCAATATAAATAAATAATGAGTTCATTACAGTACCTTGAAGTGGTCTTTTGTTTTCTTTCGCTAATGGAGATCACGAGTTTTCTACTTTAAGTTTTGTGTTGTGAAGTTTTCAAGTTTTGGGTGAATTCTTTTGATGGATTATGGAACAAGAATTGGCAAGAGCCTAATCTTGGGGATGCCCATGTCATCCCCAAGATAATCCAAGGACACCAAAAATTCAAAGCTTGGGGATGCCCCGGAAGGCATCCCCTCTTCCGTCCACTTCCATCGGTAATTTACTTGGAGCTATATTTTTATTCACCAACATGATATGTGTTTTGCTTGGAGCGTCTTGTATTATTTGTGTCTTTGTGTTTTAGTATGCCACAATCATCCTTGTTGTACACACCTTTTGAGAGAGCCATACATGAATTAAATTTGATAGAATACTCTATGTGCTTCACTTATATCTATTGAGCTATGTAGTTTTGCTCTATGTGCTTCACATATATCTTTTTGAGCTATGTAGTTTTTCCCTATGTGCTTCACTTATATCTTTTTGAGCTAAGTAGTTTTGCTCTATGTGCTTCACTTATATATTTTGAGCATTACAATTTTTCTCTATGTGCTTCACTTAGATCTTTTAGAGCACGGTGGTGGATTTGTTTTAGAGAAACTATTGATTTCTCATGCTTCACTTAAATTATTTTGAGAGTCTCTTAATAGCATGGTAATTTGCTTAATAATAAAATGCTTGGTATTCAAGATTTGTGAAACTTTCTTTTGAGCGTGTTGAATACTAAGAAAAGATTGAAACATGATAATTGTTTTGAGATATGGAGGTGATAATATTAAAGTCATGATAGTTGAGTAGTTGTGAATTTAAAGAATACTTGTGCTAAAGTTTGTGATTCCTGTAGCATGCACGTATGGTGAACCGTTATGTGATGAAGTCGGAGCATGATTTATTTATTGATTGTCTTCCTTATGAGTGGCGATCGGGGACGAGCGATGGTCTTTTCCTACCAATCTATCCCCCTAGGAGCATGCGCGTAATACTTTGCTTTGATAACTTCTAGATTTTTGCAATAAGTATATGAGTTCTTTATGACTAATGTTGGGTCCATGTATTATACGCACTCTCACCCTTCCACCTTTGCTAGCCTCTCTAATACCGCGCACCTTTCACCGGTATCATACACCCACCATATACCTTACTCAAAACAGCCACCATATCTACCTATTATGGCATTTCTATAGCCATTCCGAGATATATTGCCATGAAACTTTCCACCATTCCGTTTATTATGACACATTCGTCATTGTCATATTGCATATCCCGGTACACCACCGGAGGCATTCATATAGAGTCATATTTTGTTCTAAATATCTAGTTGTAATTGTTGAGTTGTAAGAAAAATAAAAGTGTGATGATCATCATTATTAGAGCATTGTCCCAAGTGAGGAAAGAATGATGGAGACTATGATTCCCCCATAAGTCGGGATGAGACTCCGGACGAAAAATAAAAAAAGAGGCCAAAGAAGCCCAAATAAAAAGAGCCATTAAAAAGGAGAAAAGGCCCGAATAAAAAAATAAAAATGAAAATAAAAAATGAGAGAAAAATAGAGAAGGGACAATGTTACTATCCTTTTACCACACTTGTGCTTCAAAGTAGCACCATGATCTTCATAGTAGAGAGTCTCTCATGTTATCACTTTCATATACTAGTGGGAATTTTAAATTATAGAACTTGGCTTGTATATTCCAATGATGGGCTTCCTCAAATTGCCCTAGGTCTTCATGAGCAAGCAAGTTGGATGCACACCCACTTAGTTTCTTTTTGAGCTTTCATATACTTATAGCTCTAGTGCATCCGTTGCATGGCAATCCCTACTCACTCGCATTGATATCTATTGATGGGCATCTCCATAGCCCGTTGATACGCCTAGTTGATGTGAGACTATCTTCTCCTTTTTGTCTTCTCCACAACCACCATTCTATTCCACCTATAGTGCTATATCCATGGCTCACGCTCATGTATTGCGTGAAGATTGAAAAAGTTTTGAAAAAGTTAGAGTATGAAACAATTGCTTGGCTTGTCATCGGGGTTGTGCATGATTTAAATACTTTGTGTGGTGAAGATAGAGCATAGCCAGACTATATGATTTTGTAGGGATAACTTTCTTTGGCCATGTTATTTTGAGAAGACATAATTGCTTTGTTAGCATGCTTGAAGTATTATTATTTTTATGTCAATATAAACTTTTGTCTTGAATCTTTCGAATCTGAATATTCATATCACAATTAAGAAGATTTACACTAAAATTATGCCAAGTAGCACTCCGCATCAAAAATTCTCTTTTTATCATTTACCTACTCGAGGACGAGCACGAATTAAGCTTGGGGATGCCTGATACGTCTCCAACGTATCTATAATTTTTGATTGCTCCATGCTATATTATCTACTGTTTTGGACTATATTGGGCTTTATTTTCCACTTTTATATTATTTTTGGGACTAACCTATTAACCGGAGGCCCAGCCCAGAATTGCTGTTTTTTTGACTATTTCAGTGTTCCGAAGAAACGGAATATCAAACGGAGTCCAAACGAAATGAAACCTTCAGGAACGTGATTTTCTCACCGAACGTGATCCAGCAGACTTGGACCCTACTCCAAGGAGTCAAAGAGGCGGACACGAGGGTGGGGGGCGTGCCCCCCCTAGGGCGCGCCCCCTGCCTCGTGGGCCCCTCGATGCTCCACCGACGCACTCCTTCCTCCTATATATACCTAGGTACCCCCAAACGAACAGATACGGAGCCAAAAACCTAATTCCACCGCCGCAACTTTCTGTATCCACGATATCCCATCTTGGGGCCTGTTCCGGAGCTCCGCTGGAGAGGGTCGTCATCACGGAGGGCTTCTACATCATCATAGCCCTTCCGATGAAGTGTGAGTAGTTTACCTCAGACCTTCGGGTCCATAGTTAGTAGCTAGATGGCTTCTTCTCTCTTTTTGGATCTCAATACAAAGTTCTCCCCCTCTCTCGTGGAGATCTATTCGATGTAATCTTCTTCTTTTTGCGGTGTGTTTGTTGAGACCGATGAATTGTGGGTTTATGATCAAGTCTATCTATGAATAATATTTGAATCTTCTCTGAATCCTTTTATGTATGATTGTTTATCTTTGCAAGTCTCTTCGAATTATCCGTTTGGTTTGGCCAACTAGATTGGTAGTTCTTGCCATGGGAGAAGTGCTTAGCTTTGGGTTCGATCTTGAAGTGTCCTTTCCCAGTGACAGAAGGGGCAGCAAGGCACGTATTGCATCATTGCCATCGAGGATAACAAGATGGGGTTTATTTCATATTGCATGAATTTATCTCTCTACATCATGTCATCTTGCTTAAGGTGTTACTCTATTTTTAACTTAATACTCTAGATGCATGCTGGATAGCGGTCGATGAGTGGAGTAATAGTAGTAGATGCAGAATTGTTTCGGTCTACTTGTCACGGACGTGATGCCTATATACATGATCATGCCTAGATATTCTCATAACTATGCTCAATTCTGTCAATTGCTCAACAGTAATTTGTTCACCCACCATAGAATACTTATGCTCTTGAGAGAAGCCACTAGTGAAACCTATGGCCCCGGGGTCTATTCTCATCATATCAATCTCCATCACTTTAATCTTGCTTTGCTTTTTTACTTTGCATCTCTATACCAAAAATACCAAAAATATTATATCTATCAGATCTCACTCTCGTAAGTGACTATGAAGGGATCGACAACCCCTAGTCGCGTTGGTTGCGAGTAGCTATCGTTTTGTGCAGGTACAAGGGACTTGAGCGTGGCCTCCTACTGGATTGATACCTTGGTTCTCAAAAACTGAGGGAAATACTTACGCTACTCTGCTGCATCATCCCTTCCTCTTCGGGGAAATCCAACGCAAGCTCAAGAGGTAGCAGGGAGTAGGTCCCATGCAAAAAATGAGAATAAAATTCAAACATCTAGGCATCATGGCTTGGTCGAGAACATTGAGAAACTTGGTTTTAAAATCATGAAACTTAGCATGGTGTCATGTCATGGTAAAAAAAATTGGCCGAATAGGAACAAATTTTGGTATAAGCTTCTTGCAAATTGGAGCTTCTCTCAAGAAGGCTCGTGGTTCTGGGAGGGAACGTGTCACCTTTGTGTGCATAATTCAAATTTGAAATACAAGCACATGTTCCGGTGCACCAAAGTTGGTTGAAAAATCACATGTGTGTCCTTGGGTAAATTTCTAGGTTCCATGCAAGAAATGGGAATGAAATTCAAAATTCTGGGCGTCGTGGCTAGGTTGGAAACATTGAGAAACTTAGTTTTTTAATTCCTGTAAATCCAAACCACGCATGAAAATAATGAAACTTGGCTTGGTGCCATGACATGGCACCAACATGCTGTGGTAAATTTGCAGTCTGATTTGCGAAGGCACACACATTAACAATCAACAAAGTCA
Organism: Triticum dicoccoides; assembly: GCF_002162155.2. NCBI lineage: Eukaryota > Viridiplantae > Streptophyta > Magnoliopsida > Poales > Poaceae > Triticum > Triticum dicoccoides. The sequence continues at coordinate 117,562,746 of NC_041392.1, read as the reverse complement.
TTTTGGAACAAGTGTTGTCACGTTACAATCGGAAACACAAGTATTATTGAAACCATGGGCGTTCTACTTGCTAGTACCATTTACGTGCCGCCATGTGTCCCCATTTTTTATTAGCTAGGAGGCGCCGTACAGGGTAGCTATTTGAGTACGAGAGGCGTGCGATCAGACCCCTGCGCGTGCTTATCGGGAGGAGAGCCCTTTGACCTCCATCTGCCGTCCACCTCTCTCCCAAGGTCTCCATTAATGGCGCTCGAGCCTCTATTTAATGGCGTGGCTATGTCTCACTCGACTAAGATTTAAGAGAGCGAAAAGAAAATCTGAAAGCATGGATCTTGATGTAAGATCCGACGGACCTATATAGCATCTACTCCGACTTATAGCAAGACTGATGAATATATAAGGACGATTAAATTTTTTTTGATCAAAGAAGGGCTTGCCCCTTCCGATTTTCATTACTGAAAACTAGCACAATTCACAAGAAGTTCATCACAACTCCAGCCTAACACGAAGGACTAAAAGCTACCAGGTTGAAATCGCAACACCCCAAGAGGCCAACAAAGGCCAAACATCCGCGCTAGAACCCAATATTTCACAACCGACGACATAATCCACATCCTAAACCGATTATTACATCAAAAGAAACCAGGAAACTAGTCTCCACGGCGAGCGGCGATGAGCTCTTTCGTGTCCTCAAGACGCTGCTTGAGAACATCCACGGATTCCTCCACCAGCCTTTGGCGCTTGTTGCGGAGCATGTCATTCTCGTCCATAAGTTTCTTCAACAAGGCACTGGTCTCCTCCTGCAAGTCTGCACTTCGGACGATCTTCTCCCTTAGCAGGTCACCCTCGGCCCGGAGCCTCTCATTGCCCTCCCTTAGTTGCCGGATGACGCCGGTAGCCTGTTCAAACGAGGCTATCATGTCGTCCTGCAACCTCGCCGAGCCGGAGATTTGATCCATCTGGCTATGGACGATCGCATGCATGCGCCTGTACCAATCGTCGCCTGCCCGCGAGAAATTTTCCCAGGCCGCCGCGGCGCGGCGGGACATCTCTGCTGCATTCGTGGCGCGGCGGGACATCTCTGCTGCTTCCGCAGCGCGGCCAGACCAGTCTGCTGCATCGATGGCGCGGCGAGACCTCAGTGTTGCTTCAGCAGCGCGGCGGGACCTCTGTGCTACTACTTCCGCACGGCGGGACATGTCGGCTGCTCTCGCAGCGAGGCGGGACATCTCTCATGCTTCCGCTTCCATGCTCGCCTCTCCCTGGTGGCAATCTCTCGACCCAGAACTCACGATGGCCATGGCAGACGCAAGGAAAGGATGTTGAATGACTTGTTTGTTTTTGTGGATGAGGAGTTGAGGAGGAATGTGCAGTCATCTTGGCATACTAGTATTTATAACCGAGTACTAATACGCTCCTAAGTGGGAAACCATTTAGGTTGTGATCGGTGTGAACAAGTTTGCAATTCAATATAGCATGGAGTAATTTGGAATGTGACAAGACGCAAGCTCAAAATTTATTGACGGTTCTAGTTTCGAAGTGCGGCACTATTCCCGGATGGAGTACTTCTTTTTCTACTCCCTCCTTTCCGGTTTTATAGGGCTTATCTCAAAATTTTAGTTTTTCCGTTTTATAAGGCTCAATTTGGTTGTTCCCCAACACATGTTCAGATTCCAAGGTGCATTAAATCATCGCATGCAAGTATTAAGAGAAAATTGACCAATGCATGTACTTTATGCATGCATGCATTGCAATTAATGCATTAAACCTATCTCTCAGGACTTATCGCACGCACCATCGTGCCACCCACAAAAACTTGTACTCTGAGTTTAGTAGTACGTTATACAGGAAGAGAAGAGGTGTATGGATGCACTCGTCCTCTCACACACGCGTCTGTTTTTTCTTGAAAAGGAGGATGATGACCCCCGGCCTCTGCATCTGGGAGTCACACACGCAAATTATTGAAATATATCAAGTGCAGTGCTTTGATGTGTCGCGTCAACTCGTACATCAACGACAAGTTTGATTATCCTCTCCCTCACGGACTTAATTGCACCTGCCTTTGGCTTTATGACAGGTTGGCCACACACCTGTAGGGCCCACCTGTCATACACGCAAACGCAGGAGCATCCCTCCCTCGCCCATGAGCGTGGTGGCTGGCAAGACTAGGAGAAGCTTTCGCTACACGCTCTTCCTCCCGCACGCGGTGGACATGCAGCAGTTCAATCGGTGTCAGATGGCCAGAAGCGTACTTTAGTACTCCTCCAGTGCAGTAGTATTCCATCATTGTTCGACTTCCCGAAGAGGCAAAGAGCCAAGTGCATCCCGGACGCTCGTATGGCAGTTTCATGTGTATAGTAGTCTAGGATAGCGTGTACCGTGCCTATAAGCTTAAAATCGTTGGGGTCGGCTCCATGCTATGTGGCCGTCTAGAAGTTAATTTTTTTTAAATAGTCTTCTGGCCCTACCCGAAAACTGCCGCGCATACTGCCCGGGAAAAGCCCCGCCCTCAACTTTTAACTACGCGAAAATAGTTCGAGCTTGTTCGTTCTATATAAATACAGTACTTACTGTATGTTTATTCACCCGTGGGGTTGTTTAATGAATGGAGGGGCGTGGAGCACAAGTGAACAATATTGTAGTACTACTAGTAGTAAGTAGGAGTCGTACAGTAGTCACCTTAAATAGAGAGTTTCTTTTCTTTAATGCCACGTACACAAATTGAAACGCTTGTTGGAGAGATAAAAGATAATCACTCCACTATATATGGACGCAGGGGCCTGAGTGCTTGCTTTACTAGGGCTGCTCTCTTCATTCTCTCATCCTTTCCAGATATAAACAAGACAGCGGTAGCGACATTTTCTCTCTGCTCACCGCTGGTCACAGATCCGGCCAGATCCCTTCGGCCGGTGTGTGTAGAGGACTAAAAGGTGCATCGTTCACGCGGTCATCGCCGCCGAGGGAGGAAACCCACAGCTGCCGGAGGGGCCCGATCCTCTGCCCGTGCCGTTCTCTCCGACACATGGCCGGCTCGGGAGGTCCTCTGACCCTTCTTCCTCCCTGCCATATTGTTCGCAGATCCGACCTGCCGCCGCCGACATCCCGGCGACCCTCAGGTATAAGTTCTTCGAAAGCGGCCTTGCTCTACTACCCCAGCTTCCCACGTGTCTGCATGTGCATCTTTTTCTACTCCCATCAGCTCTTCCAAAGCCACCTAAATTTTTAGTATTATTAGAGGTAAAGCTACTTCATGCATTTGAATCTAGGGCTTTGTTCAAACAAGGAAGAAAGGGGGGAAAGTTGTAGCATGAATATAGGACTTGATTCAAAGAGGAAATAATATGGTGAAAGTAGTAGAGACTGGATACCCAACCGGTCTCTTGGTTGAAAAGGGAAATAATGGGAAAACGCAGAACAAACTGGATAAGGAATAGATCTATTATTGGTTAAAAAAAGGATAGAAAGTGGCGGCAGGTGGACAAGTCAACAGAGTATGTCCAGGATTAGATTTGCTGCCATCACATAGTAAAAGGTCTCCAGGATTATATTTGCTGCCCTCACATAGTAAAAGGTCTCAGGATTAGATTTGCTGCCCTCACATAGTAAAAGGTCTCCAGGATTAAATTTGCTGCCCTCACATAGTAAAAGGTCTCCAGGATTAGATTTGCTGCCCTCACATAGCAGAAGGTCTTCAAGATTAGATTTGCTGCCCTCACATAGTACAATGGCACTCATGCTATTTTCCCCAGTATGATAAGTAAGTTGCTACTTTACGCTGCTGAGTGTCCTAGTGTCCCCACGATCCCATGCCCTTAAACCAACTCTTTAGCTGCTGTTGATTTACTGTGTCTGGTAAACAAGCACTGCCACCATTAAAGTAATCCCATATTTGAGGAATCCCATTGTTGATCGTAATGCTTCTGGTAACATGAAGCATTGCTAACGTTTTAAAATGTCTACTGTCCTTGCATGATTGCCATGAAGATAATTAAGATGCTTCTTTTTATTTTGTATATGTTTCGTATATTCTTATTGACCAGCAACTGTTTACTTTCTATCTTTTTGTGCAGATATGGATATCCATTTCACCTTGTTGCTATTGTGACCTTTTGGTGAACTGCACAAAACACTTTTTTTTGGAATGACTGTCTTGTGCAGTTCAACTAAAATGTCACGTGGGAAACATCTCTCAATTTTGGTGGAACTGCACAAAATGGTGATTGGAGTTTCCAAAATCTCCGTCAAGTTCTGCTGGTAATCTCGTGCAACATTTTATTAGCCTTTGCAAGATGGAGTCGTCACTGTCACCACAATGGCACTTTATTTTAGTGAAACTGCACAAAAGGATAAGAAAATTATAGTTGCACCTTACATGAGCCGGACAGCCAACCTTAATGTTCCTCAATTTTAGTGCAACTACTAAAGAAGACCCTGCCAACTCACAAGAGCAAGTACTTCTTGCTAGCTGAATGATGCAATCTTTGCTTCATTTCAGGTGAACTGTAGAAAAAGGCGCATGAATTGAATCATGGAACTCCAGGAAGACCTCATCAAAGTAGAGTTGGAGGTTGAGTTCAAGGAGGCCACTATTAAAGCGAAATCATGCTCTCTTGTCTCCTTGTTTGTGCTATGCAAACATGCTGTGCAAACAAAAATACTCAACTACAGATGTTGTGACGGTCAAGAGCATTCGCCAAGTTCTTCGATTGTATGACATGGCTAGCCAAGATGGATTTAATCCCGATATTCACTTTATCAAAAGGCTCTAATGGGTTGGTTCTGAATCTTGCAAGCTGGGAATCAGTGAGATGTGTAGACATCTTTGTTGTACTTATTATTTGAATCTTATTTGTTGGTTCCGAATCTTGCAAGCTGGGAATCAATGAGATGTGTAGGCATCTTTGTCGTACTTATTATTTGGATATTATTTGTTGGTTCTGAATCTTGCAAGCTCGGAATCAATGAGATGTGTAGGCATCTTTGTTGTACTTATTATTTGGATCTTATTTGTTAGTTCTGAATCTTGCAAGCTGGGAAACACGGCATGATGATGCAGAGGACAACAACGATAACAAACAGTTCAAACTTGGTAATATTATCTTTCTGAAAGTGCGACGAATGTGTTGATCGTGTGCGTCCTGAGAATAATAATTCTAATTGTTGTGCATGTTGATCCTGTGGCACTGATAGAACGAGCGAATGCATTGCTTGTTTTAAGTACAAATTTCTATTAAGGCTAATTAAATTTAAGTAAAGTGACCACTAACTCCATGTATTACAGTACCAATATAGACCCGCTCGTGAACCGACATGTGGCTGAGGGTGCATCTTCTGCCGGGCATGCAGCGGACGAGGGAGGGGTAGTAACTGTTGTCGCCTGTACACACTCAGCTTATTGTTGAATCCAGTTCCCCAAGAGCTGAAAAACGAACTGCCGCCGCCGCCTACACAGTCGTTCACTCGAAGAGACTCCAATGGCGATCCTAGGGGTGAGCCTGCTGGATATGGACTTTAGCTAGGAGTTCCCCTTTGAGTTCGTCGTTCAGTCCTATGGCTGCACCAAGTTGAATGTGATGTACACCAATGATACGGACTCGGTGAAGCTCTGCCTCGCCTTAGTCCTATGGATGCACCAAGTTCTGGAGCATTCGCCCGTTTCATCGGCAGCGCCGACTGCACCTTCGCTACGGTGGAGAGAAGGAAGAATGCGACGATTCGGCCATCTGGTGCAACAAGCTTGTCGCCATCCAGAAGAAATACAAGATCATCAGCAACGGGCAGGAGAAGGACTCCGTGGTTGACCTCGCTGAGACCATCATCGACCCCAGATACGCCAACATGAAAGAAGACGACCTGAACACGTGGGAGGTACCTCTGAATCTAGCCAACATAACCTACGCGGCCAAGGACCCATACGCATGCTACGACATGTACAGTCAGATCTTGGACATGAGGGCGTGTCTGCTTCCCGTAACCGACGAGTACACGGATAGCCGCAGCGTCATGATCAAGCGTGCCAGGAAGGTCTAGATGTTGTACTTTATCTGTTTATAAGCACCTTTATCATCTCAGTGTTTCATGCATTAGCCTATGTGTCGTAATTATCTGTTTTGTCCGAAATATTTCTTTTAAGAACCCATTAACCTGATTGCTTTTTTAGTGGCTATTTGCTTATGTATGTAAACTAGTTCACTTGTCCGTAAAAAAACAAGTTCACTCGGCTGCCGTGCTTTGAATCTCCTTCCTCCCAACATATTCCCCTCCTCAGGTGGACCCAACAGGTCTCTGAATTTTCTCTCACTTTCTTGTTCGATGTAAACTGAGTTTCTCCCAGTACTTTCCCCTAGAACCAACTCAACTGTCCCACGTCTAGCCTAAAAAAATTATAATAACTCACGTACTATTAACTCATCAAATTAAAATGATATTTTATTTCGTAAGTTGAAAGTTCTTACAAAATAATAATAATAATTATTTATATATAACTTGGCAAGTTAACTCCTAGTGATTGCGTACATAAGCTTGCAAAGATTTTACCGACGTGCAATCATGTGTTTATGTTTTTATAATATTTCTCCGTCTAACCCAAAATGATATTTTCACCCAGCCCAACAAGTCCGCGGATTTTGAGAAAAATGCAAATGGAATTTAAACAGGCTGCATAGATGCTACATCATTGTGTCACCCATCCCACCAAATGGACTAAAAAACAAATGGACTGACAGCTGGGTCCACGGCCACAGCCCAGTTTATTTGTGATTGGCCAAGTAAGTCGCTTTGTCAGGCCTGTTGGGCTGCAAATCTTTCAAGATGAGGAGAACTTCATTCGGCTGGCCGAGAAAATGGCCTATCAGTAATGAGAAATGAGTTGTACATTTTTAAAATACATCAAACCGGCAATTAGTTTCAAATATCTTTTTTCATTTAAAGATTTTAAATTACATTAATTTTTATGCATGGAGAATTTGTTGGATTTTATATTGATATACATTTATTTTTAAAATTAGTTTGAATGTGAGTCGAAATTTCAGGATTAAAAACAGTTCCGACTGCACCGAAATATGCAAAATTTCGTATAATTTTTTAACCATGGCCACAATATGGGCTGTAATGCTAACAAAAAGAATATGTGCTCCAAAAAAACCTTAATAATTAGCAAATGGGATGTAAATTATTAGAAATAATGGCAGATGGGCTGTATGCTGTTTTTCATAGATTTGAGGCTTTCCTAAAAAAAGGTTGACGCACAAGCAGTGATTGTTGGATGGCCATCCAACGGCCGTCGTGCTTCTTCAATCTCTGCTCTTCCTGCTCCAGCCGCTCAAATAAGCATCGGCGGGACTGCCCGCTCCCTCCTCCCCGCGGCCGGCTCTACTGCCGCGCAGGCCTCACCGCCCCACCGTACTCCCATTGCTGGCCTAGCCATCCCTCTACTCACCCACACCTGCTGTTATTCTCTGGTGACGGCAGACGAACCAGTAAACCCTCGTACAGTCGTACTCCCCTCCGCGTGGGAAACAACTGCCGAGTCTTCCCTGCCTCCGTGTTGTTCACTTCCTAGGCCTCGCCGTCGTCCACCGCTCTGGTGCTGTCGGCGCGGCCTGGTCAATGTGGTCAATGACCGACATGCATCTGAAGTGGACTGTACGTGGAGAGGCCGACAGCTGGGTCCACGGCCGCACGCAAGGAAATGCCTCCTTATTATGCACAAAATAATGATTCCCCCACCTGACATCATGGACCCACCAAAAGGGCCTCTGTATTTCGCGAAAAAATGTTACCGCCGCTGACAGCTCGGACCCACTAACTATATCTTCGCACGCAAGTCAGTGCCTCCTTATTACGCACAAAAAAATGAATACCCCCCTGTTAGCTGGGACCCAGTATAGTGGCAGGCTGACTTGTGGGCCTACTAAGTTGACGGGGACGGAGGGCTTTGTCAACTTATTCAATATGCACGATTCTAGCTCCAGTGACCATACGATGTCCATCCAACGGCCGTAGTGCTTCTTCAACCTCTGGTCTTCTTGCTCCAGCCGCCCAAACCAGCACCAGTCGTGCCTCGTGCTCCTGCCTCCCGTGGTCGGCTGCGATGCGGCGGAGGCCTCACCGCCCCCTACTACTCCCACCGTTGGCCAGGCCATCCCTCTACTCACCCACACCCCCTATTATTCTGTGGTGATGGCAGCCTCACACCGCAGTGAACCAGTGAACCCTCGTACTCCTCTACGCGTGGGCATCCACTGCCGCGTCTTCACCGGCTCTGTGTCGTCCCCTTCCTAGGCCTCGCCGTCGTCCACCGCACTGGTGCTCTCGGCGCAGCGTGGTCAACATGGTCAAGGAACGGCTTCCATCGGACGTGGACTGTACGTGGAGAGGCTAACAGTTGGGTCCACGGCCGCATCAAGGAAGTGCCTCCTTATTACGTGCAAAATAATTATTTCTCCACCTAACAGCGGGGACCCACCGGACGGGCCACCGTATTTTGCAAAAAAAACGTTTCCCTCCTGACTGCTGGGACCCACCAGCTACATCTTCGCACGCAAGGAAGTGCGTCCGGGCAAAAAAAACGATTCGCCCCCCTGACTGCTGGGATCCACCAGCTACATCTTCGCAGGCAAGGAAGTTCCTGACAGCCGGGACCCACCTGGTCGAAGCGTACGTAGCGTTGTCATTCTGGTCCCGAACGTGTATGTACATATATACTGGTGGATGTAGAGGCACGCACGTGTCGTAGTAGAGGCGCGTACGTGTCGTAGTAGAGGCATGCACGTAGCATGTACACGTACGTACAACGGCCAGGGTGCAAGAAAGAAAATACGGCCACGTATGTGTACATACGGGCGGGGTCTCGAACGCCTACTCGCGCATATGTACGGCCAGGGCTCGTGTACATGGCTGGGTCGGAACGAAGAAATAGCGTCGTCGTCGTGTTCATGGGGAGGTAACGGAATGTGTCATGTTCATGGGGAGGCAACGGAACACGTCGTGTTCATCGGGAGGCAACGGAACGCGTGGGAGCCAACCGGCTGGGTCGGAACGGAATGTGTGGTCGTGTTCATCGGGAGGGCTTGGACGGAACAGGCGATGGAAACGAGGCCTGACGTACCGCACAACGGAGGAAATGGTCCTCCTACGTTCGGAACGGGGTCCTGTTGATCGGGAGGGGTGTGGCGTACCGCAAAATGGAGGAAACGGACCTCCTACGGTCGAAATAGGGGTCATGTTGATCGGGAGGGGTGTGGCGTACCGCAAAACGGAGGAAACGAACCTCCTACGGTCAAAACGGGGGTCCTGTTGATTGGGAGGGGTGTGGCGTACCGCAAAACGGACGAAACGGACCTCCTACGGTCGAAACGGGGGTCCTGTTCATCGGGAGGGGTGTGGCGTACCGCAAAACGGGACTCCACGGGATACTGTTCATCTCCACCATCGACCTCCTCCAGCCTCCACGGGCTCCTGTTCATCCAGCCTCCACTGCGCGCTACTCCACCGGCTACTGTTCAAGCACCCCTCCATCGTCTACTGTTCATCCAGCCCTCCACAACACGGGGTCCTGTTCAACCACCCCTCCACGGGCACCCCTCCACCGTCTACTGTTCATCCAGCCCTCCACCACACCACGGGGTCCTGTTCATCCAGAGGCAACGCCACCACTCACTATTCATCCAAACCCCCCGCAACGCTCACTGTTCATCCCAGAGGCAGCATCGATCGGCTTCAGTTAGCAGCAGTAGCGAAGGAATCGCTCGATTGGGTTCAGTTAACATCCATCGATCGATCGCTCGGGTTCAGTAACGCGTAGCCAGCAGTGCAATCGCTCGGGTTCAGTTAGAGCCCAACGCCTCGCTCGGGTTTAGTTAGAGCCAACGCCTTGCACACACGCGCGTACGTGTACGAGAGAAACACGCATCGCTCGGCCCCCGACCTCCCACCGTAATAGGGAACTCCCCGAAATTTTCGTCCCCCTCGCTTCTACCACGGTTTTTTCCGTCATGGACGGCCCAAAGAATGTCATGCAGCTGCGTCTCCAGCCCGCCCAGGATGAAAAGCCCATTTTCTGTCATGATTTTTTGTCATAGAAGTAGGAGCCCACCACATCTATGATGATACCGGGTTTTGTCACAATTATCGTCATAGAAGTGTCATATGTATGACAGAAAAAAAACTTTGTTCGGCCCAAAATGTCACGGATGTGTCTTTTTTTTGTAGTGAATATTTGATATAGCTTCCTAATATTGGGAGGATATGTTATAAAGAGAATCAGCATGTGAATTCCCTTGGTTTAAATGGACCAAAGATCCATGCAATTTATTTAGTTGAGTTTTAAAATGGATTGCATGATGACATGATGCAATGATGAATGCAACGAATCAAACAAATCACATGATGAAACCCGGAAATCATGGAAGGCACCTGAAGCTCCGGTCTTGGGGGCGTCACAACACTCCACCACTATGAGAGGATCTCGTCCCGAGATCTAGGATGGCACCTGAGAGAAACGGAAGAGGAAGAGAAGAGGTAAAACTAAGTTGCTTCTTGGACAAACGAGTGAAACCACAAACCTTGATATGTTAAACAATTTTGAGAAAAGAATACAACGGAAATGAACGAAGTTGAAAACACTCCGTTAGATAAGAGAAACAACGAACCTTACTAGAACCTTGTAGGTTGAAAGACATAAGAAAAGTGTTACAATGTACAAGAAGTACATGCAAGCACTCCGGTAGCAACGAAATGTACAAGGAACGATAAAGATCAATTATGATAACACTCCGGTTGGAAAAGGAAGGCATAGAATATGATCTTGACAAGATGAGAGGATACTTGATGAAACCAACAACACACTGCCTCTGGAACAAATGTAAGAATGGAATCAAAAGAACGAAGGAGAAAACAACATCTTCTACCTCAAATGAGCTTGAAAAAGCATCTTTAGGAGAAGGGTCGAACGGAGTTGTTGGAAAACCAACAACGAAAAGATTAAGCTTGTTGTGGGCTTATGGAAAACATGTCAAAATCTTGAGGTGAAATTCTGCCACTAACGAAAAACAATAGATTGGATTGATATGAACAAGGAGATGAGAAACTTATTTCACCGAGAGGATAAATGAAGAACTTGGATCATTTATAATCACCATAAATAGGAACAATCCTTAGGGAAAGCTTTAGGTGAAATATAACCCAATCTAACTCCAATGAAGAGATTGATTGGTTGAATCGATGTCTTGAACGAAGAGAAAATGATGGATTTAGATATGTCACTATTGAAAACTTGTGAATCATGAAATACAAAGGGAAATTATCAACAATGACATAGCAGCACCTCAAAAGATAAGATAGAAAGAATTGCACTATGGAATTCAAGATGGAGAATGCTTGAACTCCTCAAAGCAAGACATGTGTTGATCACCATGTTTATTTGAGAGTATAGCTTGGCGGATCTTAGCTCCGAGAGAAATCTTGAAGAACAATTGAAGAATGGAATGAATCCTTGACGAACCACCATGGAACCTCAATGAAGAACTCCGGTAACAAAATGATGATAAAAGAAAGAGAAGTTGAGAACACAAGGTGAAGCCTTGCGATGATTTAGATGGAGCTTCGCGACGAGATAAAATGGGAAGCTTGAAACTCTGGAAAAGAAAAGATGAAGCAACTTGGAACCAAGAATTTGATATCATGAACGAACTCCGGAAGAAAAGAATTGAATCACCTCAAGGAAACAAGAATAAGATTTACTGTATGTTTATCCTTCATCAACTTAACTTGATGACAAGCAACAGATTTGGCATACTACTTATTCTCATAAAAAAAGATTAAGATAGATATAGCGCAAACTTGGGACGGTCTTTGACGAACCACCGGTAGGATTGAAACAACGAATAAATTGATACGATAACGAAGGAAGAGAAATCTTGAATGAACCACTGTAATAATTGAAAATGAACAAAGAAAAGATAAAGAAGCATCGGGAAGAATTAGAAATGAATGAAAATACTTGAGAGAATTTAGATACAAGTGAAACGAAGAGATCATGAACTGACTAGAGAATACTTGAGCGATGCACCGGTAAGATTTGGAGAACAATAGCTGAAAGCTGAGTATGAATAATTATGAGATGATGGGCTCCGGATGATCAAGAAAGAAACGCAACTCCTGAAATGCGTCGGATGGTTGAAAAGAATTCTCGAAAACAATTATAAGAGGATGGCACCAAGCTAGAATCATGAATCTTTGAGAGAATGGATAAGATTTGGAGGAAAAACTCTTCGGTCCTCAAAATCCGAGAATGACGACGAGAAACACCGTCATGAATTATTGAGGCACTCCAGAATGAAGAATGGAAATGTTGAACCAACGACGAAAAGGATTTGAGAGATCTTAGAGAAAGACATATGACTGATGACAATTCATACTTACGTCATACTTTGAAAGGAATTCGAAAATTACTCCAGAAAATTAGAAGAGTCAGGTAAGATCCTGGGAAAAGACCTGTGGGTTAGGGCCCACACAAAAGAAAACACCGCTGAACGATTACTTGAAAGGGAGATTGCGTCGGTTGAATTAAATGGCTTGAATAAGATAACATCCTCAAAAGAACTTGAGCAAATTGATAATGGAAACTTTAATCTTCTGAGATATCTTCAGCACTTCGGATGTGAATAGAGAGAGGTGAGCGATTAAGAGGTGCACCGGCATGGGAAAACATTTGAAATGAGAAAAGGATATGATCAACAAAGCTTGACTTGAATCCACCGGAGAAGAAAAGAGAACGAAGAATAATGAACTAGAAGCTCCGTTAGTATCTTCCCGGGAATCACCGGATAAAAACATTGACGGAAAAGAATGGAGAGACTTCCCATCAATAAAAGGGTACTTGAATAAGAAATCTGAGTCCTTGAAGAAAAAGGGTGGGAGGGTGGGTAAAACAAAAGCAACTTGGGACGGATGAAACAAACACCGTTGAGAAAACTTAGAATTGATCATGCGGATGTTGAAAATGATCAGATCCACTTGAAGAGAAACATGCCGGTTGGAAAAGAACTAACATGACAGTCTCGATTATCATGACGGCTTAGTATTCACATAGAAATATGAGAATACTGCTTAGGAAAGGTATGGAATCAACACTTGACACTGAAGCAACTCGAATACCACAACTCAAAACAAAACAAAACAATGGATTGGGTTGCAAAATAAGCCGAAACAAACATATGATAGATCCCATATCGTATCATGTGTCTGTTGGAAAGAATTCCTACGTGATACTTGAATTCCCACTTATAAACTCCCGAAACTTTCTGGTTATGCAATCAGGTGTTGGGGATACAGGGGAAGCATAATATCTCACCCAAACTAACAATTCCTACATCCAACTGTATCCATCCTTCAACACATAACCAAGAAACCTTCGAAAATCATTTACCTCAACCTTCGAAAAGCATCCGTTATACGAGTTATGGCAATACTCCCGAACTCCCGGCCCAGTACTGGGTGGCGTCGTGGTTATCTCACCAACAACTGCATAAAATAGATTTTCTATGTCGGCGAAACTCAGGTATTCCAGAAATGCAACGATAAAATTGGGACGACAACACCTCGGAGCTCAACTCCCCGGGACACTACCACTACCCCTAAATGTCAGGAGGCACCAAGAACAATGTTCTCGTCACAAGACTATCGGAACGATTCCAAGATACCCGCATGATCCTAATTTTTTTTCATGAAATTTGAGGACAGAAGAGTCAAAACTTCTACGTCAGGAGGCCTCACCAGGTCGACGAAGGGACTGAGGAGTAAAAAGAATCCTACTCTCCAATATATATAACCCTAAGACTCAAAACATTTGTTCTAGACTCAACAACGTCAGCGATTCGATCAAGCAGGGGGCTCCTAAGTCGGGGAAGGCTCTAATACCAACTTGTAACACCCACAATGCGGCTATATCTCCCACGTGTCGGGGCACGACTTAGAGGCATAGTCGCATGGTAGGTTTGTCGCAAGAGGGGTAATCTTCACACAACCCCATGTACTGAATAAGAAAGGGATAAAGAGTTGGCTTACAATCGCCACTTCACACAAATACAAGTTAAACATACATCGTCCAGAATACAAACAAGGTCCGACTATGGAACCAAAATAAAAGAAGACAACCCCAAATGCTAGATCCCCGATCGTCCCAACTGGGCTCCACTACTGATCAACAGTAAGCGAAACAAAACAACGATCAAGGTCTTCATCGAGCTCCCACTTGAGCTGGGTTGCGTCACCTGCACTGGCATCATCGGCACCTGCATCTGTTTTGGAAGTATTTGTGAGTCACGAGGACTCAGCAATCTCACACCCGTGAGATCAAAACTATTTAAGCTTATGGGTAGGAAAAGGTAGTGAGGTGGAGCTGCAGCAAGCACTAAGCATATATGGTGGCTAACTTACGCAAATAAGAGCGAGAAGAGAAGCAATGCAACGGTCGTGAACTAGAAGTGATCAAGAAGTGATCCTGAAACTACTTACGTTCAAGCATAACACAAGGACAGTGTTCACTTCCCGGACTCCGCCGAGAAGAGACCATCACGACTACACACACGGTTGATTCATTTTAATTAAGTTAAGTGTCAAGTTTTCTACAACCGGATATTAACAAATTCCCATCTGCCCATAACCGCGGGCACAGCTTTCGAAAGTTCAAAATCCTGCAGGGGTGTCCCAACTTAGCCCATCACAAGCTCTCACGGTCAATGAAGGATATTCCTTCTCGTGGGAAGACCCGATCAGTCTCGGAATCCCGGTTACAAGACATTTCGACAATGGTAAAACAAGACCAGAAAGACCGCCCGATGCGCCGACATCCCGATAGGAGTTGCACATATCTCGTTCTCAGGGCAACACCAGATGAACACTACGTACAGCTAAAACCAGCCCTCAAGTTTCCCCGAGGTGGCGCCGCAAGTGGCTCTGGTTCGGACCAACACTTAGAGAAGCACTGGCCCGGGGGGGTTAAAATAAAGATGACCCTTGAGTCTGCAGAACCCAAGGGAAGGTGATAGGTTATTAGGCAAATCTAAAACCAAGGTTGGGCCTTGCTGGAGGATTTTTATTCAAAGCGAACTGTTAAGGGGTTCCCAAAACACCCAACCGCGTAAGGAACGCAAAATCAAGGAACATAACACCAGTATGACGGAAACTAGGGCGGCAAGAGTGGAACAAAACACCAGGTATAAGGCCGCGCCTTCCACCCTTTACCAAGTATATAGGTGCATTAAAGTAAATAAGAGATAATAATGATATCCCAACAATATCCATGTTCCAACATGGAACAAACTTCATCTTCACCTGCAACTAGCAATGCTATAAGAGGGGCTGAGCAAAAGCGGTAACATAGCCAAACAACGGTTTGCTAGGAAAGGTGGGTTAGAGGCTGACATGACAAAATGGGAGGCATGATATAGCAAGCGGTAGGTATCGCGGCATAGCAATAGAGCGAGCAACTAGCAAGCAAAGATAGAAGTGATTTTGAGGGTATGGTCATCTTGCTTGAAATCCCGTAAGGAAGAAGAACAAGCCCATGAAGAAGACAAACAGACGTAGTCCAACGGATCCTCACAACTCCGAAACGAAACCGAAGCTAACGAGGGAAGCAACCCGGAAACAAGCAAGCAATATAGTAAACAACCATCACAAAAACATGGTATGATGCACAACCATGTATGATGCATGTTCGGTTTAATGAGGCATGTCATGGCAAAGTGCAACAAACAATACTACAAATTAAGTGGAGCTCAATATGCAACGGAGTTGCACATTGACGGAACACTACATCAATTATTTAGTTCTCTCTCGTTTATGTACCCAACAATATTAAATGTTGGTTAACATGACAAGATGGTGAAGCATAACAAAACTATACTATCTAAACAATTTAAATGGGGCCGGATATAACAAACAACAAATCCGTAAAACCCCATATGCATCTAGCAAATTAAAGCAAACAACAATTATAAACATCTTAAAAGTTGTTATCATGATGCGGATGACATGTGAAAGTTTTATGCAAATATTGACAAGCAAAATATGAAGCATTTGTCACCGTGGTGGAAAGAAAGGGTGCCACGACGATGAATCCGAAAATGATGCCACGGCACCATATCGGTTCCGGTAGCTCACGGAGATACCGGTGCAAAAGGTAGTGTGGCGGGAGCGTGCAAAAGATGGTGGGGTGATCCCGGTTACCGGGTTCCCACGAGTCGATGGCATGGAAGCGAGAGACACTACGGACACGGTGCAGACAAAGGGTGCATCTTATACAACACAAGCAATCGTTCTCGGACGGTCGTCCCGGCGGTTATACCTTTGAAGCGTGCGTTTTCGAGGCGGTTCGAGTTCATAGTGGAAGTAGACGTTCTTGCGATGTAGTGGAAGTAGTCGTTCACGGTAGTAGAAGTAGTGGTTCACGCGACGGTAGTTGAACTTGACGCTTGCGTTACACGGGTCTTCGGTGATGGTGCCGTACATGGTTCGGAGTGGTACTTGCTTCTTCAGACTTATCGGTCCGGTCTAGCGTAGATGTACATGGAAAACGTAGTGGTACTATGCGTCGGTCGTTGATGGTCTTGCCGAAATCCAAAGAGCCGGTGTGATTGTTCGGGCATCGGTCTTGCCGATGGGGTACTTGGTGACATCCACGGGATCAGTAGTTGTACATGGTCTTCGCGTTGTAGTTTGACTTGGCGATTCCAAAATGTTCATTGGTAGTGGAACTTGGCGGACTCGACGGTCGTCGTGGTACTTGACGTAATCCGCGCAAACGGTGCTTGTCCAACCATCGATCTTTACGAAGGTGTACTTGACGAGTTACCCGAACGCGTTAGTCCTCGGACTTGGGCTCCGGAGATGGTGTTGTGGTGGGCTTGCACCAACAACCTCCGCAAGGGCATTGGGGGAGGAGATGGTCGCGACAAAGGACGAAGCCAAGGAGCAGCAGCGCGAGGAGGGCCATGGCGGACGTCGGGATTGAACTGTGGCTGCTCGCGTACTCCGGCGCAGGTGGAACCAGCAGCGAGGAGGAGAAGGGAGCAGGGGCGCGCGACTGGAGGAGGTCGCTGAGGCAAGGCAGCAGCTTCGGCGGGTCCGGTGGCACGGTCGTCGGTTGCGACAGTGGAGGCACTGGCCTGCTTCAGCGAAGCGAGACCGACAGGCATCGAGCGACCGCCCTGGCGTCTTAGAGGAGGGGGAGGCAGAGGAGGCGCTACTGCCATGTCGGAGATGTGAGGGCGACGGGATCCTGGTGGGGCTCGGTGCCGGCGTCGCTGTGTGGGAACAAGGGAGATGAGCTGCAGGGATGGAGCTAGGCATGGAGATCAAGAAGAATGGTGACGAGAGGGAAGCAGGAGGGGATCGAGGGAGATGAGGCGATGGAATCGGGAGAGTGAGAGAGGTTGTGAGTGAGATGGGGATCGTGTGCGGCGCTGCGGGGGGGAACGAGAGGGAGAGGTTGGATCGGGGGATCGAACGTGGGGCTCCCGGCAGCGGGGTGGAGACGAGGGAGAGGGAGAGACCGAGAGAGGGAACGGGCTCTAGGGTTAGAGGGGAGAGAGAGATGGGCCTTGTCCCAAGGTGGGTAGCCTGGCTGTGGCTGGGCCTAGGAGGCCGCCTAGTGGAGAAGGAAGTGGACAGAGGCCTCCTGGGCTGCTCTCTCCTACTCTCTCTTTCTCATTTCTTTTTATTTGCCAACAACAGCAAATAGCAAAGAAAGAAATAAGAGAAATAAAAGGTTGGAGATGGAATTTGGGCACGGGGATAATTTCCCCGGACTCACAAAAATGTGCAAGGTCCATGAACAAAAGGAGTGGACATGATTGCAAGAATTAAATTCAAAGTCATTTGAATTTAATTCAAAGGTTTGAACAAGGACTAGGAATTAGAAGTGTCCAAAATGTTAAGATTTCAGGAGGAGCCTCAATAAATGGAGAAGGAATTGTCGGCAAGGTTTCGGGATCAACTTGAAGTAGAAAAGGCATGGGGTTATTTTTGCAAGTGTGTTGTGATAAATTCCAAATTAAAGGAATATTTGATATAGCTCCCTAATATTGGGAGGATATGTTATAAAGAGAATCACCATGTGAATTTACTCGGTTTAAATGGACCAAAGATCCATGCAATTTATTTAGTTGAGTTTTAAAACGGGTTGCATGATGACATGATGCAACGCACATGATGCAATGATGAATGCAACGAACCAAACAGATCACACGACGAAACCCGAAAATCATGGAAGGCACCTGAAGCTCTGGTCTTGGGGCATCACAGATATATTGGACGACTATATTCGAACATCGGAAAGGTTCCGAGTGATTCGGGTATTTTTCGGAGTACCGAAGAGTTACGGGAATTCGGCGGAGAGTATATGGGCCTTATTGGGCTTTAGGGGAAAGAGAGAGAGGAGGCTGCGCCCCCCAAGGCCTAGTCCGAATTTGACTAGGGGGAGGGGCGGCGCCCCCTCCTTCCTTCTCTTCTCTTTTACCTTTCCTTCTCTCCTACTCCTACTACATGGAATGGGGGAATCCTACTCCCGGTGGGAGTAGGACTCCACAGGGCGTGCCATAGGAGGGCCGGCCTCCTCCCTCCTCCACTCCTTTATATACGTGGCCAGGGGGCACCCCATAGACACGCAAGTTGATTAATTGATCTTTTAGCCATGTGCGGTGCCCCTCTCCACCATAATCCACCTCGGTTATATCATAGCGGTGCTTAGGCGAAGCCCTGCGTCGGTAGCATCATCATCACCGTCATCACGCCGTCGTGCTGGCGGAACTCTCCCTCGAAGCTCTGCTGGATCGGAGTTCGTGAGACGTCACCGAGCTGAACGTGTGCTGAACTCGGAGGTGCCGTACGTTCGGTACTTGGATCGATCGGATCATGAAGACGTACGACTACATCAACCACGTTCTCATAACGCTTCCGCTTATGGTCTATAAGGGTACGTGGACAACACTCTTCCCTCTCGTTGCTATGCATCACCATGATCTTACGTGTGCGTAGGATTTTTTTTGAAATTACTGCATTCCCCAACAGGTGGACTGCGTAGGAAGGGCACACGACAACAACGAAAGAGACGACAACTGGGGCCACCCAACGATGGCAATAGGAGATGTTGGAGAAAGCTCATAGAGAATGCAGAGATGTTCACCGGACGATGGGTAGGAGATGAAGACATCGCCGCCAACATGTGAATTGTGTGAACGCCCCACCAATGTATGTTATTGCGCGAGCTTAGCATGAGATTTATCCCAATCACCACACCTTTCGCAGAGGAAGAGGAGACCTGACACGCTACTGTTGTGGGATGCGCCCCCCACGACCGTCATTGTGTCAACCAGTAGCCGCGAGTGCAGATTTCCCCGGCCTCCGCACACCACCCACGCCACCGCACCTCGACTATCCGTACTTGGAGAAGCAAATCTGGTAGCCCAGGGGAAGGGGCACCCCCGCACAAGTTTTGTCATCTTGCTCTATATCTTTATGCATAAAGTATTGCCCTCTTTATAAAATGTAATCTCAAGCCTCTCACTGAATGATGGTGTATGTCGGAACCTCTTACATAATAAATGTGTAAACCCATGATGAACCTCTTATCAAATGAAAGTCACCCCCTCAGTTCAGTGGAAACCCGGGGGTTCACACTTCTTGGCCGGTTTGATGTAGGTGAAGCATGTTTCTTTCACTTTAGAACCTTCTCTATAAAAGATGGTTCACAATTAAGATTTTGGGACGATACATGACGTAGCAATACTTCACTTCCGGATAAGGCTCGTTCTAATGGGGAGTATCATATACTAGTATCATGCATGTGATACTAGTCTATGATACTACATCCCTAATGCATAGTATCATATGTTGATATCATAAAGGACTACATTTATTACCATGCATGATACAAAATAGCACATCATTTAATATGATACGGTATCATGATATGATACTCAAGCCTCTCTTTCTTCATTTAATTCTATGCCACCTCATCAAAACTGCTTAGTTGGCATGCATGATACTACCTATGATACTCCCATTATAGGCAGCCTAAGACCCATGATTGTTCCATATTGTACTAAATGAAAATGTCACAATTACGGAAGTCATCAGTACCTCTCTAGGAAAGATTATTTCAGATGAGACCTAATCCGGCCAAGGCTAGAAGCTACGCTCTTACATCTAGCGAATTTCACATTGGCACAAATTTCAAATGAGTTCCAATGGGTTTTGCACAAGAACACGCTGCTTTTTTAGACATAGTACAGACACAGACACTCGTACATACGCACATACACTCATCCTTCTGAAACCACTCACGCATACACTACCCCTATGAGTACCTCTGATAAACTGAGCCGATAAATCATCTTGAAATTGACGAAGTCGCCACAGACGCCTTCCGTTTAACTCTATGTATCTTGCTAACACTAATTAACAATAGAAGAATACTATGGAAGCTAAAGATTCTGCTAGAAGTTAAACATTTACTTTGGTATCCGAGTGTGATTAATAATAAAGATAATCTTTCTAACCAAAATGTTAATGCAAGTAAATTATGTTGTTTTTGTTGTAGAGAAGAAGCTATCAAACATCTCTTATTTGGATGTAAATTGCTCATTTTGCATGGTCGACCCAGGTTGCTTCTAATTAGTTTTTACCGAAAAAGACTTTCTCCCCGCTTTATATATAAAGCAATGACGGACCACAGATCGATACAAACGCACATCACCATAACACACGCACACTCCCAAGGCTGGATACATAGGCCCTGAGTGCAGCAACACTACCCCTAGTACTACAAGAGCAACCGGAGTCCTCAACCGTGGACACGCCAACGCAAAGAGAAGAAGACGCATATGACGAACCATGTGCTCCAAAGCGGCGCCTTCAAGAAGGTTACGACAACAGAGCTCCGTCACCGCCCGACCCGAGGATCAGAGTTTCCCCTGGAGCAACACGACGGGCAATGAGAGCCGCGACGATGCCTTCAAGAAGGGAGCGAGCTTCGCCGCCGCCAGTTCGTCCAAAGATAGAATAGGTTTTCACCCCGGCCAACACTCACCACCGCCAGACGCCACATCCCATTGACCACGCCGCCCACACGTCCATGGCCACCGGGCAGCACCAAACCACGGGCTCTGCCCAAGAGCACCGCGGAGCCACCACCAGGGCCGCCCCCCTGGCATCCAAGACCTGGACACCACCTCACTCGAGACCCACCGCTACCGCAACCAAAGATATGAGCGGAAAGGAACAACCTTTCGCACCCCTGGGCTGTCCCCAATGCCGAAACCCAGAGGCCGGCCAAAATTGGCCTCCATCGATCCGTCCTGCAACCGGGAGCGAGACGAGCACGGTCCTGCTGCCGGGCACGAAACGAGCATGGTCCGGCTGCCGGGCGTGAGATGAGGTCGGTCCTGCTGCCGGGCGCGAGACGAGGTCGGTCCTGCTGCCGAGCGCGAGACGAGCGATGGACCGAAGTCGGGGGAGGCCCGAACCTTCGATGGAGGTAGAAACCAGTCGACGAGGAGAGGGACGAAGGTCGAAGGTCGAAACGGGCCGCCTAGAGACAAGCCAACGCCGGAAAGTCAGCCGCCGCCCCAGTCGACCCGCCGAGCTGCTGTGGAGCCGGCATGGCGAAGCCACCACGGCGCCGCCGCCCACAGCCGGGACCGCTGATACGTCTCCAACGTATCTACTTTTCCAAACACTTTTGCCCTTGTTTTGGACTCTAACTTGCATGATTTGAATGGAACTAATCCGACTGACGTTGTTTTCAGCAGAATTACCATGGTGTTATTTATGTGCAGGAGCAAACGTTCTCGGAATGACCTGAAACTTCACGGAGCCACTTTTAAGAAAATAAGAAAAATACCTGCCAAAGATGAAGGCCAGGGGGGCCACCACCTTGCCGAGAGGGTGGGGGGTGCCCCCTACCTCGTGGGCCCCCTGTTGCCTCTCCGACTCCAACTCCACCTCCATATATTGAGTTTCGATGAGAAAAAAACAAGGAAAAGAAATCATCGCGTTTTACGATACGGAGCCGCCGCCAAGCCCTAAAACCTCTCGGGAGGGCTGATCTGGAGTCCGTTCAAGGCTCCAGAGAGGGGAATCCGTCGCCATCGTCATCATCAACCATCCTCCATCACCAATTTCATGATGCTCACCGCGGTGCGTGAGTAATTCCATCATAGGTGAAGGAAATATGCCCTAGAGGCAATAATAAAGTTATTATTTATTTCCTTATAATCATGATAAATGTTTATTATTCATGCTAGAATTGTATTTACTGGAAACATAATACATGTGTGAATACATAGACAAACAAAGTGTCACTAGTATGCCTCTACTTGACTAGCTCGTTAATCAAAGATGGTTATGTTTCCTAACCATGAACAATGAGTTGTTATTTGATTAACGAGGTCACATCATTAGTAGAATGATCTGATTGACATGACCCATTCCATTAGCTTAGCACCCGATCGTTTAGTATGTTGCTATTGCTTTCTTCATGACTTATACATGTTCCTATGACTATGAGATTATGCAACTCCCGTTTACCGGAGGAACACTTTGGGTACTACCAAACATCACAACGTAACTGGGTGATTATAAAGGAGTACTACAGGTGTCTCCAATGGTCGATGTTGGGTTGGCGTATTTCAAGATTAGGATTTGTCACTCCGATTGTCGGAGAGGTATCTCTGGGCCCTCTCGGTAATACACATCACATAAGCCTTGCAAGCATTACAACTAATATGTTAGTTGTGAGATGATGTATTACGGAACGAGTAAAGAGACTTGCCGGTAACGAGATTGAACTAGGTATTGGATACCGACGATCGAATCTCGGGCAAGTAACATACCGATGACAAAGGGAACAACGTATGTTGTTATGCGGTCTGACCGATAAAGATCTTCGTAGAATATGTAGGAGCCAATATGGGCATCCAGGTCCCGCTATTGGTTATTGACCGGAGACGTGTCTCGGTCATGTCTACATTGTTCTCGAACCCGTAGGGTCCGCACGCTTAAGGTTACGATGACAGTTATATTATCAGTTTACATGTTTTGATGTACCGAAGGAGTTCAGAGTCCCGGATGAGATCGGGGACATGACGAGGAGTCTCGAAATGGTCCAGACGTAAAGATTCATATATTGGATGATATGGTTAGGCCAAGGGGTCAAGCCCATGAGGCTTTAGGTCGGTGCAAAAGGAGTTTTGCGGAGGCCAGGGGGCCAAACGCCGGAGACCCTGGCGTCTGGCCCTGGGCCAGACGCCGAGGCCCATGGCGTCTGGGCCAGACGCCAAGGATTGTGGCGTTTGGTCCTGGAGTCCGAGTGGGACTCTTGCCTTTCGGGCAAAACCGACTTTGAGGAGGCTTTTGCTCCAAGTTTCGACCCCGGGGCTCAACATATAAATAGAGGGGCAGGGCTAGCACCAAAGGCACAACAAGTTGATCCACGTGATCTATTCCTTAGCCGTGTGCGGCGCCCCCAGCCACCATATTCCTCGATAATACTATAGCGGAGTTTAGGCGAAGCCCTGCTGCTGTAGTTCATCAAGATCGTCACCACGCCGTCGTGCTGACGGAACTCTTCCCCGACACTTTGCTGGATCGGAGTCCGGGGATCGTCATCGAGCTGAACGTGTGCTCGAACTCGGAGGTGCCGTAGTTTCGGTGCTTGATCGGTTGGATCGGGAAGACGTACGACTACTTCCTCTACGTTGCGTCAACGCTTCCGCAGTCAGTCTGCGTGGGTACGTAGACAACACTCTCTCCTCTCGTTGCTATGCATCACATGATCTTGCGTGTGCGTAGGAAAATTTTGAAATTACTACGAAACCCAACAGTGGTATCAGAGCCAGGTTATTTATGTTGATGTTATATGCACGAGTAGAACACAAGTGAGTTGTGGACGATACAAGTCATACTGCCTACCAGCATGTCATACTTTGGTTCGGCGGTATTGTTGGACGAGACGACCCGGACCAACCTTACGCGTACGCTTACGCGAGACCGGTTCCCTCGACGTGCTTTGCACATAGATGGCTTGCGGGCGACTGTCTCTCCAACTTTAGTTGAACCGAGTGTGGCTACGCCCGGTCCTTGCGAAGGTTAAAACGGAGTCTATTTGACAAACTATCGTTGTGGTTTTGATGCGTAGGTGAGATTGGTTCTTACTTAAGCCCGTAGCAGCCACGTAAAACATGCAACAACAAAGTAGAGGACGTCTAACTTGTTTTTGCAGGGCATGTTGTGATGTGATATGGTCAAGGCATGATGCTAAATTTTATTGTATGAGATGATCATGTTTTGTAACCGAGTTATCGGCAACTGGCTGGAGCCATATGGTTGTCGCTTTATTGTATGCAATGCAATCGCGATGTAATGCTTTACTTTATTACTAAACGGTAGTGATAGTCGTGGAAGCATAAGATTGGCGAGACGACAACGATGCTACGATGGAGATCAAGGTGTCGCGCCGGTGATGATGGTGATCATGACGGTGCTTCGGAGATGGAGATCACAAGCACAAGATGATGATGGCCATATCATATCACTTATATTGATTGCATGTGATGTTTATCTTTTTATGCATCTTATCTTGCTTTGATTGACGGTAGCATTATAAGATGATCTCTCACTAAATTATCAAGAAGTGTTCTCCCTGAGTATGCACCGTTGCGAAAGTTCTTCGTGCTGAGACACCACGTGATGATCGGGTGTGATAGGCTCTACGTTCAAATACAACGGGTGCAAAACAGTTGCGCACGCAGAATACTCAGGTTAAACTTGACGAGCCTAGCATATACAGATATGGCCTCGGAACACGGAGACCGAAAGGTCGAGCGTGAATCATATAGTAGATATGATCAACATAGTGATGTTCACCATTGAAACTACTCCATCTCACGTGATGATCGGACATGGTGTAGTTGATTTGGATCACGTGATCACTTAGAGGATTAGAGGGATGTCTGTCTAAGTGGGAGTTCTTAAGTAATATGATTAATTGAACTTAAATTTATCATGAACTTAGTCCTGGTAGTATTTTGCAAATTATAGATCAATAGCTCGCGTTGTTGCTTCCCTGTGTTTATTTTGATATGTTCCTAGAGAAAATTGTGTTGAAAGATGTTAGTAGCAATGATGCGGATTGGATCCGTGATCTGAGGATTATCCTCATTGCTGCACAGAAGAATTATGTCCTTGATGCACCGCTAGGTGACAGACCTATTGCAGGAGCAGATGCAAACGTTATGAACAGCTCAATATGATGACTACTTGATAGTTTAAGTGCACCATGCTTAACGGCTTAGAATCGGGACTTCAAAGACGTTTTGAACTTCATGGACCATATGAGATGTTCCAGGAGTTGAAGTTAATATTTCAAGCAAATACCCGAGTTGTGAGATATGAAGTCTCCAACAAGTTCTATAGCTAAAAGATGGAGGAGAATCGCTCAACTAGTGAGCATGTGCTCAGATTGTCTGGGTACTACAATCGCTTGAATCAAGTGGGAGTTAATCTTCCAGATAAGATAGTGATTGACAGAATTCTCTAGTCACCATCACCAAGTTAGTAGAACTTCGTGATGAACTATAATATGCAAGGGATAACGGAAACAACTCCCAAGCTCTTCGTGATGATGAAATCAATGAAGGTAGAAATCAAGAAAAACATCAAGTGTTGATGGTTGATAAGACCACTAGTTTCAAGAAAAGGGCAAAGGGAAGAAGGGGAACTTCAAGAAGAACGGCAAGCAAGTTGCTGCTCAAGTGAAGAAGCCCAAGTCTGGTCCTAAGCCTGAGACTAAGTGCTTCTACTGCAAAGGGACTGGTCACCGGAAACGGAATCACCCCAAGTGATTGGCGGATAAGAAGGATGGAAAAGTGAACATAAGTATATTTGATATACATGTTATTGATGTGTACTTTACTAGTGTTTATAGCAAATCCTAAGTATTTGATACTAGTTCAGTTGCTAAGATTAGTAACTCGAAACGGGAGTTGC
The DNA here is from genome assembly GCF_002162155.2 of Triticum dicoccoides. Classification (NCBI taxonomy): domain Eukaryota; kingdom Viridiplantae; phylum Streptophyta; class Magnoliopsida; order Poales; family Poaceae; genus Triticum; species Triticum dicoccoides. Next base: position 117,536,694 of record NC_041392.1, on the reverse strand, counting down.
AGAATAAATAGAGACTAGTTAAGGGTGAAGTGACGATGTGTGTTGGAAGTGGTTCCAAGATTGATATGATCATCATCGCACACTCCCTATAATTTCGGGATTAGTGTTGAAACTAAATAAGTGTTATTTGGTGTTTGCGTTGAGCATGAATATGATTTGATCATGTTTATTGTAATACGGTTATTCATTTAAGTAAAAGAATAAATTGTTGTTCTGTTTACATGAATAAAACTTTATATGGTTACACACCCAATGAAAATAGTTCATTGGATCTCGATCTTAGTGATACACATATTCATAATATTGAAACCAAAAGATGTAAAGTTAATAATGATAGTGCAACTTATTTATGGCACTGCCGTTTAGGTCATATTGGTGTAAAGCGCATGAAGAAACTCCATGCTGATGGGATTTTGGAATCACTTGATTATGAATCACTTGATGCTTGCGAACCATGCCTTATGGGCAAGATGACTAAAACGCCGTTCTCCGGAACAATGAAGCAAGCAACAGATTTGCTGGAAATCATACATACCGATGTATGTGGTCCGATGAAAGGCTTACAGCAGGTATCATTATTTTCTGACCTTCACAAGATGATTTGAGCAGATATGGGGATATCTACTTGATGAAACATAAGTCTGAAATAATTGAAAGGTTCAAAGAATTTCAGAGTGAAGTGGAAAAATCATCGTAACAAAAAAAAATAAAGTTTCTGCGATCTGATCACGAAGACGAATATTTGAGTTAAGAGTTTGGTCTTCAATTAAAACAATGTGGAATAGTTTCATAGCTCACGCCACCTGGAACACCACAATGTTATGGTGTGTCCGAACGTCGTAACCGCGCTTTATTAGATATGGTGCGATCTATGATGTCTCTTATTGATTTACCATTGTCGTTTTGGGGTTATGCATTAGAGACAGCTGCATTCACGTTAAAAAGGCACCATCTAAATCCGTTGAGACGACACTATATGAACTGTGGTTTAGCAAGAAACCCAAGTTGTCGTTTCTTAAAGTTTGGGGCTGCGATGCTTATGTGGAAAAGTTTCATCCTGATAAGCTCGAACCCAAATCGGAGAAGTGCGTCTTCATAGAATACCCAAAGGAAATTGTTGGGTACACCTTCTATCACAGATCTGGAGGCAAGATATTCGTTGCTAAAAATGGATCCTTTCTGGAGAAGGAGTTTCTCTCGAAAGAAGTGAGTGGGTGGAAAGTAGAACTTGATGAGGTAACTGTACCTGCTCCCTTATTGGAAAGTAGTTCATCACAGAAATCAGTTCCTGTGACAAATACACCAATTAGTGAGGAAGCTAATGATATTGATCATAAAACTTCAGATCAGGTTACTACAGAACCTCGTAGGTCTTCCAGAGTAAGATCTGCACCAGAGTGGTGTAGTAATCATGTTCTGGAAGTCATGTTACTAGACCATGATGAACCTACGAACTACGAGGAAGCGATGATGAGCCCAGATTCCGCGAGATGGCTTGAGGCCATAAAATCTGAGATATGATCCATGTATGACAACAAAGTATGGACTTTGATTGACTTGCTCGATGATCAGCAAAGCCATGTTAAATAAATGGATCTTCAAGAGGAAGACGGACACTGATAGTAGTGTTACTATCTACCAAGCTCGACTTGTTGCAAAAGTTTTTCAACAAGTTCAAGGTGTTGAATACGATGAGGTTTTCTCACTCGTATCGATGCTTAAGTCTATCTGAATCATGTTAGCAATTGCCACATTTTATGAAATCTGGCAAATGGATGTCAAAACTGCATTCCTTAATGGATTTATTAAAGAAGAGTTGTATATGATGCAACCAGAAGGTTTTGTCAATCCTAAAGGTGCTAACAAAATGTGCAAGCTCCAGCGATCCATCTATGGACTGGTGCAAGCATCTCGGAGTTGGAATATACGCTTTGATAAGTTGATCAAAGCATATAGTTTTATATGGACTTACGATGAAGCCTGTATTTACAATAAAGTGAGTGGGAGCACTACAGCCTTTCTGATTAGTATATGTGAGTGACATATTGTTGATCAGAAATGATGTAGAATTTTTTCTGCAAAGCATAAAGGAGTGTTTTAAAGGAGTTCTTTAAAAAGAAAAGACCTCAGTAAAAAGCTACTTATATATATTGAGCATCAAGATCTATTGAGATAGATCAAGACGCTTGATAAGATTTTCAATGAGTACATACCTTGGCAAGATTTTGAAATAGTTCAAAATGGAACAGTTAAAGAAAGAGTTCTTGCCTGTGTTGCAAAGGTATGAAATTGAGTAAGACTCAAATCCCGACCACAGCAGAAAATAGAAAGAGAATGAAAAGTCATTCCCTATGCCTCAGTCATAGGTTCTATAAAGTATGCTATGCTTTGTACCAGACCTATTGTATACCTTGCTCTGTATTTGGCAAGGGAGTACAATAGTGATCTAGGAGTAGATCACTGGACATTGGTCAAGAATATCCTTAGTAAGGACTAAGGAGATGTTTCTCGATTATGGAGGTGCTAAAAGAGTTTGTTGTAAAAGTTACATCAGTGCAAACTTTTACACTAATCCAGATGACTCTAAGACTCAATCTGGATACATATTGAAAGTGGGAGCGATTAGCTGGAGTAGCTCCGTACAGAGCATTGTAGACATAGAATATTTGCAAAATACATACGGCTCTGAATGTGACAGACCCGTTGACTAAGCTTCTCTCACGAGCAAAACATGATCACACCTTAGTACTCTTTGGATGTTAATCACATAGCGATGTGAACTAGATTATTGACTCTAGTAAACCCTTTGGGTGTTGGTCACATGATGATGTGAACTATGGGTGTTAATCATATACAGATATGAATATTGGTGTTAAATCACATGACGATGTGAACTAGATTATTGACTCTAGTGCAAGTGGGAGACTGAAGGAAATATGCCCTAGAGGCAATAATAAAGTTATTATTTATTTCCTTATAATCATGATAAATGTTTATTATTCATGCTAGAATTGTATTTACCGGAAACATAATACATGTGTGAATACATAGACAAACAAAGTGTCACTAGTATGCCTCTACTTGACTAGCTCGTTAATCAAAGATGGTTATGTTTCCTAACCATAAACAATGAGTTGTTATTTTATTAACGAGGTCACATCATTAGTAGAATGATCTGATTGACATGACCCATTCCATTAGCTTAGCACCCGATCGTTTAGTATGTTGCTATTGCTTTCTTCATGACTTATACATGTTCCTATGACTATGAGATTATGCAACTCCCGTTTACCGGAGGAACACTTTGGGTACTACCAAACGTCACAACGTAACTGGGTGATTATAAAGGAGTACTACAGGTGTCTCCAATGGTCGATGTTGGGTTGGCGTATTTCGAGATTAGGATTTGTCACTCCGATTGTCGGAGAGGTATCTCTGGGCCCTCTCGGTAATACACATCACATAAGCCTTGCAAGCATTACAACTAATATGTTAGTTGTGAGATCATGTATTACGGAACGAGTAAAGAGACTTGCCGGTAACGAGATTGAACTAGGTATTGGATACCGACGATCGAATCTCGGGCAAGTAACATACCGATGACAAAGGGAACAACATATGTTGTTATGCGGTCTGACCGATAAAGATCTTCGTAGAATATGTAGGAGCCAATATGGGCATCCAGGTCCCGCTATTGGTTATTGACCGGAGACGTGTCTCGGTCATGTCTACATTGTTCTCGAACCCGTAGGGTCCGCACGCTTAAGGTTACGATGACAGTTATATTATCAGTTTACATGTTTTGATGTACCGAAGGAGTTCGGAGTCCCGGATGAGATCGGGGACATGACGAGGAGTCTCGAAATGGTCGAGACGTAAAGATTCATATATTGGATGATATGGTTAGGCCAAGGGGTCAAGCCCATGAGGCTTTAGGTCGGTGCAAAAGGAGTTTTGCGGAGGCCAGGGGGCCAAACGCCGGAGACCCTGGCGTCTGGCCCTGGGCCAGACGCCGAGGCCCATGGCGTCTGGGCCAGACGCCAAGGATTGTGGCGTTTGGTCCTGGAGTCCGAGTGGGACTCTTGCCTTTCGGGCAAAACCGACTTTGAGGAGGCTTTTGCTCCAAGTTTCGACCCCGGGGCTCAACATATAAATAGAGGGGCAGGGCTAGCACCAAAGGCACAACAAGTTGATCCACGTGATCTATTCCTTAGCCGTGTGTGGCGCCCCCAGCCACCATATTCCTCGATAATACTGTAGCGGAGTTTAGGCGAAGCCCTGCTGCTGTAGTTCATCAAGATCGTCACCACGCCGTCGTGCTGACGGAACTCTTCCCTGACACTTTGCTGGATCGGAGTCCGGGGATCGTCATCGAGCTGAACGTGTGCTCGAACTCGGAGGTGCCGTAGTTTCGGTGCTTGATCGGTTGGATCGGGAAGACGTACGACTACTTCCTCTACGTTGTGTCAACGCTTCCGCAGTCAGTCTGCGTGGGTACGTAGACAACACTCTCTCCTCTCGTTGCTATGCATCACATGATCTTGCGTGTGCGTAGGAAATTTTTGAAATTACTACGAAACCCAACAATAGGCTTGCTGGACGGTAATGGATTGGATGGGATCTATCATGTAATCAAGTTAGTTTTGTTAGGGTTTGATCCCTAGTATCCACTATGTTCTGAGATTGATGTTGTTATGACTTTGCTATGCTTAATGCTTGTCACTAGGGCCTGAGTGCCATGATTTCAGATCTGAACCTATTATGTTTTCATCAATATATGAGTGTTTTTTATCCTATCTTGCAAGTCTATAGTCATCTATTATGTGTTATGATCCGTTAACCCTGAAGTGACAATAATCGGAATACTTACCGGTGATGACCGTAGTTTGAGGAGTTCATGTATTCACTATGTGTTAATGCTTTGTTCCGGTTCTCTATTAAAAGGAGGCCTTAATATCCCTTAGTTTCCGTAAGGACGCCGCTGCCACGGGAGGGTAGGACAAAAGATGTCATGCAAGTTCTTTTCCATAAGGACGTATGACTATGTTCGGAATACATGTCTACATTATATCAATGAACTGGAGCTAGTTCTGTGTCACCCTAGGTTATGACTGTTACATGATGAACCGCATCCGGCATAATTCTCCATCACTGATCCATTGCCTACGAGCTTTCCATATATTGTTCTTCGCTTATTTACTTTTCCGTTGCTATTGCTATCATCACTACAAAACACCAAAAACATTACTTTTACTACCGTTACCACTACTATTATATTACTTTTCTACTAAATACTTTGCTGCAGATATTAAGTTTCCAGGTGTGGTTGAATTGACAACTCAACTGCTAATACTTGAGAATATTCTTTGGCTCCCCTTGTGTCGAATCAATAAATTTGGGTTGAGTACTTTACCCTCGAAAACTGTTGCAATCCCCTATATTTGTGGGTTATCAAGACTATTTTCTGGCGCCGTTGTCAGGGAGCATAGCTCTATTCCTTGAGTCACTTGGGATATACATCTGCTTATCATTATGAAGAACTTAAGAGATCCAAAAACCAAGATCTATCCCTCAACTACGAGGGGAGGTACGAAACTGCCATCTAGCTCTGCACTTGATTCACCTTCTGTTATGAGTAAGCTTGCGACACCTAAACCTACTTCTGCTATTCGTTCTGATATGTCGCATGTTATTGATGATGCCACTTCTGCTATGCATGATACTTATGATGAAGCTACCTCTATGCCTGATACTACTGTGCCACTTAGTGATTTTCTTGATGAACAAATTGCTAGGGCTAGAGAAATTGAAAATATTGAATCTGATGATACTGATGAAAGTGATGATGAAGAATCACTTGTTATTCCTAAGGGTTATGTTTTTGATCAAGAAGCTTCTTTCGCTATTTTAGCTTGCAAAAATAGAAATGAACTTAAAAGGTTATTAGCTAAATGGAGTAAGAAATCTCTAAGTGCTAGAATGAAACCTGGCCCTGCTTTTGCTACTTCACCTATCTGTGTACTGATAAGGATTATGAATTCTCTGTTAATCCTAATATAATTACTTTGGTTGAATCTGATCCTTTTCATGGTTATGAATCTGAAACTGTTGTGGCACATCTTACTAAATTAAATGATATAGCCATCCTGTTCACTAAAGATGAGAGAACCCGTTACTTTTACATTCTTAAAATATTTCTGTTCTCATTGAAGGGTGATGCTAAGATATGGTTTAATTCTCTTGATCCTAGTTGTGTGCGTAGTCCCCAGGATATGATTTATTACTTCTCTGCTAAATATTTCCCTGCTCATAAGAAACAAGCTGCTTTAAGGGATATATATAATTTTGTGCAAATTGAAGAAAAGAGTCTCCCAGAAG
>NC_041392.1:117491354-117529810 GCF_002162155.2 Triticum dicoccoides | reverse complement strand
TGATCATCCTCTTAAGAAAAATAAAATACTTGATATCTTTTATAATGAACTCACGGATGCCTCCAGAGATTACCTGGATAGCTGTGCTGGTTCTGTTTTCAGGGAAAGGACACCGGATGAAGCTAAAATTCTATTGAACAATATGTTAACAATGAAAATAATTGGACATGTCCAGAGCCAATTCCTGGGCCTATTCCTAAACCAACTCCGAAGAAGAGGGGTATTCTATTTCTCAGTCCTGAAGATATGCAACAGGCAAATAAATCTATGAAAGAAAAAGGTATTAAAGCTGAAGATGTTAAGAATTTACCTCCTATTGAAGAAATACATGGTCTTAATTTACCGCCTGTTGAAGAAACACATACTCCAAATCCATTACCTATTGAAGAAACTCATGGTCTTGATAACCCGACACAGGTAGTAAAGGTAAATTCTCTCTATAGATATGATAAAGCTGAAATCCCATTTACTAAATTTGCTAGCCCATGCTTAGATGAGTTTGATAAATTTATGGCTAAGCAAGAAGATTTTAATGCTTATTTTGGTATACAATTGAAAAATAATTCAAATATGCTTGAACACTTGGGTGATTATATGGCTAATGTTGAAGGTGAACTTAAACTTATTAGTAAGCATGCTTTTATGGTTACCACTCAAGTAGAACAAGTACTTAAAGCTCAAAATGATTTTCTCAATGAATTAAATAGTAAAAAATAATGATTATGTTGTTAGAGTGGCTACTAGAACTGGTAGAATGACTCAGGAACCTTTGTATCCTGAAGGCCACCCTAAGAGAATTGAGCAAGATTCACAGAGAAATAAAATATATGTACCTAGTTCTTCTAAAAGAAGAAAAAGAAAAATGATAGGACTTTGCATGCTTCTAGTGATCCTATTGTTGAAACACCTGGGAATCCAAATGATATTTCTATTTCTGATGCTGAAACTCAATCTGAAAATGAACCTGAGACTAGTGATAATGTTAATGACAATGTTCATAATGATGCTCAACCTAGTAATGATAATGATGTAGAAATTGAACCTGCTGTTGATCTTGATAACCCACAATCAAAGAATCAACGTTATGATAAGAAAGACTTTGTTGCTAGGAAACATGGTAAAGAAAGAGAGCCTTGGGTTCAGAAACCCATGCCTTTTCCTCCCAAGCCATCCAAGAAAAAGGATGATGAGGACTTGGAGCACTTTGCTGAAATAATTAGACCTATCTTTTTGCATATGCGATTAACTGATATGCTCAAAACCAATCCTTATGCTAAGTGCATGAAAGATATCATTACTAATAAAAGAAAGATACCGGAAGCTGAAATTTCCACCATGCTTGCTAATTATACTTTTAAGGGTGGAATACCAAAGAAACTTGGAGATCCCAGTGTACCAACTATACCATGCCCCATTAAAAGAAACTATGTTAAAACTGCTTTATGTGATCTTGGAGCCGGTGTTACTGTTATGCCTCTCTCTTTATATCGTAGACTTGATTTGAATAAGTTGACACCTACTGAAATATCTTTGCAAATGGCTGATAAATCAACTGCTATACCTGTCGGTATTTGTGAGGATGTGCCTGTTGTAGTTGCAAACGTTACTATTTTAACAGACTTTTTTATTTTTGATATTCCCGAGGATGATAGTATGTCTATTATTCTTGGAAGACCCTTTTTGGATACTACAGGGGCTGTTATTGATTGCACTAAAGGCAATGTTACTTTTCATGTTAATGGTAATGAGCATACGGTACACTTTCCAAGGAAACAACCTCAAGTTCATAGTATCAACTCTATTGGAAAAATTCCATCGATTATATTTGAAGGTTTTGAATTTCCTCTTCCTACTGTCAAGAAGAAATATGATATTCTTATTATTGGGGATGTGCATATCCCCGTTGAGATCACATAGTGTTATTCGAAATTTCTCCGGTTCCATGTTATTCGAAATGAGTTCGTTAACAAGACTTGATCAACCTTGTTAGTGGATTCGTTTTGATGATCATGAGATGGATGAAACTAGAAGGCACAACCTTCTGTACCCCACTTTTACTTTCTATTATTTATATTAAATAAAATAAATATTTTTCTGTCTGTTATCTGATTATCCGTGCAATATAAAAATACCTCAAAAATAAAAGTTCTCCAAATGCCCTGAAATTTAAATATGATTTTTCTAGAATATTTAAGGATTTATGGAACTGAGAACACACCAGGGGGCCAACCACCTGCCCACGAGGGTGGAGGGCGCGCCCACCCCTCTAGGCGCGCCCCCTGCATCATGGGCCGATGGTGGCCCTCCTCCACTTATTCCTGCACCCACACACTTCATCTTCCTCCCACAAACACGAATATCTAGCTCAAGCACGAGTTCTAGCTCATCTTGCTGTCATTTTCGATCTCCTTGCTCAAAGCACCTCTCACAAAACTGCTTGGGGAGATTGTTCCTTGGTATGTGACTCCTCCATTGGTCCAATTAGTTTTTGTTTTAGTGATTTCTTCATTGCAAATTTTTGCTACTTAGGTGACCCTGTTCTTGAGCTTGCATGTCAAATTTATATGGTCAAAAGTAGTTTTGATGCATGATGTAGGCCCTAGGCACTTGTAGGAGTAGTTGCTATCAATATTATTGAGTTTGGTTTACTTTTATTTTGAAGTTACTAAAAAATTTCAGAATTTTTCAGAGGAAGAAATATGCTTAGGAAAATGTTCCAAGGTGGTTCCTCAAGGAAGCAAGGGCCCAGGCTTGCAATGTGTGATGCCGACGAAGAGCCACCAAGAAACGCTCCAGTGCGTCCTTGTGAATGGCCTTCTGAGAGCTTTATGGATCGAGCGGGAATTAAAGAAGAATTTAATGCATATTTGCGTAAAGCTGATTTTGTGAGCTTCGAGGAAGAGAAGTGCAGCCAGTATCACAACCTCACCAGTACCTTTGTGAGGAGGTTTGAATTTTCAACTTCACGTAATTCTCCAACTGTCCTGTTTGATCTTTATGATAAATCTTACACTATGGACTTAGAGGATTTTACCACTGCATGTAAACTTCCACAATGGGGTAGTATAAGGGATCCTCGCAAATCTGAATTTAGAGATTTTCTTGCTAGCATAACTGTGGGAGAATCTAGAGATATCACACAAGCCACCATAGGGAGCATTCACTTTCCTGCTATACATTATTTTGCTCTCTTCATAGGTAGATGCATCAATGTAAAGATGAGGCATGTCACATGTGTGTCCCTGACCTCAGTATTCTTAGGAGTGCTGTGTTAGGAGACCAATCATATAATTTGGGAGCCATTGTTGCACGTAGGTTGCACCTTAATAGATATAATGGAGATTTCTTTGGAGGAATTTATGCAACCCGCATAGCTAATTTTCTTGGTATAGACATACACGGATATTATATTGAATTACCACCTTCTTATTTAGATTTTAATGCTATGGTTCACCACTAGTTTGTTGAGAGGAACGAATCACCTCTCCAATATCGACTAATCTTTGACAGACGTCGTGCTGTCCGTATTACTCTCCCTGCTCCTGCCTTCTTTGATTATCAGGCAAGAGGAAGATATACTATTACCAGAGAGGAGGCAGATGAGTACAAGAGGAGAGAGGAGGCCGCTCGTCGCCACGCCGCAGCTCAGCAGGCGATAGCCGCTGCATCGCAGTACGACCCCAACTACTATTATGGATATCCGCCAGGCCAGCCGTCGCCATAGACCAACTTAGGCCAAAAGCCTAAGCTTGGGGAGTACGTATTTCTCACCGACATTACATTTATGTTCACACACTCATTGCTAGATGTCGGTGCTCATACTTTTTCATTGTATCATACATGCTAGTTTAATTTCCTTTTCATGCTTTGTTCTTGTGTGTTTAGTAAACCTTAAGAAAAGCCAAAAAAATAGTTATAGTTTTTAATCAGTTTAATTTCCATGCTTGTAGTAGTAATTAAAAAGAAAACCCAAAAAGATTTTCTGTTCTTCTTTTGCTTGTTGGGAGCTTTCCCGTGTAAATAGTTTTATTTCTTTTCTTTTCTTTGAGGGTCGATAGGAGAAGACCATAATTAAATTGTTGAGGTGGCTCTTATATGCATTATTATTGATCTGACAAAAGAGCCAATATTGCATTGTCTTCTCCTGTTTATTGAATGCTTGCAGATTCCAGCTTAGTCCAATGCACGCGCACTATTATTATTATTCACATCGTTCGGTCGTGCAAGTGAAAGGCAATTATAACGATATATGATGGACTGACTGAGATAAGAAAAGTTGGTATAAACTTGACCTCTTTTATTTTTGTAAATATGATTAGTTCATCGTTCCTGATTCAGCCTATTATGAATAAACATGTTTGCAATGACAACTAGAGATCATAGTTTCTTATGCCATGCTTGATTAGTTATGAGTTATAATGGTTTACCTTGCGTGCCAACATGCTATTGAGATAGTTATGATGTGGTATGATAGGGTGGTATCCTCCTCTGAATGATTTAACTGACTTGACTTGGCACATGTTCACGCATGTAGTTGAAACAAAATCAACATAGCCTTCACGATATTTATGTTCATGGTGGATTATATCCTACTCACGCTTGCATTCGATGTTGATTAATTTTAATGCATGTTCATGACTGTTGTCGCTCTCTAGCTGGTCGCTTCCCAGTCTTTTGCTAGCCTTCACTTGTACTAAGCGGGAATACTGCTTGTGCATCCAATCCCTTAAACCCCAAAGTTATTCCATATGAGTCCACTATACCTACCTATATACGGTATCTACCTGCCGTTCCAAGTAAATTTGTATGTGCCGAACTCTAAACCTTCAAATAAATATCCTGTTTTGTATGCTCGTATATCCTCATGTATCAACTAGGGTTGTCGGTATCTTCCATGTTAGGCGGGTTATTCTCAAGAGGAGTGGACTCCGCTCCTCACTCATGAGATAAATGGCTGGTCATCGGGATGCCCAGTCCCATGCTTTATGCAAACTAAATCAAAATAATTGCAAACAAAACTCCCCCTGGGACTCTTGTTAGTTGGAGGCACCCGTTGTTTCGAGCAAGCCATGGATTGATGCTTGTTGGTGGAAGGGGAGTATAAACTTTACCATTCTGTTTGGAAACCGCCTATAATGTGTGTAGCATGGAAGATATCGCCATTTCTTGGTTGTTATATTGACAATGAAAGTATACCGCTCAAAATATTATTCACCTCTGTTTCAAAACCGAGCTCTGGCGCCTCTACAAATCTCTGCTTCCCTCTGCGAAGGGCCTATTTATTTACTTTTATGCTGAGTCATCATCCTCTTATTAAAAAGCACCAGTTGGAGAGCACCACTGTCATTTGCATTCATTATTGTTAGTTTACATTGCGTATGACTTGACTGGATCTCTTTTACCATGAATTATAATGTCTAGTCAGTCCTTGGTCTTTAAAGGTGCTCTGCATTTATGTTTTGCGGTCTCAGAAAGGGCTAGCAAGATACCATCTTGTTATATCATATTATGATTGTTTTGAGAAAGTGTTGTCATCCGAGATTTATTATTATGGCTTGCTAGTTGATTATGCTATTGATATGAGTAAACTTGAGACCTGAGCGTTATTGTGAATGTGGTTAGTTACAATCTTTGCTGAAAACTTGAATGCTAGCTTTACATATTTACAAGAACAAGAGCAAGCAAAGTTTGTAAAAGTTTTTCTTTATCACTTTCAGTTTGTCAACTGAATTGCTTGAGGACAAGCAAAGGTTTAAGCTTGGGGGAGTTGATACGTCTCCAACGTATCTACTTTTCCAAACACTTTTGCCCTTATTTTGGACTCTAACTTGCATGATTTGAATGGAACTAACCCGGACTGACGTTGTTTTCAGCAGATTACCATGGTCTTATTTATGTGCAGGAGCAAACGTTCTCGGAATGACCTGAAACTTCACGGAGCCACTTTTCAAAAAATAAGAAAAATACCTGCCAAAGATGAAGGTCAGGGGGCCCACCACCTTGCCACGAGGGTGGGGGCGCGCCCCCTACCTCGTGGGCCCCCTGTTGCCTCTCCGACTCCAACTCCACCTCCATATATTGAGTTTCGATGAGAAAAAAACAGGGAGAAGAAATCATCGTGTTTTACGATACGGAGCCGCCGTCAAGCCCTAAAACCTCTCGGGAGGGCTGATTTGGAGTCCGTTCGGGGCTCCGGAGAGGGGAATCCATCGCCATCATCATTATCAACCATCCTCCATCACCAATTTCATGATGCTCACCGCCGTGCGTGAGTAATTCCATCGTGAGCTTGCTGGACGGTGATGGGTTGGATGGGATCTATCACGTAATCGAGTTAGTTTTGTTAGGGTTTGATCCCTAGTATCCACTATGTTCTGAGATTGATGTTCTTATGACTTTGCTATGCTTAATGCTTGTCACTAGGGCCCGAGTGCCATGATTTCAGATCTGAACGTATTATGTTTTCATCAATATATGAGTGTTTTTGATCCTATCTTGCAAGTCTATAGTCCCCTATTATGTGTTATGATCCGTTAACCCCGAAGTGACAATAATCAGGATACTTACGAGTGATGACTGTAGTTTGAGGAGTTCATGTATTCACCATGTGTTAATGCTTTGTTCCGGTTCTCTATTAAAAGGAGGCCTTAATATCCCTTAGTTTCCGTAAGGACCCCGCTGCCACGGGAGGATAGGACAAAAGATGTCATGCAAGTTATTTTCTATAAGCACATATGACTATGTTCGGAATACATGCCTACATTATATCAATGAACTGGAGCTAGTTCTGTGTCACCCTAGGTTATGACTGTTACATGATGAACCGCATCCAGCATAATTCTCCATCACTGATCCATTGCCTACGAGTTTTCCATATATTGTTCTTCGCTTATTTACTTTTCCGTTGCTATTGCTATCATCACTACAAAACACCAAAAACATTACTTTTACTACCGTTACCTTTTGCTACCATTACCACTACTATCATATTACTTTGCTACTAAATACTTTGCTGCAGATATTAAGTTTCCAGGTGTGGTTAAATTGACAACTCAGCTGCTAATACTTGAGAATATTCTTTGGCTCCCCTTGTGTCGAATCAATAAATTTGGGTTGAATACTTTACCCTCAAAAACTGTTGCGAGCCCCTATACTTGTGGTTATCAACCGCAGCCGCACCGGGCCGGGGCCCCAAACCCTCGCCGCCCGCCAGAAAAGAGGCGAAATCCGGCCGGCACGCAACACCACCACCGCCACCATGCCACCGACGACGAGCGCATCAGCCGCCGCCCGCCGCCGGCAGGCCCTTGCCGCTCCCGACCCGCGCCGCGAGCAGCCGCCACCGCGCAGATCTGGCGTGCCATCCCCGCCGCCGCAGCAACCCCCGCACGCCCCGCCACCAACCACACCGCCCGAAGCCCGACAGGAACACCGGAGCCCACCACGACCCCGTGCGCCGCCGCACCGCGACGCCCGGCGCCCGCGCCACGCCCAGGTGGAGGGGCTGCGCCGCGCCAACCCTAGCCACCATGGGAACGCGAGGGCCCCGCCGTCGCCGGCTCCGGTCGGGCTTTGCCCGTCCGAGCCCCAGGGCGACGGCGGGGGAGGCGGGGGAAGGAGGGGAGGGGGCTAGAGGCACCGGATTTGGAGCCCCCCGGTCGCCGTGCGGGGGCGACCCGGGAGGGAGCAGAGGGAGGAGAGGTCGAAGGGGTCGGTCAAACTGTGGGAGCGCGTCTACTTGGTCACCTTGTGATGGGCTGTTATAAATATGGTTGGTAACCAGCCGCAATGCATTGATATGAAGCACCCCAATCCTATTTGGGTGGCAACATTATGATTGTCGATGTGGATATGTAGAAATGATGTGATACTTGGCAAAACAAAATTTCTTCTCACCTACAAGTTGTGTACTCATGTACATACTGCATTGTGCCTACTCCTTACTTTATCGGTTAAGTGCACATGGAAGTTTTTAAGGCACACATACCCAAGTGGAAGGGGAAACCAAGTAGGTGTTTATTCACCATGAATGGAGGTTTGGTTGTTAGTTCGATCCTTCATCACATTATGTCACCCTCTTTTTTTACCATACTTCTGTAAAATAACTTTCATGGGTTTTGTGCATATTGTTATGAGGTGGGTCGTGAACTCTAAGTGGTTGTGTCGCATTGATACCACTTACTGAGTAAATAAAGACTCCTTTATCAAAATACTAGTATAGAAAAGTACGAGTTGATAGAAACCAATCAACCTTAGATTTTTATATATTTCTTATTGAACGCCTAAAGAATTAAGTTGGACCTCTGCAAATCCTGCAATATCCGAGTCAATAATAAAATTTACTTTCCTCCACAACACAGTTAAAAGATATTTAATTAAGATATGCATGAAACACTTTCTATGCTTGTAAATATATGATATTTAGGTATTAACGATCTCTATTATGCATTTCTGACCATTTTCTGTACATAAGCGTTAGCAAACTTGATGTAATTGGAAATATTGTTGTGAATCTAATGATACTATAATCACCAAAACACCCTAGATATTTTTCTTATTGAGTAAGTAATTTAATTAAGTCTTCTCTAATGCAGAAGAAAAACCATTCAAATTACCCCTCGGACTCACATTTACTCCTTATGTTGCATCACCGACATATTTGCTCAAATAACAAAAAGTACCGTATGTAGCTAAGTACCCTGGAAAACCAAGAAATAATCTCAAATATGGTACTATGTTTTTCTACTCTTACCTATGTTGTACAGATCCTACAACCACAATATTAGTAGGATTGTGGGATATATGCAAGAAACGCCGCTCCATTCGCAAATATATGGTGTTTTGGGTATACAGTCTCCGGTGTCTAGCTTTGATAATTATGTTTATTCGTATAGGAAAATGAATAAAATGTGTGACTTATATTATGGATTATTTTTTGTATAAATCTAATAATATCATTTCCATAGAACCCTTTTATAGTGAAACTTTAAAAAGTGTGACTGCATCTTTTCTTGTAGTCATGTATTTACAGATGGAGGTAGTAATATACTTTTTTACATTTGTATTTATTATGCTTTTTTCCATGTTGATTTCTAAATTTAGATCCAATTCAATAAACTCACTCCCCACCCCCTACTGTCATTTACTTCTTATGTTACATGATTTTTTATTAATAGGAAAAATACGCTGGAAAACCCGAACATGGTATCAACCATAATACATAGTATATGTCACCCTCTTTCCTATTTGTGTGTCACAAAATACACAATCATTGTGCTCATAGAGTTGTGAGATATATGTCTTATGTTGCTTGAAATATTGGTTTCCAAATTTACATTGAATTATTATAACTGTACGTATGAATTTTATATTTAAAAGGTGATTAAATATTTTAGTGTGGGTTTTTGAAGATCACTAAACCAATTAATCGGTGCCTCTATTCTTTATGATGGGAGCAAAATGGTACTGGTAACTCAGAAATAATCTCAAATCACATGTGTATAGCTTTATTCGTAAGTTGCATTCCACATCACATCTCACCTACCACATTAGACTCTATGCTATATATTGTGGCACAACCTTCCTCTTACGCAACAAG
Organism: Triticum dicoccoides; assembly: GCF_002162155.2. Taxonomy (NCBI): domain Eukaryota; kingdom Viridiplantae; phylum Streptophyta; class Magnoliopsida; order Poales; family Poaceae; genus Triticum; species Triticum dicoccoides. The sequence continues at coordinate 117,520,212 of NC_041392.1, read as the reverse complement.
ACATCAAGTTAGGAATGAGACACACAAAATACCTTGTATTGCTCGATCAACTCTGCACATGTATAGCTAGGAATGAGATGCATCAGGAATACTTTGAGCACAATAAGATGATCAGCGACGTGACCATTAATGGTCACTGGGATCGAAAACCCCATCGATTTGTCAGCATGTCATTCCATCCCAGCACTAAGGATTAGGCCACTGCCGAAAAATTTGTCGGGTGCCGCCGGATGACACCGGCGAAATATGAAGCTGATTCATATGAGAGCCGGGCGATGGAGTTCAGCAAAGCTCCTCCAAGAAAAATCATGGAGAGGAATCTTTGCAACGACTTTGTTGGAGCGTGTAAAAACGATCCGGCTGGCCGCACCAAATACGTTTGTTGGGTGTACCAGCATGTCGGCTCTATCGTAGCAGACATGTTTGGTTGGTAAAAATAGATCTATTCCTTGGCGCAGTGTGTTTAGAGAAACTTTTCCTGCTCTGCCTTTTCTGCTGGGTATGTCACGTTCAGAAATCTGGGTGATCTCTGTGTCTTTCTAGGTGATGTTTGGTCTGTTGTTTCTGAGTTTTATTCGTCTTGTACTCATCGATGGTCATGTTGTTGTGTGTTCATTTTTATTTTTATTTTTTTGCGGGAATTGTTGTGTGTTCATTAATAGCATGAGGGGAAATGCCACGCTGCACACACACACCGACACGGTGGCAGCTGCTCCTTGCTATCAACGAACAGGATGTCGCCAAGATTCGCGTCGGAGACCATGTTTAGGCCAACTTCATCGCGCGACCCTATCCTGTCCGGCCTCGTCTGTTTGAGGTAAAACGGACAAACAAGACGGCCCAGCGTGCGACGGCCCGAAATCATCTTGTCCGTTTTGTGTCTGGGCCGACCCATTTCGAGCGCAAACTTGCGCCGGGTTTGGGTCGCGACGGACACCAAACGGACGCGCGCCTCGTCCGCATCGGGGCCGCGTGGCAGGCGACCACCTACATCCCACCCACCCACATCAATGCGCACGAGCGGATGGTCCCACCTGTCATCCGCACATCGAAAGGTCGCCGTCCTTCTTTAAGTGGGAAGCGTGGACGGGTCGTCGTCCACACTGCCCCACGCCACCCCGCGACCTCCTCGAAATCCGACAGCGCCGAACCCAAACCCTAGCCAAGAACTCGCCGGCTGGCCGCTCGCAGCCATGGGCCTTTGGAACTACGGCCGCAAAGGCAAGCACGACCAGGAGGCTGGTTCCTCGTCGGGACGCCGCCGCGGCTCGGTGAAGAACGAGGAGCCCGCGTCGCCATCGCCACCACGTCGGGCCCCCGCGCCGCCCGCGTTCTCCATCGCGCCCACGGCCGCCGGCGAGCGTGACCGACACTACATCGAGGCGGTCGTCTGCCGCTGGTATTGGGAGACGAGGACTCCGCTGCCCTGGAGCGACGTCCACCTCCCCAATAACTGGCACCTGTCGGCCGACCGAGTGCCGATCCCGCCCGTCCCGCAGAGCGGCCGTGCGCGCCGCCAGGAGATCGAACGCCGCCGCCGCCGCCTCCTCCCGGACGACCTCTACTACGACGAGAGGTACGCCCCGACTCGCCATTGTGGGACACTTGGCTCCGTGATGAGCACGACGTGCGGCGGGCGTCGTTTTTCGCCGGCACGTCGACGGGGCCGCGGCGGCCACGTGAGCCCCGAGCGGCTCCCCAGGCGCGCGGGCATACGCGGGTGCGCGGCCTGGCGCCCACGCCGTCGCCGTCGCCATCTCCATCGCCACCCCCACCTCCTCGCATGACGGCGGAGGAGGAGGCCCGGCTCATGGCACGTGTGCTGGAGGACTCCAAGCACACGCACGACGAGCGCCAATGGGTGGACCTCGAGGAGACGATGGCCCTCTCCGCGGCCGGCGACATCACCATCCCCGAGCAGGAGATGGCGCCGAAGGAGGAGGTCGTGGAGGAGCCGCCGGTGGCCGCGTTCCACCCTGACCTGGTGGGCCAGGGGTGGAGCTGGTCGTGCTCCGCTGAGCAGATGGCGGCCGCCTTGGGGGTCGTGAACTGGTGCCCCACGCCGACGCGGTCGCCGGAGCGGGAGGCCTCGCCTCGGGAGGAGGTGGTGCAGGCACCGGCCACCTTCCAGCCCGCCGCCCCCGTGCACCACGGACCGCCGGCCCACCTGTGGACGCCGCCGGACTACATCGATCTCGTTAGCGACGACGACGACACCGGCGGCCAGTGAAGACGGCGACGGCCACGGCATCGATGGGCGCGGCAGGAGCGCGCGGGAGGCGTTTTTTATTTTGATTTTATATTAATTATGAAACGGGCCGTTTAAATGGACCGAGAAACTGGGCCGTTTTGTGGACGTAACCCCTATATATGTTTTATGTCTTTTTAGTCATTTCATTTAAGTTTTTTAATTTTTTTATTCACGTCCATCTCGGACAGGTTTTGGAATGCGGCCGCGCGTTGGGCGCAACCACAACCCATCGGATAAATGCGGACATGGGTGAACCCATCAGCGCCACAAAAGGACAAAATTCGACCAAATCAAACGTCCGTTTAGGGTCGTAAGGTGGAGATGGCCTTAGCAGCGTGTCAGTGGTATTTAGCAGATGGGCCATAGCAGGAGATGGTAGACCAGAAGTTACAGCACCGAGCCCACCAAGGTGACTTTTGCGCGACAGAAAGTCCACAAGTTGCAGTACCGTTGAGCGGAGACAGCAATCGGGGTCGCCACGGGAGCCAAGCTCTGGGAAATCCAGTTTGCAGTCAAGAACACGCTCATGGTGTGCATGCTGAGGCCTGAGGCTTGCACTTTTTGCTGTTGCACACGCAGACAACACGCGGCTGAAAGTGAAGCATGGCCTGCGACGAACCGTCATGAAATTAGCACCGCCCCGTGCTAGTGCTTCTGCTGTCTATTTGGTTGAAATGGAGCAAAAAATTCATCTTTGTTGAAACGGATGCCATTTTCTTTGGATAGAAGAATTAACCGGAAGTGTTTATTGGATCCAATTTCTTCTTTTCTTCTGGTCGAAATGGAGTACAAAATTTATGTTTGTTGGGCGTAGTGATACTATTATTACTGACAAAAAAAACAACAGTTCAGAAACATACAGAAAGTGCGGAGTGCTAGCTTAGAGGAACATAGCACACATGTGCATACACTGACAGCATCTCCGGCATTTTTTCAGCCTCGTGGGGTTGGCCTGGCGATATTTTTGACATGAGGGCGGGATTTTTCCCAGCCGTCCCCCTCCGTCATGCTCACCCACACAGTAATCGCGAGTCCGCCGCCTCACCGCCCGCGTCGCGGAAGCTGGCGCTGCGGTCCCCATCTCCACCGCATCTCTGGCCACCGCCGCATGTTCCCCTCGCTCGCGTCGTCCGGCGAGGAGGCTGTCGATGCCGCGGGCGTGCTGCACGCCCCTTTCTCCGATGGCTACGACGAGGGGTTCGATCCACGGGTGCACGACATGCGCTCCTTCACCGCGCGCGCCTGCACGGTCTGGTGCGAGACGCTCGCCGGCGTCGTCGCCCGCCTCGCCGAGCGTGGGCTGGGTGCTCGAGGTCGCGCGCGCCAGCGGCATCCCCTCGCTCCTCTTTTGGATCCAGCCGGCCGCCGTGTTCGTGGTGTACTACCATTACTTCCACGGCCACGACGTCGTCGTCACTTCCTGCGCCAACGACCCTGAACGCGACGCCGTCATCCAACTGCCGGGTCTACCGCCGCTCAAGTCCCGCACGCTCCGGCCGCGAGCTCTCCTTCTCCAACCTCGTCGACACCGTCAGGCCGCCGACCACCAACGCCGGCCACGCCTCGGCGTCGTCACCTGACACCAATCGGGGTCGAAGCAGAGGCTGCCGAGCAGAGGCAAGAGGAGGCCCCGACGCCGAAGCAGCAGCGGCAGGCGGCGGTGAAGGAGAAGAGGAGGCGGCGGAGCGACAACAGGGCAGTTGCGGCAGAGGCACGAACGGGAACAGCGTGCGGGGAAGAGCGCGGAGAGCGGGAGGACGAAGGCGGCGGCGATGCGGGCGTGGAGTGGCCGGGGAGGCTGACTGTGGGCCAAACATATGCAAAACCTTCGCTCTCCTCCCCTGTAAGGACATATTTTTTCTAAGTGTTTTGGTGATTAATGACAACGCATTTGCGGACTAATCGTGTGCCATGAGTATTCAAAACACTTCTTTGCTAGGCACAAGACGATTGGGTGCCCCTCGAAGACTGACGAAGACGGCGTCTTTTCTACGTTTTTTTTTGATGGATTTGAGTCGTAGGAAAGTCGTAATATTAAGAAGGGGTCCGCGTTGGAAAGGTTTGGGTGGAATCATCACGTACACGTCTCCTTCTTATCCCCTCCTTCTTCCTTGGAGCTTCCTTCGTTTTCTTGCCTCCCTTGTCTGGCTGCCGTTGTTGGTTGCGGTAGTACTGCTCCTGGGTCAACGGTAGTACCGTAGGCATCCGCGGTAGTACCGCGCGGTGGCGCGGTAGTACAACAAGTGCCCACGGTAGTACCGCTCCCCTGGAGCCGCACTACCGCTGCCCACCTGGCTAGTGCCGCCCCCTTGCGGTAGTAGGAGCGGATGTAATTTTTTACATCCGCATCTACCGTGGTAGTACCGCTTTCGCCGTGCGGTAGTACCGCGCTATGCGGTCAGGCAGTAGTACCGCCCCTCGGCAGTACTACTGTGTCGGGTTTTTACTACTTCCGTTTCTTTGCGGAAGTAGGCACGGAAGTTTCCCTTCTCCCCTGGCTGGGACTTTTGCCTCGCGGTAGTACCGCATGGGGGGTGCGGTAGTACCGCGCGTGCGGAAGTTCCGCCCCCAGCTTCTGTGCGTCTGTTTATCGGTTCTGTGCTGGGGTTGCGGCAGTACCGTGGGTCGGTACGGTAGTACTGCACAGCCGTGCGGTAGTACCGCTTGGTTGCAAGCAGTAGTACCGCACGGCCTTGCGGTAGTACCGCTGGCCAGGCGCGGTAGTACCGCTGGCCGCGGGCTGGTTGGTTGGTAACAGTTGGATCTTTTCCACACACTATATAAGGGGTCCCCTTCTTCCCCGTTGACTCACCTCTTCCATTACTAAGCTCCATTACTTGCTCCAAGCTCCATTTTCGCCCGATCTCACTCCCTAGCCAACCAAACTTGTTGATTTGCTCGGCAGTGGTTGAGAAGGCCCCGATCTACACTTCCACCAAGAGAGATTTGATTCCCCCCACTAATCTCTTGCGGATCTTGTTACTCTTGGGTGTTTGAGCATCCTAGACGGTTGAGGTCACTGCGAAGCCATAGTCCATTGTGGTGAAGCTTCATGGTGTCGTTGGGAGCCTCCAATTGAGTTGTGGAGATTGCCCCAACCTCGTTTGTAAAGGTTCGGTCGCCGCCTCCAAGGGCACCAGTAGTGGAATCACGACATCTCGCATTGTGTGAGGGCGTGAGGAGATTACGGTGGCCCTAGTGGCTTCTTGGGGAGCATTGTGCTTCCACACCGCTCCAACGGAGACGTACTTCCTCTCAAAGGGAAGGAACTTCGGCAACACATCCTCGTCTCCACCGTCTCCACTCTTGGTTATCTCGTGCCTTTACTTGTGGAAGCTTATTTGTTTCATATATCTTGCTTGCTTGTGTTCCTATCCGTATTGCATCATATAGGTTTCTCACCTAGTTGCATATGTAGACAACCTACTTTGATGCAAAGTTTAAATTGCTAAAGAAAAGCTAAAAATTGTTAGTTGCCTATTCACCCCCCCTCTAGTCAACCATATCGATCCTTTGAATTGGTATCAGAGCCTCGTCTCTTTATTAAGAACTTTACCGTCCAAAGAGTATGGTTGATACCATAGACGGTGTGGTGGAACACTCTGGTGTGAATCCTATCTCGTCTACGGGCGATGGGGGAACCTCGGTCTCTCGTGAGGAGTTCAATGTGGCCTTGGAGACATTGAAAACCTCCATGACGACCGAAGTTGAGAGCATGTTTACTAAATTTCTTGAGGGGCTTAAACTATCCACCGCACCGTTGAAAGTGGGTGATCCCGCCAACAAGGTGACGGATGCTATCCCCGACAAGGGGGAAGCTAGTAGTGAAAAGGCTCCTTCTTCTAGTGGTAAGAAAGGCACCGGCATCTTTGACCATGTGGAACCACCACTTGTTTATGGTGGACCGATTCCTTCCACTCATTTGAATCGTGCCGGTCCTCCACCTAAGATTGTGAAAAATGAGGACTTTGATTCTTGGGTTTACCGCTTTAATCGTCATTTAAATCATGTGAACACTAACCTTTGGAGAATCATTGAAGAAGGTTTTTATCCGCATGATCCAAGCAACTTCACTCCTCGAGAAGCCGCGGATAATCAATTCAATGAGAATGCTCTCTTCATCATTCAAGATGCAATTCCACCCGAAGACCTACCTCATCTTCATCCCTTTGCCTTGGCCAAAGATGCATGACATTGTGTTGTCTCTCCCTACCGGGGAAGCGCAAGTATTCAACGCTCCAATTATGAAGTGGTACAAGATGAGGCCGATGAGTTTGCAATGAAATAAGATGAAGAACCTCATGAGCTTTATCGGAGAGTGACCAAACTCGCGGTCTCACTACGAGATCACGTAAGCAAGGACACGGATGACAATTGGATCAAGCGCAAATTCCTCAAGGCAATGATGCCCTATCACAAGGCCATGTCCTCCGTCATTCGTCAAAGACCGGACTTCCACACTTTGACCTCAAGTGAAGTGTTGGATGAGTTTGTGGCCATGAACATTTTGGACAAGACCGCCAACAATGCGGCGCTCCGTTCTCAACGGGCAAAGAAGCCTAACCTTGCATTGAAGGCCAAGCTCACCGTGGAAGAAGAAGAAGAGGAAGAAGAGGAGAGCAACCCCGAAGATACGAAGTATGCATATCATGAACACATGGCACTTGCTTCAAGGCAATTTTGGAGCAAGAAAAACTCGAGGCCAAACTTTAGCAAAAGAAACTCGAGTGGCACAAGGGGCAAGCAAAGCGTAAGGACTTGCTACAATTGCGGCAACGTGAGTCATTTCGTTGCGGAATGCCCGTATGAGAAGAGGGAAGACAATGGTGGCAAGCTCATCTGAAAGGACAAGGCCAAGTCGTTCCCCAACAAGAACAACTTCACCAAGAAGACTCCTCCCAAGGCTTTGGTTGTGCAAGAAGAGTACAATGAGGATGATGACGATGATGAAGATGGTGAGTCAGTTGCCATGGCCTCCGTTGCCATTGCAACAACGTCACGGGTGTCTCTCTTCGACTCACCCAACGAGAGCATCACCGCCAAGTGCCTCATGGCTAAAGCCACCAACAAGGTAACCTCCAACATCAAAACTACCATCATTAATCATCCTTCCCCGACGGATAGCATTAATGAACTTGAGGGAGCTAATGTGGAGGCTAACGAGTTTGAGGCCTTTATGGGCAAACTCAAGGGAAAATCCAAGAAGCACTTTGTTGCTCTCTTGGAACAACTTGGTGAAGCCAATGACATGATCGAGGCTCACGAACACACCATCTCTAAGATGGAAGGGCATAGTCGTGACTATGCCGATGAGATTTCGGATCTTTCCAATGCTCTTGAGGAAGAGCGTGGTCTTCGTTTGGCTCTTGAGGAGTCACACAACGTTGATCATGCTAAGTTAAAGAAAGATTATGATCATGTCCTCATTGTTTCTCGTGTGCTAAATTCCGAGAAGGCCAAACTCGGGGTTGATCTTGCTAGACTCAAAGAGGAGTTTGATATACTTGACAAGGCCCACAAGGCCTTGAAGGGTATTCAAGCTAGTCTCAAGGAGTCTCGTGATCAACTCCAAGTGAAGCTAACTAAGGAGAAAGCAACTTTTTCTCATATGGTTCTAATTGATAATGCAAATGCTACTAACCCGTGTTGTGAGCATATACATCTTGTTGAGGAAAATGCTAAGTTGAAGGAGCAACTTGAGAGAGGTCTTGCGACTTGCATACAAGGCAAGAAGAACCTCAACGATCTCTTGATCAACCAAAAGGGAGGTGTGGCCAAGGAAGGGGTTGGGTACGTGCCCGACTCCAAGAACAAGAAGAAGAATGACAAGACCAAACGACCTCCTCCCCTCATGCAAACTTTTGTGAGAGAGGGAGAGAGTGCCCCCGAGGAGAAGAAGAAGAACAATGTCAAGAAGGGCAATGTCACCCCTCTCAACAAAGCCGGTGATTTTAACCCTTCTTATGTGTTATGTCATGCTAGTGATGGGCATGTTTATGCCAAATTTGTTGGTTCTCTTCATGAGTACATTGAATGGTCTATTTGGGTTCCTAAGACCCTTGTTACTAACATCGAAGGATCCATTACAAAATGGGTACCTAAAACCAAGCATTGATCTCTTGTAGGTGTTTGCTTCTGGTGGTGGATCATGGTTGCTTGATAGCGGAGCTACAAATCATATGACCGGAAGCAAGGACTTGGTGGTGGACGTGCACAAAGTTCCATCTATGCCCACCAATGTCGAGTGGGGTGACGCCTCATCTTGTAAGGTATTGGGACTTGGCAAAGTGCTCATCTCTCATGATCTCATGATCGAGAAGGTCATGCTTGTTGAGTCCCTTGCATACAATTTACTTTCCGTTTGTCAACTTGCTATCATGGGCTTTGCCACTTTCTTTGATATCGATACCGTGGCCCTCTTGTGGAGCAAGACTCTTAAAGTAGCTTTTGTTGGGCATGTCGAGAACGGTCTCTATGTGATTAACTTTTCAGAGCGACCCACTAAGACCGCGACATGCCTAATGGCTAAAGTTGATGTGGGATGGCTTTGGCATCGCCGTTTAGCCCATGTCAATATGAGATCTTTGCAAAGTCTCCTCAAGGGGGACCATGTCCGTGGACTAACGAATGTTAGTTTTGCTAAAGATCGTGCTTGCAGTGCCTGTATCGAAGGAAAGCTACATGAGAAGGCTCACCCTCCCACGACTATCATTTATTCAAAGAGGCCTTTGGAGCTCCTTCACATGGATCTCTTTGGGCCTCCATCCTTCAATAGTCTTGGAGGTAGGAAGTATTGCTTGGTGATTGTGGATGACTACTCAAGGTACACGTGGGTGTATTTCTTCAAGAGGAAGAGCGAGACCCAACAAACCGTCATTGACTTTGCAAATGAAGCTCAACGTCAACACAATGCAAAGATCTTGACAATAAGAAGTGACAATGGCACCGAGTTCAAGAACTACACCTTGGATGAGTTTCTTAGTGATGAGGGAATCAAACATCAATATTCCGCACCCTACACCCCTCAACAAAACGGTGTTGCGGAGAGGAAGAACCGGGCGTTGATGGATGCGGCAAGGACCATGATGGCGGAGTTCAAGTCTCCGTACAACTTTTGGGCCGAAGCCATCAACACCGCATGTCATGCATCCAATCGGCTCTACCTCCGCAAGGGCTTGAACAAGACTCATATGAGATACTCACCGGTAACAAGCCCAACCTCAAGTACTTCCGGGTATTCCGGTGTAAGTGTTTCATTCTCAAGAAAGGTGTTCAGTTGTCTAAATTTGAGGCTAGAGCTTATGAGGGCATATTTGTTGGTTATGCTACAAACTCTCATGCTTACCGTGTCCTCAATAAACCCACGGGACTTATTGAGGAGACGTGTAACGTGGAGTTTGATGAGAATAACGGCTCCCAAGTGGAGCAAAGTGACACTTGTAATGTAGGTGATGAAATTCCTCCTCAAGCCATAAGAAGAATGGGTGTTGGTTTTATCCTACCCATTGAGGAACCTCTTGTGGCCAAAGGAGAAGGACAATGCTCCACTCAAGTGGAGCCATCACCAACCCAAGGCCCACACGCTTCCGAAGAACAAAGTGAAGGCCCTCAACCTCATGAACAAGACCAAGGGCAAGATCATACTCAAGACGGTGTGGACACACCAAGTGATGCCCAAGGTCAAGTTCTCTCCCCCGAGCAAGTTCAAGATCAAGAACAAGTTCATGACGGCGCTCAAGATGATCAAGTAACCGCTCCTCAACTCACCACCGAGGAGGAATTAGAGCGTCGTGCCGCCAAGGTTGCTTCCAAGCTCTCCACCAAGGATCATCTCATGAAAAATGTGCTTGGAAGCTTAAGAAAGGGGGTAAGCACTCGTAGACAATTAGCAAATTATTGTGAGCATCACGCGTTTGTCTCTTGTGTGGAACCCCACAAGGTCTATGAAGCGCTAGAAGATCCGGATTGGCTCAATGCCATGCATGAAGAACTCAACAACTTCGAGCGCAACAAAGTGTGGAGATTGGTGCCAAGACCGACCGGGAATCACAATGTCATAGGAACCAAGTGGATATTTAAGAACAAGCAAGATGCCCATGGGATCATCATTCGCAACAAGGCTCGTTTGGTAGCACAAGGCTACTCCCAAGTCGAGGGTATCGACTACGGTGAAACCTTTGCTCCCGTTGCTCGTCTTGAATCCATTCGCATGTTGATTGCATATACTTCTCATCACAACTTTAAGTTACAATAAATGGATGTGAAGAGTGCCTTTCTTAATGGTCCTATTAATGAATTGGTTTACGTCAAGCAACCCCCCGAGTTCGAGGATCCCTACTTTCCCGATCATGTGTATCAACTCGATAAGGCACTCTATGGCCTTAAACAAGCCCCACGTGCGTGGTATGACCACCTTACCGAGTTGTTACAAGACCGTGGTTTTGAAGTTGGGCTAATCGACCCCACTCTTTTTACTAAGAAGGTTAAAGAGGAGTTGTTTGTGTGCCAATTATATGTTGATGATATTATCTTTGGTTCTCCTAACAAAGCTTTCAATGAGGAATTTGCCGCTCTCATGACCTCAAAGTTCGATATGTCCTCCATGGGAGAGTTGAAGTTCTTTCTAGGGTTCGAAGTGAAGCAAAGAAGAGAAGGAACCTTCATCAATCAATCCAAATACACTCAAGACATGCTCAAGAGATTCAAGCTAAGTGACGTCAAGCCGGCTTCCACTCCAATGCCCACCAAGTGCCAACTTGACTTAGATCCCAATGGTAAAGTGGTGGATCAAAAGGTATATCGTTCCATGATTGGTTCCTTGCTTTACCTTTGTGCATCTAGACCGGACATCATGTTGAGTGTGGGAATTTGTGCACGGTTTCAAGCCGCACCTAAGGAAAGTCACTATGTGGCGGTCAAACGAATCTTTCGATGTTTGGCTCATACCCCAAACTTTGGCTTATGGTACCCAAGAGGATCAAACTTCAAGCTTGTAGGGTACTCGGATTCTGATTGGGCGGGAGACAAAGTGGATAGGAAGTCCACTTCTGGAGGGTGCCAATTCCTTGGTTGCTCTTTGGTAAGTTGGTCTTCCAAAGAGCAAAGTTGTGTGTCTCTTTCGTCCATCGAAGCGGAGTATGTGGTGGCCGGTAGTTGTTGTGCACAACTCTTATGGATGAGGCAAACTTTAAAGGATTATGGTGTCACTTGTGACAAAGTGCCTCTTTGGTGTGACAATGAAAGTGCCATCAATATCTCTCTCAACCCGGTGCAACACTTCAAGACAAAGCATATTGAGATCCGGTATCACTTCATCCGGGATCACATTAGGCGAGGAGAGATCGAGCTCAACTACGTCAACACTCATGATAACCTTGCAGATATCTTCACGAATCCCTTGGATGAAGCAAGATTTCGCGAGTTAAGGCATGAGCTAAATATTATCGATTCAAGCAATGTTGCTTGAACCCTTGCACACCCCACCATACTCAACGTGTTGTCCTATTTAGATGTAGGCATGGACATAGGGGGAGTGATGTTCTCTCAATAAACTCTCCCTCCCCCCATTATGCATAAATCAATCAAGTCTTTCACATTAGCCATGTTTGATGGTACTTGTGCTTCAAAGACGAGTTTTGGTCATGGACCCAAGGATAATTCTTTGCGGTGCCATACCAATTGACTCAAACATAGGTGGCTACGGCCACCGCCCTCTCTTTTGGAGAGGTGGTGTCTCGTGGTTGGTTCGTTTGTCGTGTGCCTTTCTGGTTTTGTGTGTTGCGTGGTCTTGTGGTGTCGTGTTTGCTCGGAGTGTTTTGTGCAAAGATCCAGTTTTTCGTGTGCTCGAAACGTGCATCTTCTTGAGCTCACGGTACTACCGCGTCTGGCCGCGGTACTACCGCTTTGGGAGGCACGGTACTACCGCGCCACAGCACGGTACTATCGCTCTAGTGCGATACTTCGGAAGTACCGCGCCGGGCGGTACTACCGTGTCTGGGCACGGTACTACCGCGTCGTCGAGGGCGCGTGGGGGTTATGACTCGGGCAGGGGAGTTCCAACTCCCCATACCCATTCGTTTGTCTCTCTCTCCACGTCTCTCTCTCTCAAGAACGGCGCCGGAGGCCCTCGCCGGATCTCCGTATCCGGCCACTCTCCTCGGATTCCGACTGGTGGGATCGTTCCCCACCACTTCCTCTTGCCATGGACCAAGGTTTTTCCCCAAATCCCTCTTTTTCTTGGCTGTTCTCTTGCTTCTAGGTTTTTGGGGAGAAACTTGTCGTTCTTGAGATTTTAGGCCAAATCTGTGCAAGAGTAGGATGTAGGAGAGTCGTGATGCGTAGGAAACATACTTGATATGCTGTCTTGTGGTAGCTTTGTCCAACCGTAGTACCGTCGTGGTTTCGCGGGCTTTTTCAGATTTGAACTTGTTCAGATCTGACGCGGTGCGGTACTACCGTGCCTAATGTGCGGTACTACCGCTCTTGCGGTACTACCGCCCGTCAGGTGCGGTACTACCATACTGCGCGGTACTACCGCTCTGCAGTCGCGGTACTACCGCGCCAGCCGCGGCGCTAAGGTCGTACCACCGCTCCTACACCCGGTACTACCGTGATCTCGCACGGTAATATAGCGTCTAAGAGCCGTACTACTATCTTAGCTCCGCAGTACTTGGCAGTACTACCGTAGGGATCAAATCTCTCTCTAGGCATTTATCATGTGTGCTTTCTGCTTGTTTCACTTGCGTTGTTGTGGTCTTTGCATTAATCTCTCTTGGCTGTTGTGGGTGTTTTTGCGTTCTGTGTCTCAGGTGGTGGCTCTCGCCGTTCCAATCCCAGTCGTGACACCGGCTCCAAGCGTCTGCGCAACCCCCAAGATGAAGCCCCAGAGGGCTCCAATGCCCCCAAGCGCAATGTCAAGACCACTGCCAGCAAGCAAAAGGAACCTGCTAAGGGCATGGACGAGATTTCTGTCACTGAGTATGTCGAACGCCGGAAGGTCAATCCCTATGTGACTCCTCGGGCTATGCTCAGAGGCACTGAGATATTCTGGAATAAGCAACAGGTTTTCATCTATCTGGATGTAATCAAGAGCAAGCAGAATACATTCGTGGAGGTCAAGTGGATAGACATGCATCACATGCGGAAGGATAAGTTTCGTGACTATTTTGGAGAGGCTCTGGACTTGGTGGAGCAGTTTGCTATTGAGCCGGTGATCTCTTTTTACCTTGACTATGACCCTGAGCTCATCTGTCAGTTCTTTGCCTCAGTATACTTTCATCCCGGGAAGGAGCGGAGGATGACCTGGATGACCAATGGCCGTCAGCTGTCTGCTACATGGAAAGAGTTCATGGATCTGCTGCACATTCCTGATGACGGGCTTCACACCCCCGTTGGCGTTTGCCCCCATGCCAACTCTGAGTCTGCCAACAAGAACCTGCTTCAGCCCTTCCTTGTTGAGAAGGTACTCCCCAATGGCAAGTCATCTTGGGTGTTAAACTCCTTTCTGGATATCATGCATCGCATCTTCCGCAACACTCTGTTCCCACGCATTGGCGACAAGGACAAGATACATGCATATCTAGTGGACATGTTGCTCTTGTGTGCAGAGGCACGTTCTTCTCAGACTCAGCCACTTGATGTCTCACACATCATGTGGTGTGAGCTTCGGTTTGCGGTGTTCACTCGCAAGGTACCTATCTATGGACCGTACCTGTTTCTGCTACTCTCCACCACTTGGGAGAAGATGTACCCGGGTGATGAGTTCCTTGCTCCAGACTGGATTCGCCATGAGTCCATCAGCCTCCGCATCAAGCCCAACTGGGCCAACACCACTACCCGTGCTGAGGCCTCTTCTGCTTGGAGGGCTGCTGGTGAGGGGGAGGCTGCTGCTGCTGAGAATGTTGCTGAGGACCGTGCTGCTAGGTCCACCACTTCTTCCTCTGAGCCGTCATGGGCCAAGAAGCTAAAGGACAAGATGAAGACTCTCTTCTGCATGCAGGCGAAGGGACAGTACAGGGCTCACGTGGCAGACAAGGAGAGTCGCCGCCATGACAAGAAGGTTATGAGGCTCTTTGGAGAGGATGTGTCTGGCGGATCTGAGGACGTCATCACACCTGAGGCTGCCTGGATGTCAAAGCAGGGATACAAGTGGACCAGTTCAGAGGATGACCTCGAGGAGACTATCCCCGCCGCTGAGTCTAACGAGGAGCACGAGGAGCAGTGGGACGACTTCTCTGCCTGAGCCACCCCGTGTGTGTAGGTGTCCTCTCTGCCTTTTTGGCGTCTCGATGCCAAAGGGGAAGAGAGTGTAGGGATTTGCGTTGTGTCGTGCTTGGTGTGTTTGTTTGCTTTGTCGTTTGGACCTCGTTTGCCTCGTTTGCTTTTATTTGGTTTGTGCCTTCGAGACCTATCCTACATATGGTGTAAGACATATGCACTCTATCTATCTTAGTTAACTTATGTTTGTACTATCTTGTCTAGTGATAGATATGCCTTGTCTTTATAATATAGGGGGGAGCTCTGTTCCTAGTATTCGTGTGCCATGCAGTCCATAGCACTCATCTAAGTGGCACACATCTAGGGGGAGCCCGTCTATATTATAGAGAGGAGGGGTTTGCATTTACTTAATAGTATTTTCTTTGTGCAAATCCCGTTTTGTCATCAATCCACCAAAAAGGGGGAGATTGTAAGGACATATTTTTCCCTAAGTGTTTTGGTGATTGATGACAACGCATTTGCGGACTAATCGTGTGCCATGAGTATTCCAGACACTTCTTTGCTAGGCACAAGATGATTGGGTGCCCCTCGAAGACTGACGAAGACGGCGTCT
The DNA here is from genome assembly GCF_002162155.2 of Triticum dicoccoides. Classification (NCBI taxonomy): domain Eukaryota; kingdom Viridiplantae; phylum Streptophyta; class Magnoliopsida; order Poales; family Poaceae; genus Triticum; species Triticum dicoccoides. Next base: position 117,505,132 of record NC_041392.1, on the reverse strand, counting down.
TTTCTACGTTTCTTTTTGGTGGATTTGAGTCGTAGGAAAGCCGTACTATTAAGAGGGGGTCCGCGTTGGAAAGGTTTGGGTGGAATCATCACGTACACGTCTCCTTCTTATCCCCTCCTTCTTCCTTGGAGCTTCCTTCGTTTTCTTGCCTCCCCTGTCTGGCTGCAGTTGTTGGTTGCGGTAGTACTGCTCCTGGGTCAACGATAGTACCGTAGGCATCCGCGGTAGTACCGCGCAGTGGCGCGGTAGTACCGCAGGTGCCCATGGTAGTACCGCTCCCCTGGAACCGCACTACCGCTGCCCACCTGGCTAGTGCCGCCCCCTTGCGGTAGTAGGAGCGGATGTAATTTTTTACATCCGCACCTACCGCGGTAGTACCGCTTTCGTCGTGCGGTAGTACCGCGCTATGCGGTCAGGCAGTAATACCGCCCCTCGGCAGTACTACTGTGCCGGGTTTTTGCTACTTCCGTTTTTTTGCGGAAGTAGGCACGGAAGTTTCCCTTCTCTCCTGGCTGGGACTTTTGCCTCGCGGTAGTACCACATGGGGGGAGCCGTAGTACCGCGCGTGCGGAAGTTCCGGCCCCAGCTTCTGTGCGTCTGTTTATCGGTTCTGTGCTGGGGTTGCGGCAGTACCATGGGTCGGTACGGTAGTACCGCACAGCCGTGCGGTAGTACCGGTTGGTTGCAAGCAGTAGTACCGCGCGGCCTTGCGGTAGTACCGCTGGCCAGGCGCGGTAGTACCGCTGGCCGCGGGCTGGTTGGTGGGTAACAGTTGGATCTTTTCCACACACTATATAAGGGGTCCCCTTCTTCCCCGTTGACTCACCTCTTCCATTACTAAGCTCCATTACTTGCTCCAAGCTCCATTTTCGCCCGATCTCACTCCCTAGCCAACCAAACTTGTTGATTTGCTCGGGAGTGGTTGAGAAGGCCCCGATCTACACTTCCACCAAGAGAGATTTGATTCCCCCCACTAATCCCTTGCGGATCTTGTTACTCTTGGGTGTTTGAGCATCCTAGACGGTTGAAGTCACCGCGAAGCCATAGTCCATTGTGGTGAAGCTTCGTGGTGTCGCTGGGAGCCTCCAATTGAGTTGTGAAGATTGCCCCAACCTCGTTTGTAAAGGTTCGATCGCCGCCTCCAAGGGCACCAATAGTGGAATCACGGCATCTCGCATTGTGTGAGGGCGTGAGGAGATTACGGTGGCCCTAGTGGCTTCTTGGGGAGCATTGTGCCTCCACACCGCTCCAACGGAGACGTACTTCCTCTTAAAGGGAAGGAACTTCGGCAACACATCCTCGTCTCCACCGTCTCCACTCTTGATTATCTCGTGCCTTTACTTGTGGAAGCTTATTTGTTTCATATATCTTGCTTGCTTGTGTTCCTATCCGTATTGCATCATATAGGTTGCTCACCTAGTTGCATATGTAGACAACCTACTTTGATGCAAAGTTTAAATTGCTAAAGAAAAGCTAAAAATTGTTAGTTGCCTATTCACCCCCCCCCCCTCTAGTCAACCATATCGATGCTTTCATCCCCCAAGTGACCCCTGGTGGGCTGGGTTTGTCCTGGAAGCGTCGGCGCTGATTTTGGCGAAATCCGGCGCAGAACAACGTTTTGGGGTGTGGCTGGGAGCTTTTTTTATTGCCGGCGCCCAAAAAGTGGATTGGGGGGCGTCTTGGGGCCCAGTGGAGATGCTCTGAGTTGTTATTATCACAGTTAATGAAACCATAGCTCAAACCTCAAAAGGACGCAAAGCTAGAAACTCCATGAAACTAATAATGACCTGTTTCTAGCAGGCAGACTGGGACTCAGCTTGGTCTTGCTTTTCATGAAGAAATGATGTGTTTGTATATTCAGAAGATCCAGTCTCAGGTGCGTCTTGCTTTACTGTCAAGATTATTCTCACGATCCTCCCGAGGAAATAGCTGCTTTGCAGTGCAACTGTATCACAGAAAGAAGTGGCCCAAGATTAGTATGTGTGGTTTTTTAATCCTATAATCTTTCAAAAGGAAGTTATACTGACCTTTTTTGACTTTATTGCTAGTTGGTGAACCTTCAGTGCTTTGTTTCTCCTTGTGGGATTTTCTCGGTACAGGGAGCAAGTTCAGGTTTGCATTCTCTGTTAACTGCACTATAAAATACTCCCAACCGTTCCATAATGTAAGTCTTTTATTGGCACTAATGTAGTACCAAAAAATGTCTTACAGTGACAATAATCTTGCCTTGTGTTCTCTTGGTTGAAGCTTTCCGTTCTTTCGCAAACCAAAATCTGCTGGTGGTGGTGCTGCAAGCTGATCAGCCTGTGCTGCATCACTCAGAACCAAGGCAGAGGAGGACTGCCCAGCTGGATCTGGATTAGCCACATGTTCTGTAACCTGGACCTTGAAAGTGACAATAATCGTTGTTGAAAATTTTGCTACTTGGTGTGACGGTGAAGATGTACTTCTTAACCAGAAGGTCTGATATTTCGTGCGGTGTGTCTTCATTCCGTCCTCTTGTTTCTTCAAACAGATAATCAGTCTCCTTTCCGGTTATGATGTTGCCTTGTCCAAACAATGTGAATTCTGCGAACGTAGCATTCTTTTTATTGTTCATATAGGCATCTATTCCATGTAGTGTATTCTCTATCTGTATATAAACAACTGTCTTACTAATATGGTTGAATACTTGCTTAATGGCGGATAGAGGGAAATAAGAGACATGGTGAGCAAAACTTTTTATTTGGTGGATGCAGAATGGATATGTGCTGACAGTGAATATTTACCATTAAACTCATCTATGAACATGCTAACAAATGGAATCATAACAGGGTTATCATTGGACCATCGTTGTAATCTGTCTGCATCAAAAGCATCCGCAAATTTTCCCCAAAGCATCACAACTGTGGATGTTCTGAAAATAAATGCGGTTGATTTGTTTGAGAGACGACGTAAAACAAGGAAAGTATACGGGGGGCACGTACTGTCCATCTGCAATGTGAACTTGACGCCAATGTAAAATAAGGCTCATTAACCATTGATTTAGTGATTCTTCTCATCACCAAACTCTGTGATATGAGCATAGTCCTTGTATCCATATGCGGAACATTTTCAAAAAAAAATCAGCAAGCAACTTTATGACGTAGTGAACTAAAAATACTAATATAGAATACCACTGTGTTAGTACCAGTATCATGATATCATTACCAATGATGCAAAGACCAGTTAAGACTACTCCAATGACCATCGCAAAAAAAAGGCTACTCCAGTGAGGTCACCATAACCAAAATGGAGCATAAGAAGTTCTGTAGTGCTATCACTTCATTTATTTTTGTTCTCTCTGGAAGTTTTGTAATAGAAGATTTATATCGGAAATTCGATACGGCTCGTACGACCATATGCTCATATTATCCAAACTGATGGCATGTCTACGGATTTTAAATAACTTAACGGTCCGTAAAGAAAAATAAAGTAAATCTAAACCTAAGTTTTCTACTGGTTGTTTGAATACTTTTCCTCAACAAACATCAATATTGCCATGCGTACACTTTTTTCTACAGCGTACTATTTCTTTTAAGAAAAATAAGAAATGTTTTCGTGCATGCATTCAACAGTATGGATGTGAGGAGCAAATTGCTAATATAGGCTGCTAGCCTGTACGTTCACACTTTAGATTCTTCAAGTCTATACGGGAGTACTTTTTTTAGGGGAGTCTATACGGGAGTACTACCTTGTCTAACAGTAATAATCTCAAATCTCATGTGATGTATAGCTTTTATCCGTAAGTTGCATTCAATATTACATCTCACCTATACACTTTCGCTCTACGCTATATATTGTGACACAACCTTCCTCTTACACAACAAGACATTGAGTAGGAATGAGGCACACGAACTATCATGGCTTCATTAATTTGAAGTCGGGCATGATGCCTTTTCTCTAAAAAATAACTACCTTGTGCTGCTCGGTCAATTCGACACATGTATAGCTAGGAATGAGGTGCACCAGGAATGCTTTGAGCATGATAAGATAATCACCGATGTGATCACTAATGATCACCGGGATCAAAATCCCCGTCGATTTGTCAGTGTGCCATTCGGTCCGAGGACTAGGGACTAGGCCACAACCGAAAAATTTGTTTGGTGCCGCCAATTGAAACTGGTGAACAATCAAGCTAATTCGTATGCGAACTAGACATTGTTAAGGAACACAGCTCCTCCAACGAAAATCATGGAGGGGAATCTTGGCTGCAATGACTTTGCTGGAGCATGTAAAAACGATCCTACTTGTCGCAACAAATACATTTCTTGGGCGAACAAGCTGGATATTATTGCCACAACCAACTTATTTGGCAGTTAAAAATACATCTTTTCCTTGGTGCAGTGTGATTAAAAAACATTTCCTGCTCTGCCATCTCTGCTGGGTGTATATGTCACGTGCCGAAATCTCCGAGTGATCTCTGTGTGTCTTTCTAGGTGATGTTTGGTCTGTTCTTTTTGAATGACTTGGCGACCTTACGCTAGCTTCTTTGTGGTGACCAATTGCTCGGGTCTAGTACGATGATTTGAGTCGGTGATCCCACGCTACTTGTGCTTGCAGAAGCTTAATGACCTCCAGATGTGCTGCTGTGGCCAAACAATAGTTGCGGCATTGCCTCGTGGTGTAGGCATGTTATGTGCTTGGTGATACCAGGCGGTCCATCCCCTTGTTAGCCTTGAATGTTGCTCACGATAAACACTTGTAGCCTTTTTGGTTGCCTCGCCCCCAAAGCCCTCCCAATTAAGAACAATCAGCATATTTCTGTCGCCTCATGTATCCACACTAGGCCGCTCAATCGTGATAAACTGGCTTGCCTATTGCCTCAGCCTTGCCATGCACTTGGAAGCACCACCAACGAAGATGCATGTGCTACTTGGTTGATCCTGCTGGTAGTCATAATGTTTTCTCATAAATGAACCCGTGCAATTGCTAATGGATGACATCGGTGGATTGTTACTAGTTTTAGACCAATGAGAGCCTTCAAGAGGACCAAGCTGAAATTATACTCCATAGCCCAAAGATAACAGGTAAAACAAACTGATGGATGACACTTCCACTCTTACTTCATGACTGCCTTTGAGCTAGATAAATGGGCGATCAAGAAGATTGACAAACTTAGAAGAAAATTCCTTTGGAATATTGAGGATGAGGCGTATGGTGGAAAATGTTGGTCAACTGGAAACGGATTTGTGCGCCAAAGTCCAGGGGTGGGCTAGGAATCAAGGATATCACAGCTTACATCCATGCTTTGCATCTACGGTGGCCCTGGCTCGAGTAAGACACCACTGGCAGACCATGGAACAAAAGTACCTATTGATTCGGTGGACAGACAACTCTTCGCTGCTTGCACTAATGTGACGATGGGTGACGGGAGATCGATGTTTTGGCATGATAGATGGCTGCAGGGAGCGCTCCTAAGGATATTGCCCTATCCCTTTTTCTGCTAGTTTCGAGGAAGAATTTGTCAGTTGCTGATGCGCTGCATGATGGCAGATGGTTGCCCTATTCCTTTTACATACACAAGATTAGCACTGAGGCTGATCTGGACCGGTACATTCAGCTTTGAAGGGCCACTCGGAGACTTCAGCTCACTGATACTCCTGATGCTATTATGTGGCTGCCTGACTTCCCTTGCCGCACTTCGACAGTGTTTAGAAGATCAAGGTTGATCCCAAAATCCAATTCTTCATCTGGATTCTGCTACAATACAGGATATGGATTGCTGACAGCTTGCTGGCTAGGAACTGGCCGAGTATATTGACAAATGTTGCCTTTTTGACCAGGAGGAGTGTGCGAGCCACTTAATCCTCTCTTGCGCATATAGCAAATAGATCTGGTATTCCTTCAGGGCCTCCTATCCTGGAGTTGTGGATGCTGCTCCCGGTGCCATCACAATTCTTCAATGGTGGTCTAAGTCTTCCCTTTGAACGACCACATCAGACGGAACCAAAGGATCTACAGTCACGGCCTATAACGCTTGGAACATTTGGAATGAGCGAATCGGGAGAGTTTTCCAACCAAAAACTGCCCCGGTGACAACTGTCAATACTATCATCAGAGAAAAAAGCGGGATAGTAGTCGTGTTTTTCTCTCTTTCGGCTTGTTCCGCCCTGGTGCAAACTGTAACTGACTTCCCTTCCTCCTAGGCTGTTCTAGCCACAGTCACCTTGTAGAGTATTCCCCTTTCTTAACGCAAAGGCAGAACACCTGCCGTTTCCGGTCAAAAAAAAAACTCATGCCTTAATTCTCTCTATAATATATTTGAGTAGTTGATGGACTTTCTGTAGGTTGTAGCAGAAGAAAAGGCATTGTGGTCCAAAATGACGATATTGTGAGCTAAGAGGTTAAAGTGAGCTGCGTGTATTAACTTGGGCACTACCCAGAAGATCAGTAGAGTTCTTCCTTTTTTAAAGGAGGTTGTGGCGTCAATTAGCACATGAATTTCTCACGTAAAATTTATAAACATCATATAATATCAAGTTTTCGACAGGCCGGCAATGTCAAATAACCTCATAACTTGTCACGATCACTGGTACTGCACATTCATGCTGCCCATCACACAAACCAAACAATGGAACGGATGGATGAAGCACAACTAAGCAATCACACTTACACTCCTTATCGTAAGGAAAATATTATACTCTTGCAGCTTGATGCAAAAAAAAGTGTGTTTGGATGATGAAAGCATCTGTAATGTAAAAAACAAGATCTCTGAAACTACAATCCCATCCGCGGGCTAGCTGGCTAGGCTACCTTTTCGTATACGGAGACCAACACTACAAATGGAGGTCCTAGTCCAACCAAGTGAAAACTATTAAACTAGCATACGGCATACCTCCATGAAGTGCTACTCTAGTAAAGTTGTACTAAAGCTGGGTCAATTAATTTGGATTGGAGGCAGAAAACTCTGCCATAGATGCCTCAACTGAAAGAGAGCTGATTGTCCACCTAATATCTCCAATTGTTTTGAAGCCTACCGTATATCATCTCTATAGAACTGCTAGTGCAAAGTAGTGCTTGTCGCACAGCAGTCAGTATAAAAGGCAAAAAAGCTCATATGTATCAGAGAGAAGTGGCCTTCACCTTTGTGAAATCCGAGGAAATATTCCCCTGCTCGGTGCCGCATTTGCCCAGCGATGGTTTCAACAGAGCAGGAATCCCCCTTTCATCTCCTTCTCTTCCTGCCTGGAAGCTCCTGTTATTTGCTTCTCTCAGGTAGAAGATGGAAATTGTCAGTTGGTCTTGCAAATTCTCTAGTAGTACTTGCTGTTTGCAAGGTGTCCTATAATTACCTGATAGAATAGCACTCTCTGCAGCCGCATACAGATGTCTTCATCGATGAATTATGAATTTCAGATACTTCACGCGATCAGATACCACACCACCTGAGCTTGAAAGAAACCTGACAGTATATGGTGTCTTCATTTGCACTGCAAGCACAAATGGGGCTATGGAAGATAACACAACACAATTGGCATATCAATTGCACTGCAAGCACCAAAGTTTAGGTCCCCCGCAAAAAAAAGCACCAAAGGTTAGGTAGATATTGAGTCAGTAGTGTGATGATTATCCTAAAACTGAATGCAGTAACGACCAAATGTACAGAGAACAGAATTCAAAATCTGTCACTTCTTCAACTTCAGCTAGCTAGCTAACCCAAACATAATTCAAAATCACTTCACATAGATCCAAAAGCCCAAATGCGTTCATCAAATCACTGTACAGACATGGGGAAAAAAGGTGCAGACACACCGAACCACATAGCTAGCAAACAAAAATAACTGGCAAAACCACAAAATCGACGGACACTGCATCATCCATTGTTCAACCCAATCACTGCAGAACCGTGCTACGTTTTCAGGTGCGCCATTGAAAATTCACAAAGCAGTCAAGCAGAAAGCAGAGGCATTGGAGGACAAACAGAGCATTAGATGATAACTGAACTTTCCATTGCCATCTCATTGCAGCATCAGGATACATGGGACAAGAGGACACATCATATCAACACCAACGAACACAAGCACCGGGCACACATCCTGATCAGCAGACAGGAACAGCAACCATCCAGCATCACCGGCGGCGACCGAAAACCTAAGCGCGCTCCCCGCGGATGCGGCGGGCGAGCTGGATGTCCTTGGGCATGATGGTGACGCGCTTGGCGTGGATTGTTGAGTAAATAGGCAATTTCTCGATTAAATTAATCCATGAGTAAATCACTAGCATGGCATTGACTAAGTTGATGACGTACTGACTCTGATCTAAACATGCACGTACTAAGCAAACAGTAGACAAATCTACACATACTGCTAGTACTGCTAATATGAAAATAATCAGGAGCGGGATAAACGAGTTATACCCTCCAGTAGGCCATGCAGAGGCCGCGGCTTTGGTGGCAGCAGCGGCGTCCTCGGTGGCCTTCTTGTCGGCTTCAGCTTTCTCGGCGGCGGCACGGTCGGCGTCGGTGGACATGGTGATGATGAAGGCGACGCGGACGTAGAGGAAGTAGACGATCGGAAGCGAGCAGTCGTGTAATCGCTGCCCAAAAACCTATTCGCCCCTCACCCCGTACAGGAACCAGAAGGGCGTGGTTTCGGAGACCTGCTCTCCCGTCGACCGTGTACGCGGAGGACGAGATGAACTCACCGGCGGCAGCAGCAACAAAGGAACGACGATGGGCGTGCGCGTGAGCAGATATGATCTGTTCGTGGCGGCTAGGGTTAGGAGACACCGCATACTTATAGGCGCAGCCGCGTGGAGAGACATGGGCTCGACCCACGTCCGAGTCCGTGACAGCCCACGATCCGACGTCTCAGATCGTGGCCCAGCTGTCAGAAAACTCTCCGTTAGTGACTGGCAAAAATAAGCGCGTAGGTGTGAGCTCGGCTCGGCTCAATCCCGCAACCCGCAACCCGCAACCCGCGACGCGTCGTGACGAGGCGTGGCGTGGCGAGGCGGGCGGCGGAGGAGGAGTGCGCGAGGGCCTCTTCTCTTCTCAAGCTCCAATAGCATGTAGAAGAGAAACTCTTATAAACCACTCCAACTCTCCTTCCACTTCCGGGGTGGGACTAAACTTCCCACTACACCTAGTGCCATATAACCCACATGGGCCCTTAGAGATTTTTCAGAAATTGCAATATGGGCCTAGAGCCCATCTCAGATTTCAGCATGGATGGCGCAGAGGTTGGTGTCCTCGAACAGACCGACGAGGTACGCCTCGGCGGCCTCCTGCAGCGCCGACACGGTGGAGCTCTGGAAGCGGAGGTCCGTCTTGAAGTCCAGCGCGATCTCCCGGACGAGGCGCTGGAAGGGGAGCTTGCGGATGAGCAGCTCCGTGCTCTTCTGGTACTTGCGGATCTCGCGCAGCGCGACGGTCCCCGGGCGGAAGCGGTGGGGCTTCTTCACGCCGCCGGTGGCCGGGGCCGACTTCCGCGCCGCCTTGGTCGCCAGCTGCTTCCGCGGAGCCTTGCCACCGGTGGACTTGCGCGCCGTCTGCTTCGTGCGGGCCATCGGAGCGGCGGGGTCTGGGACTGGATGCTTCGCCGGCGTTGTTGGATTTGGGTTTGGTGGAGCGATGAGATGAGCAGAGGAGGCGGCGGGGTTAAATGGGGGAGACGGTGGGCGGGGGAGAGGAAAATTTTGGGGCGAGAAGGCGCACGGCGAGGGGAACGGGGACATGGAGTATGGAGCGTTGGATCGATGGGAGATGGACGGCTGTGATCGGGTTTACGGGGTGAGCACGCGGATCATGGAGGCGGGGCGATCCGTGAGATGTGATTGACTGGGCCGCTGGGTATGGTTTGTTGTGATGAACTGATGATCCAAATTGTATATTTTTATTATCGGAATGAGCTCTTCAAGTCATAGGAAAAACACAGAAAAATATATGATTAGAAAAAAATGAACACATACACGCTCATATATGTGCACATACATTCAACCCCTACGAACGCACGCACACACATCATATCTATATGAGTATCTTAGAGAAAATGAGCTACCAAATTGTCTTGAGATTGACGAAGTCACCAGAGGCAACTTCGTAGTCGACGGGATGTCTCCTCCCGCTGAAAATATGAGCACCGCCGCAAGTCTAGTACTTAAACCCAGGTGGGCTAGTTCCACCGCAAAGAACCTAAATATCTGAGCTAGGCTCACTTCGCAATTAGGAATTTTTCATGTGGTGAGAATATCTACAAGAAAATCTTGTCCCTTATATATCCATGGACACGTCCATACAACGCCCAAGCTTGTTCGTTTTGAACCCTCACTAGGGGTTGGGGCGCCACCTGGTGGCACCTCCTGAGAGGAAGTTTGTGCGGTGCCAGATTGATAAGCGACCCTTTCACCCCCTTTTTTCTCTAATTGCTGACGAACATGCACATATAAGCAAGGAACTTGCAATAGAATTTCTAACTGATAACAAAACAAACAACCTTTGAACAAACAATAATATTTTAAAGATCTTGATCCCCTTAGGTAGTGGATTATTCTCAACCAGATTAAACACATTCAACAATTAAATATGACTGCCCAATAAGTGTTATAGTAACACTAAGAGGAAGTCGCCCGCACTTGCTGTGTTTTTTTCTCCACGGTAAAAATCTTACTCGCCCGCACAGTGCAGGCTGCCGACATGGACACGGTGGCGCACCCCTGGTGCGTCGCCTGAGCGGAAGCTCTGCGGTGCCAGGTAGGTGGCGTCCTTTCCACTGTCCTTTTTATGCTAATGACCGTGATTAGTGAAGAAAGTGACATTTGTAATAGAACAAAACAGGAGAGATGGAGCACATGTAGCTAGATAATCATGTTATAGACATGAAAGCTGATCAGTGGCAATCTTTGAGGCTACATGCACGAGTTCAAGCTGAGGAAAGTAGTAGTTACAGGACCAACAGAAATGCATTGCTGGAAATGTACATTATTAAAATAAATCAGAGATATTATCACTAGACTTATATGAACAGATTTCATGGACGGTACGTCGACGATGGACAGTGAGACAAAAATTTCTAAACTCAAGCATACACAAAATGAAATCATTTGTTGATGATGATGAATGAGACTTTACTGCAGAGACCCAACAAGAAGCCAAGATTCCTGGACTAAAATTTTGAATCGCGAAAGAGAGTCATAGCAAGCCTACGATCTAAACTACAACCGAGTGCCTTGCTCCTTATTCCGAATTAGAAACTTTAGATTACCAAACAAAGACAATGTTTTAATTTATAATGTCAACAGCTGCAACAATGCCAGTACCATCTTTTGGCAACCTGGCATATAATTTTGCTGCATAGGACTTGAGTATTCTTTGAAATACCTAAAGAATGTATTTGATCAGTAATTAATCTACTTAAATTTATCTTATGGGATAACTTATCGAATCGGAAAACATAACTATAGTTACTGAATTAATAAACATGTGTTCAGTTGAACCATATGGTTGATTATTCAAGATTATTTCATGGTACATTCCAGTTCTGTAGGTATGATACCTGTCCTACTCTTTTGAACTGAACGATGCATAGAATCAATAATAGACACTGCAAGCACACTTACATGGCTCTCCATTGCATGCAACATTTTCAGCAATTGAATTGCGAAATCACCTAATCTTCTTCAGCTATCTGTTGGAAAATAACCAAATTCATCAAGTAATTATACTGACAGACTCCACACAATAAAGAATTGCTTCCAGCAGGACAAAAAAACTAAGCCATTATACTCAGGATCAATGAACATATATTTATCGAACTGAAACTAAGACCAGCTAGATAGATACATTTCAGAATATATGCATCGCTTTGATACCTTGTACTATGCAAATTCTACATCTGATTACCGAAAACGAAACCAATTGCTTTCACAAATTAGTTGAAAACCACTCAATAATAACAAACATTACCTCTACAAAAAGTCCCACCCAAATTATGAGAAGCACAGTATATAAGAATTATCATGAACATGAAAAAACATTACTCAAACAAAAATGCTGTACAGTTTGAATACAAGCTAATAAGTCAAACTGATAATTATTTAATAAATCTGATTCCACATCAACAGTTAGTTCTTGGCACCAGCTCTGTGCAGCGCTGAACGACCTCTCCCCATCGCCAAGTCCTGCACCAATCCAACAGAAATGAAACACATAACTCAGTGCAATGAAAAGTAACCGGCACTGTAAAAATTCTGAGAGATTGGTTTCAAAACGACAGCAATGTTACAAGCATATAAGCTCTCAAAGTGCCACATGTACATTGAAAGTAAAGAGACTATAATTCTGTTCTACTCGGTGTTGAACCACCTGTCCCCAACAGAAACTAAACACACAATTATGTAGTGTAAAATTATAGCTTGGTGTGCTCAAAGTGGCATTGTTACAAGCATATGGATGCTCAAAGTGCCACACGTACATTGAAATAAAAAGGCCACCTTTCATGCATTTTAATTTTTGATTGATGTGAGATGGAACCAGTGGCATGAGAGAGAGAGAGAGAGAGAGAGCAGAGCAGAGCAGAGGAGAGGAATACCTATGCCGGAGTCACTAGTGAGGAGGATCGATCCAGTCGTCGACAGCATGGTGTGCCACTCGTGATCACCACCAGGGGCGGTGTGCCGGCCCTGTCGGGCGCAATCAAGGAGATCCCCCGGGAGTAACAAATGGTGTCTGTTAGGATGAACTTGGACAACCAGCCGTCAAGGGCTTCGATGTATGCCTTCTGAGCGCTGATGTAACTCACGAAGGAGAACCTCTGGTGAAGGAATTCATCTCAGACTTGAGAGTGGTGTGCCGCTGGACATCATTGCAGAATTTCCCATAAGCAGGGTAGGTGAAGGAATTCACCACAAACATTATCTGTCTCTCTTCTTCATGAGAGTCCACCATTACTTTCCTAGCTCTCGCAAAGTTGTCAAGGAGAAGGGAAAAGGCATCAGTATTTTGATTCAGTGAAACTACATCAATCATCAATTCTACACATGGAAAAAGAGAAGTGAAGGTTGTGCCGTTTATAAGTAAAATTAAATTAACAGATTGGAAGCATAGAAGATGCTGAAATATCATAGATGAAAATCTGTATGTAGGTTCCCAGGTCGAATACAATGGTGACCTACAACAGCAATAAGAAATTTGGACAGAGATCAGGTGACTGGAAAACTGTTGTGCTGCTGTTTGTTAACCGATTGAAAAACTGTTGCTTATCTCTGTAGCTTATCTCAAAAAAGCTTCTGAAGTGTTGCTATTTGTTAACTAACTGAAAAACTGTTTGTTAACCAACTGAAAAAATGCCAATGACTCGCATTCAGTAAGTAACAGGCTGAAAAATGCTACCATATTTGTATTGTTAACTGACTGTTCATACTATTAACTGATTGAAAAAATGCTATTTGTATTTTCTAATGACAGAAACGGGCTGAAAAACAAGTTTTAAGTATTAGGAATTTCCGAAATGTACATTAGAGAAAAACTTTGGTCAGCAATTCCACTATGTAAACTTGCAGCTACATATTTTACTAACCAATCGTTTCTCTCTCTCTTCTCTTAATTTCTAATCTAGAACACGATATATACATATATATACACACACACACACATATATATATATATATGTATATATATATATTGACTTATCCCCTGTTGAAAAGGCAGTACGAACACTCGATTAGAGGATCCTGCTAGGCCTCTCTACCTCATAGAATTTGATATGGGTTGCCTTGTTCCTCTCATTCTTATTCTTCTCAGAATTTAGGGTTCAACGTCC
>NC_041392.1:117487971-117490742 GCF_002162155.2 Triticum dicoccoides | reverse complement strand
ATTGACTTATCCCCTGTTTCAATTTACACAGAAAACTGAAACCAACCTGTGCATGTATGTTCAACGCCCAACCCTAAATTCTGAGAAGAATAAGAATGAGAGGAACAAGGCAACCCATATCAAATTCTATGAGGTAGAGAGGCCTAGCAGGATCCTCTAATCGAGTGTTCGTACTGCCTTTTCAACAGGAAGATCACAACAGCAAGGGAGCCGACAAAACAATATTACAATATTACAATATTAATCAATATAGCATGAAGAAACCAACAAATTTAGAAAGAGCAAGCAAATTACGTCCTTCCGTTCAGCAACACTGCCATGTTATTGTTACACATCATATAACTCTGCAGATTTAGACACAAAATATGGCCTCAAAGTTATCACATTGTCTTGATCTTTCTGCTAATGGTGGAATCCCCACAGAACCCACACACGACATGCATCAGTTAAAAGGACACAAAATCACCCCAGATCAAGAAAATGTGATAAGAATCCCATAGAGCGACCAATTCTAATAGGGAACAAAATAGCAACACCAACCCTCTCTCTTTGTATATGCATTAGCAGCAAAATTTTCTCTTCTGCCCTCTGACTTTTCAGTCGCATACACATTAGCAGCAGGAACATCACCTAAATCTTTGCTGACTTATCTCCTCTAATCTTTTGAATTAATCCCCATCGCAACCGCTAGTACAACACTTACTTTCCCACCTCTCTTTTCACAAACAAATGAACGGTGTAAAAACGGAATCCCAGAGAAATGGTCAGAGAAAAACCTCAACCGGTTGCAAGAAAAATTTCAGGAACTGCCGGCTCGTAGCATTCGTCCACCTACAGAGGAAAAGAGGAGCAATCAATCAGTATAGGCATACCGTCGAACAGATGGTATGCACCTCCCTCGTGCTCCTCCCAGATCTCGCCACTGTTGGAGAGGACATAACACCACTGACCTGCGGAGGAGGTGGTTGCAGCATAGTGAGGAAGCCAACATCAAGAAGGTCGACTAGATTGCTAACCCGCCCATCACCAGGTGCATCAGGAGTCGCCGGCTCCGCCTCCGGGAAGATGCTCCCGGATCTGGAGCTGTTGGCCCTTGACGGCGCAGACGAAGAGGCCGTGTCGATGGCGACTTGCCTCCGCGTGACGGTGGTTCTTGTCGAGCTGCTTCTGGCGCCATCGGCAGCACCCTCCTCCACATCCTCGTCCTCCCTGCCGTGCCTGGGTCGAGAGGAGGCGTGGGCGCTTGGATGTGGAGTCTGCTTGGCCGGCGCCGGAGGACGAAGCAAACAACGGGCGATGGGGCGAGGCGGTGGTGGCGGCAACGAGACAGATATGCGTGAGTCGAGGGAAAAGGGCTGGAGCGATTTCCTGTTTCTCTCCCTCTTTCTTTTCTTCTGGACGAAGCCAACGACGGCGTGGGGGAGCGAAGGGCAAACTGCTACTCCATTTTGTCTTTTACCTAATCCGACGTGGCATGTGCGAGCGACCGCCCTTGATGCGCAGCTGAATGTTTTGGATTTATCCATGCACGCAGGCAATTTGTCTGGTCAAATGCATATATTGGTGAGATGGGAGAGAAACAGAAAATAATGAATTAAGAAATAGATAAAGTGATCCATGTCCGACAAGGCGAACTGACATCCCCATAATTCATAGTATTCTCATATATGGGCTGAGTATGAGGGTTCATGGACAACCCGAACATACGAGGACGATTTGGGGTGGGGGTGACGTTCTTTCTTCTCTCTCATGTTCAGATCCCGTTCGGGTTGTCTGCCTGGACATATAAGGGCGGTTTGAGGGGTCTGGTTGTACATGATGTGATATTGTTCATCCATTTGTTAGATGAATAGTCTATAGGAAAAATGGAGAAAAAAACTGTGAATTCACTTTCATACGAAAAAATACGATCGAATCAAATCTCCTTTTTACATTCCTATGCACAATAAACATGACAATGGTCATAGTTAGCACATTATAACTACATCATACGTTTTAGATATGTTTTAGCTCCCGGTCATAGTTAGCACACCATAACTCCCAGTTGGTGTTTGGTGTCCTCTTCGGCAATGACATCAACTTATGAAAAGTTTGTGGATGTTTTGAAGTGTGTTTGTGTGGATGGTGTCTTGCGGCGACACTCTTCTTCTCCGACCATGTTGGATGAGACGGCAGGGATCAGGTAGAATCGGGGATGATCCCTGGTCAACGTGCCACAAAGACTCGTTTCGCCGCGTGATGTGTGCTATTTAATCGGCTCACAAAGAAGTGTGGTATACAATGGAGCCCTTCCAGATCTTGGTGTGGTGGTTGTTCATGTATTTGTTCGGCGGCACCACGACGACAACAACAAACGATGACAGTCACTACAAGAAAATTGGGATAATGTGACAAAACTCCTCGTGGCAGTGGGAAAAATGTCACATAAATACCCAACTTGTGATGTTATATACCTAGCATCACAGATTCACAATGGCTAGGTTTAGGACAGGGATCTCCTAAGGTTGAGTTGTAATTATTTTTATTTTTCTGGAGCCTTTTGTCTTTTTAGAGCATAAGGGGATTTGAGCCCCCGGTTCCATTAACGAATGAAACCACATAGTCTTACATCACACTCCCAACTGGAGCATGTTTCGCATATCAGTTCAACATATATTAAAGGGAAATTCAACTGCATCGGCCTCCAGCCTTTCTAATTAAAACTTTTTATATTACATTAATGACGAGCTTCTAAAGAAACCTCAATAGCTCCCAGGCATCATCTCTGATTC
>NC_041392.1:117424235-117487504 GCF_002162155.2 Triticum dicoccoides | reverse complement strand
ATCGCCTTGTCACGAGAGATCAGCATCAACCTTGCCATCTTGATCTGCTCCACGACATCACTCTTCAGCTTCTTGAGCGGCTGGGTCGGCGATCCAGGCATCTCCAGAGGAGTGACTGGGCTTGAAGTAGCTTGGACTTTTTTCTTCGACGGTAAATCCAGCGCCCGTGTAGTGTTCTGTTTCCGAGGATCTTCGTCCGTTTTCAGCGACAGATTAGCGAGCTTAGAGGTTTGTGAGACACCTTCAGTGTCCACTTCACCATCAATCACCCCACTTTCAACTGAAAAGGGGCTGCAAGAATGCTGGATACCCAGAGTGAGATTTGCTGAAGCTTCTCCAGCGTCTCCCCTTTGTACATGATCATCCATCTTTTGAGTGTTCTCCAGACTAGCCACCATATCTGTTTCAAGTCAGACCAGACAACGTTGTTAAACTCATGGTTATTTCTAATTTTCCATATGCTCCACAAGACACAAGCCACAAAAGCATTCATCGTTGTATGTATTTTGTTAGCTGGCCAAAATCTGGCAATGGATAGATAGTTTGCACCTAAATCAATAGAGAAGAATTTTGAAATATCACTCCAGATTTTCTTGGCAACCACACAATCAAAAAACAAATGATCAACCGTTTCTTGCTCTAGACAAAAAACACATTCCGGGGGGGTTTCAATTCCCCTTTTGAGCAAGTTATTTTTGGTCATCAGTTTGTTGTGTGCTAGTAGCCACAGGAAGACCTGCACTCTAGGTGGTATTACCAAGGAGCATATAGAGGGGATATAAACAGGTGTCACGCCCCTAAAATTGATAATAGCATATAGAGAGCTAGAGGTGTAAATCCCTTTCGATTCATACTGCCAAATCATAGCATCATCTTCCTCAAAGAGGGGAGTTTGTTTAATGATTTGTTCAAGACAGTACCAATCCTCCATCATAGCAGTGGTAAAGGTTCTTCTAAAAGTTAACTCGATATTCTCTCCATCCCAAACCTCTGACACTGTCACACATTATTGGTGACAAATAGAGTACAAGTGCCAGAACTGCACAGAGAGGGGTGAGGTCCCAAACCAGATGTCTTCCCAAAATCTGATTTTTGTTCCTCTCCCAACTTTCCATCTATACCCAAATTTCAATGCTTTCGCAGCCCACATTACACCTTGCCAAAAGGTTGAGGCTGCTTGTGGTCTACTAGCAAAGATATTGGGGGCATTTCTAACATACTTATTATCAACAATGGTCTTCCAGATTTTCCCATCATCTTGAGAATATCTCTTAACCCAGCTCCCAAGCAAACAAAGATTTACATCCTTGATATTAGGCACCCCTAGTCCTCCATGTTCTTTTTTCATGCAGACTAGGTGCTAGTTTGCTAAGTGAAGCTTCCTATTCCCCTCAAAATCACTCCAGAAACATTGACTATTGATTAAGTCCAAGGCCCATTTTGGGAATCTAAAGAAGGATAATAGGTAGACTGGAATACTTGCTAAGCAAGCTTTGATCAGTGTAAGCCTAGCTGAGTAAGAAAGTAATTTCCCTCTCCACCCAGCCATTCTTTTCAAGATCTTGTCTATAAGTGGCAGGATGTCCTCCCTTCTCAGCTTATCATAGTGCAATGGGATCCCTAGGTATTTTATGGGAAAATCACCTATAGTACACCCAAAGATATCTGCAAAAGTTGCTACCTCCCCCTCATCTACACCCAGGGGGATCAGCTCACTTTTAGAATAATTAATTCTCATACCTGAGACATTTTCAAAACAAGTTAGGATTTTTTTTAAGATTAGCTGCTTTTGTCTTATCTTCATTCATGAACAGGATAGTGTCATCTGCATATTGCAAGCAGATGACCCCTCCTGGAATGAGATCAGAGGCCATCCCTCTAATCAAGCTATGTGAGGATGCTTTAGCAAGCATTCTAGTCAATACATCTACAACAAGGTTGAAAAGTAGAGGAGAAGCAGGATCCCCTTGCCTTAATCCTTTGTTTGTTACAAAGAAGTTGCTCTCCACCCCATTTACCTTGACACCCACTGACCCCATATGTGTGATTTGATGGATCCAATTAATCCAAACATGACCAAAATTCCTTTTATGCGGGATTTCCATCAAAAAATCTAAATTAACTTTATCAAATGCCTTCTCATAGTCTAGTTTAAGCACTAGACCTGGGTTGTCAGAGTGGTAAGTAGAGTGCAAGACCTCATGGGCAGTCACCACACTTTCTAGAATGAACCTCCCTTTAATGAAGGCTGTCTGATTATTAGAGGTTAGGAAATTCATAATGACAGCAAGCCTATTAGTTAGCACCTTGGTGAAAACCTTAAAGATGCAGTTTAACAAGCTAATTGGCCTAAACTTTTTCATACTGGTAGCATCTTCCTCTTTTGGGATAAGAGTAATCATGGCAAAATTGAGCCTGTATATGTCTAAATTACCAGCATGAAAATCTTTAAACATTGCCATCACATCTTATTTGATGACCTCCCAAAATTCCTGGAGGAATAGGAAAGATAGGCCATCTGGCCCAGGAGCTCCATCAGAGTAGGAACCAAATATGGCCTCCCTCACCTCCTCCTCAGTAAATGGAGCTTGAAGAGCTTCATTTTTCTCGTTTGAGATTTTCTCCTCTGGGGAGAAGAAATCTTGGCTTAGAGAGAAGCCATATCTATCTTCTTTTTTAAATAGATCCTTATAGAAATCAGAAGCTATTTTCAACATCTCATTGATGTCAGATGTGGTGCCATCTGGCCCTTCTAAAGCATGTATCAGGGTCTTCCTTCTCCTTTGATTAGCTACAGCATTAAAATACTTGGTGTTCCTATCTCCCTCTAGGATTTCTTTATCTCTAGATCTCTGCCTAGCTTTTGTTTCTTCCTTCAGCCAGATGACATGAAGTTCCTTAAGGATGTTCTGCATTCTATTATTTTCCACATCAGACAGATGTGTGGTTTCAGATTTGATATCTAGCATATCAAATTCTACAGTAAGCTCATTCTTCCTTTTCCTAATATTAGCCTCTAAATTTCTACTCCAGCCTCTAGAGAATCTCCTAAACCTTCTTACTTTTTCCTGCCACACATCTATAGGTTTAGTCATTTTAACTGGAGCAGCCCAGTTTTTAGCAACTAGGTCTTTGAAATCTTGGTGTAATAGCCACCATTTCTCAAACTTATAGCTAGCTGTTCTAGGGGAGCTCCCCATGCCTGAATCCCAGAGCAGAGGAAACATGCCTGAATCCTTTTGTCTTAATCTCTGAAAGAAATGCCCCCGTGTTTATCTCTTGAAGTGACCACGTGAGTACACATTGTAATTTGTTTTTTGACTGAACATGTGGCAAACCCTATAAAAATTTACTCCATTCATCTTGCTAGCACCAATTAATAATAAAATAATATGGGAAGTAAAGATACCACTACAAATTAAGCATTTAACGACGGCCGGCCATGGGGGAGGCGGTCCGGGGCAGGTGGCCTCGGTTCCCTCCTCCCCGGCGGCGGCTAGAGCGGCCACATCTCCAGTGGCGCAGGGTGGGGGTCTGGGGCAGGTGGCCTCGACCCCCCCCTTCTCCTTCGGCAGTCAGGACGGCTGCGCCCTCTGGCCTGAGGGTTGGGCCGGGGGGAGTGCTCGGGCAGGCGGCCCCTGCACTTCCCTCTCTTGGCTTACCGGCGACCTAGGGCTTCGGGTTGACGCACTCGTCCGTGGGGCTTGGGAGCCCACCGCCGCCTCCTCCGATAACTTTGGCTGACCCTTCAACGCGAGGTATTACTCGGGAGGAGGTCATTGCCTTTGGTGGGATCCTTGACCCGGTTTCTGCGGGGCGACAGATGAGTTCTCGTATCCAGGAGCACCCGGAGGTTGATGACATGCAGCAGAGGTGCGCTATGAGGGCGGCCAAGCTTCGTGACATTGAGGTCACTACTGGTATGTCTGTCAATGTGTATAATTATATATTGCATTTTTCTAAAGAGGAGATTATTAATCATGCCAACCAATTAGGAGTTTTGCTAGGGAGTAATAATAGTGAAATTTCCAAGTCGGTTAATGATCTCCTAGATTTGGAAGCGGAACGTGCTTTAGAAACAATTCAAAACATAGCAGCGGTAAAACCCATGAATGATGCAGAGATTGATGTGTTGGGGGTCAGAGTGCTCGATAATCTTTGTGCGGATCTTGCACCATCCACTCCTGAGTCTGAGGAAGAGGATGTAATTCTAGAGAATGCAGTTGCTAGACCCACTGAGCCCGGTTATGAGGACCGGATGGAGGACCAAAGTAAACCCAAACGTAAGTGGAAGTGGAAGATTTATCCTGTTTCAGCGATTCGTAGGAGTGCTAGGATTCGGACTACCAAAAAATTTCATGATGAACTATGAAAGGAATCTTTTGGAATAGCAGAGGTCTGAAGGACTTGGCTGAAAGAAGGTTTCTTGCTGAGGCGTCTCTTGAGCATAGATTAGATTTTATTGCTCTCTCGGAAACTGGTAGGGATAATTTTGCGCCCCAGTTTCTCAACACTTTATCGGGCGGTGTCGATTTTTATTTGCATTGCCTTCCTCCGCGAGGAAGATCGGGTGGGATCTTGCTTGGAATGAATTGCGATTCACTGGAAGTCCGAAGTGTAGTGATGGGTGACTTCACAGTTAAGTTTCAGGTCAGGTCCAAAGCTGATGGGTTTAACTGGGCTCTGGTTGCGGTTTATGGTGCCGCGCAACCCGAGCTTAAACCGGAGTTTTGGCGGACCTTGTTCGAATCTGCGGATCCGAGCAGCTCCCAATTTTAGTTGGGGTGACTTCAACATCATTAGGAGGAGAGAGGAAAAGAATAATGATAATTTTGACGTCAGCTGGTCGTTTATGTTCAATACCATTATTAAAAGTTTGGATCTGAGAGAGATAGAGCTTTACGGTAGAAAATTTACCTGGGCTAATGCTTTGCCTAACCCGACGTATGAGAAGCTTGATCGAGTCCTCGTGAGTGTCGAGTGGGAACAGAAGTTCCCCCTCGTAATGGTTCAGGCTCTCTCGCGCGGAATCTCGGATCACACACCTTTATTCGTGGACTCAGGTGAGCCAAACCACGTGGGAAACAAAAACACCTTCTCTTTCGAGCTGGCGTGGTTTGAACGAGAAGGTTTCTTGGAGCTGATTGCCAAGGAATGGGCTAAGGATGCAGGAGGTACGACTTCTGTCAAGCGTTGGCAGAATAAGATTAGGCATTTGAGGAGTTTCCTACGGGGATGGGCTAAACACCTTAGTGGGATTTATAAGGTTGAAAAGGAAAGGCTCCTTTCTCTGATTCAGTCCCTAGATATAAAAGCCGAATCCACGATCTTGCAAGCCGCAGAGCTCCAGGATAAACTAGATGCGGAGATGAGGTTGAAAGAACTTCTCTGCGAAGAAGAATTGAAGTGGGCGTTGCGGGCTAAGGTCTGCAGAGTGGTCCAGGGGGACGCAAACACTCAATTCTTCCACTTGATTGCTAATGGCAAGCACATAAAGAAGAGAATCTTTCAGCTTGAACAAGATGAAGGAACTATTGTAGGACAGGACAACCTGAAACTTTACATAACCGAGTATTATAAGAAGTTATTTGGACCTTCGGAGGATAGTTGTGTGTCCCTCGATGAGTCCAGGATTGAGGATGTGCCTCAACTAACTGCTAATGATAATGATATTTTGGTTGCCCCGTTCTCGGAGAAGGAGGTGTTTGATGCCATAGCGCAGATGAAAAACAATAAGGCTCCCGGGCCTGATGGATTCCCGGTGGAGTTTTACAAAAAGTGTTGGCATATTATTAAGGGGGATTTGCTACCAATGTTCCATGATATTTTCTGTGGACAACTTCAGTTATTTCACTTAAATTTTGGAACAATAACATTGCTTCCTAAGAAAACGGATGCTGTGAGAATTGAGCAGTTCAGGCCGATCTGCCTGCTCAATGCTAGTTTCAAAATTTTCACCAAGGTTGGGACTAATTGGCTCACACAGGTTGCGCATTCTGTGGTGCAGCATTCCCAAACTGCTTTCATGCCGGACAGAAACATCCTAGAAGGGGTGGTGGTCCTTCATGAAACGCTCCATGAGATTCACTCAAAAAATTGGATGGAGTTGTTTTTAAGGCAGATTTTGAGAAAGTGTACGATAAAGTAAAATGGCCATTCCTACAACAGGCATTACGTATGAAAGGTTTTGATGAAGCCTGGCGACGCCAGGTTGAATCATATACGCAAAAAGGGAGTGTTGGAATTAAAGTGAATGACGAGATAGGTCATTATTTGCAGACACATAAGGGCCTGAGACAAGGGGATCCGATGTCCCCTATTCTGTTCAACATTGTAGTTGATATGTTAGCAATTATGATAGGAAGGGCTAAGGAGGCTGGTCAAGTGGGTGGCTTGGTACCTCATCTCGTTGACGAAGGTGTGTCTATCCTTCAGTACGCCGATGATACAATCATATTTATGGAGCATGACTTGGCCAAAGCAAGAAATATGAAGCTAGTGTTATGCTTATTTGAACAATTGACCGGGTTAAAGATTAACTTTCACAAAAGCGAGTTGTTCTGCTTTGGTAGAGCCAATGACGAACAAGAGGCATATAAGCAATTGTTTGGGTGCGATTTTGGGGCTTTACCTTTCACATACTTAGGAATACCAATCCACCATCGTAAGCTGACAAACAGAGAATGGAAGTGCATCGAGGACCGATTTGAAAAGAAACTGAGTTGCTAGAAGGGCAAGCTCATGTCATACGGAGGCCGATTAATTCTGATAAATTTGGTTCTCACGAGTATGCCTATGTTTCTTTTGTCGTTCTTCGAAGTCCCAGTTGGAGTTAGGAAAAGACTAGACTTTTATCGATCACGTTTCTTTTGGCAGGGTGATGAACTAAAAATAAAATACCGTTTAGCCAAATGGGATATCATCTATAGACCGAAAGACCAAGGGGGTCTTGGTATTGAGAATCTTGAAGTTATGAACAGATGTCTTCTCAGGAAGTGGCTGTGGAAGTTATCAAGTGGGACAGACGCCACTTGGGCGCAAATCCTCCATAGCAAGTATCTTCAAACCAAAACTTTGTCTCAGGTGACAGTAAGGCTGACTGACTCACCTTTTTGGAAAGGGCTTATGAAAGTAAAACTATCCCTATTTAATAGGACAAAGTTTATTGTTGGTAACGGTGCTAGTACGCGTTTCTGGGAGGATACTTGGCTCGGAGAGACACCCTTAGCCATTCAATACCCGTCTTTGTATCATATTATTCAACGACATGAGGTGTTTGTTGCAACGGTACTTCAATCTATCCCCCTTAATATTCAGTTCAAAAGGGCGCTAGTGGGCAATCGTTGGGAAGAATGGCTCCGTCTAGTAAGTAGACTGATGGAGGTTCAGCTTTCTCAACAACCCGATGAATTACGCTGGAAGCTTAGTAGGTCTGGAGTATTTATAGTTAAATCAATATATGTTGATGTTATCAATTCAAGCTCGATTCCTAGGTCCAAACATGTTTGAGCTGTCAAAGTCCCTCTGAAAATTAAAGTGTTTATGTGGTTTGTCCATAAACAAGTTATTTTAACCAAGGACAATTTGACAAAGCGTAATTGGACATGACCTACTAGGTGTAGTTTCTGTGATCGGGATGAGACGATAAAACACCCTTTTCTTGATTGCCCGCTAGCCAAAGTTTTATGGCGGACAGTCCATATTTCTTTCAATATTACTCCACCGAGTTCTGTCAACACGTTATTTGGAATGTGGCTTAACGGGATAGAGCCTGAGTTAGCGAGACATATTCACGTAGGAGTCTACGCCCTGTTGTGGGCGCTATGGAATTGTAGAAATGATTTGGTTTTTAACAGGACAACACGCATTCATTTTTTGCAGGTTATTTTTCAGAGCCACGGCGTTGATCCGTTCGTGGTCGCTACTCACTCCGACGGAGGCCAGGGAGCATTTGGTTACTGGGTCTATCGGCTGGGAGATGGTAGCTCGGGATATCTTCAACCGGTTTGGATGACGGTCATGTAATAGGATAGGCAATTAGTTTATCTATCTCTCTTTTGCCAGCCGGTTGTGGCGTCCTTCTAGTCATTTTGGCTCTGTGTGAGCCTTTTTTATTTTCATTTGGAGACTTTAAGACCTTGTTGGAACCTATTTATTTGTTTAATAAGATGGCCGTATGCATCGTTCTGATGCAGAGGCCGGGGAGTCCCCCCCCCCCTTTTCAAAAAAAAAAACTTTGGTATCCCATAAAAGAGGCGATTCCTAACAACGTATGATCTTTCTAAGCATAATTGTCATGATAGTAAATGGTTTTTTTATGTTGTAAACATGGAACAATCAAGCATCTCTTTTTTCAATATCAATTTGCTTAGGTTGCATGATCGGTTATCCATGTTGCTTCTAATTTGTGTTTTCTATGGAGTGTTACCAATATGTTTGCTAACTGGTTGGGAATTGATATGAATCTTAGAACTCCAGTCCAAGCATGGTGGCATCGTTGTGTTGGTTATAGTTGCTATGAAAAATAATGTGACCTTTCATAAAAGGCAAACTTCTCCCCCCTAGAAGTTATATACTTATATATGTATTGGTCCAATATTTGGTCATTGATTCATCGATAGGTGCACATGGAGTTGTTTATGGTAGCATGTATCTAGGTGGAACATGTAACGAAGGGTGTTTACTAACCATGAATGGTGGTGTAGTCTTCAAATCGCTCCTTCATCACCTTTATGTTGTTTGTCCCTTTTCTTTTCTTTTGATTGTTCTTTTCATCATACTTTTGTAATAAGTAATATTTGTGGGCTCTATGCATGTTGTTATGTGGCTGGGTGTGACTATAATCGTCGTGTCGCCTTGATGTGACTAGAGACTCTATCAAAAATTTGTACAAATACATATAAAATTACGATCCGAGTCATTTATCTATTTCTTATTTGACTGCTTGTGGGTTAACTTGGGCTCTTGCACATTCTGCATTTTAGTCAATAATTACATTTACTCTTAACACACAATCAAATATACTTCAATAACCTTTTATACCCTTTTTCTCAAGTTGCCCCATGATACCATCAGATATATGCATGAAGCAATATTTTTTTAATGTTCAAGTATTATAAAAATTAAAGATGTAATCTCAAATCCTATAACCGTATTTACGGTTGTACTGTAAGATATATGCATGACTTCCTATGTACTATACGGTTATGGAACTTAAGCTTCCAACATTACACCCTAACACGTGGTCTAGGGATATTGTGGTGGACTCTATGTTCACTGACACTGATAGGTGCAAGATAATTACAATCATGCATGCCATCTGGACCTCTCGAAACCGCTGGACTCATGATCAAGAGGGACATAATCCTGTTTAGGCCATTAAGTGGGCAAGAGATGATCTGTTACTCCTTGAGCTCCCTAAGAGTAACAACAAAATTTACAATGGTCAGTGTTGGCGACCACCTGACCCTGCTGGATTGAGATCAACACCGATGGAGCAGTAGATATTCTGGAACAAAAGGGTGGTGCGGGAGGTGTTGTCCGATCACATCTCTCCTTTATTGGGGCATGGAGTAAACCGCTTTCTGGTGTTACAGACCCATTCATCGTCGAGGTCTTGGCTATGCGAAAAGGAGTTATATTTGCTCGTCTGAGGGGCTATTCGCATGTGGTGATGGAGGTTGACTGTTTAGAGGTTGTAAACCTCTGGTATTCGCGTCATAATTCGAGGATGCTTCAAGGGAGAATAATGGTCCTACAGACCTATGCGCCAAACATGCTCTATCTTTACAGGTTTCAGATTGTTGGTTGGACGTCAGTCCATCTTTCCTTGTTAGTAGCCTTAGGGCCGACTGTAACCGAATCTCTATTACGTAATAAAGCTCCTGAGTTCGTGTCAAAAAAAGATGATTTATTAGGCTACCACTTTCGATATGTAAATGTTAGTAAAATTTAAGATTTTACATTATGGAATATTTTTATGTGAAATCTAATGATACTAGTTTCACAAACCATTATCGGTATTTTCTCATGGAGTCAATAATTATAGGTATACATTTTTAAGTGGGTTCGGATTATGCTGCTTGTCGTATTGCCACTAGTAGAAAACAAGGCTTTGGTTCCAGCCTGGCCAGACCATTAGTCCCGGTTCAGTCACGAACCGGGAACTATGGGGGCATACGTCCAGGTTCGTGAGGCCAGGGGGCCGGCCGGGCCTCGTGGGGCATTGGTCCCGGTTCGTCTGGACCCTGTTGTCCCGGTTCCAGATACGAACCGGGACCAATGGTCGTCGCTCCTGGCCCACACCCATTGGTCTTGGTTCGCGGCTGGAACCGCGACCAAAGGGTGGCCTTTAGTTCTGGTTCCAGCCATGAACCGGGACCAATGGGGTGCCTATATATACCCCCTCGCCGGCAAGCAGAGCACTCCACTGCTTTTTTTTCTGGCCGGTGAGGGGAGGGCTTCGTGGTGCTCTAGCTCACCTCCTATGCACATGAGGTCTTCGATGAAATGCCCGAGCCACACTACTTAAGCTTTCTCCTCTTCAAACTTGACCTCCAAGCTCCATTTTTCTCAAGATTTGTCTAGGTTTAGCGGTCCATCACGTCCCGTCCCCATCTTCACCGTCGTCGATCGCCCGCGCCGATCTCGTCGCCGGCACCACCGTGGTGAGCCTCTTGTTCTTATCTTCTTTCTAAAATAAAAAAAATCTTACTTGTATGATTAGATAGATACTTGTCTAATTTTCTTACTTTTATTATTGCTTGTTATTATATAGTGCGATGGTTTTGGTATCCGCCCCCGTCGGCCCTCGTCCTGACTATGATTCGGATGTGGTATATATATTATCTTTTATAACTATTGGTTCATTTATTGTTTATGACAATTATGACGACCAACGTGACATATATTTTATTTATCTAGGAGGTATGTGAATTGGAAATTTCAGCCGACCCTATTGTCAAGAGGTTAATGAAGGAAATATGCCCTAGAGGCAATAATAAAGTTATTATTTATTTCCTTAAATCATGATAAATGTTTATTATTCATGCTAGAATTGTATTAACCGAAAACATAGTACATGTGTGAATAAATAGACAAACAGAGTGTTCCTAGTATGCCTCTACTTGACTAGCTCGTTTATCAAAGATGGTTATGTTTCCTAGTCATAGACATGTGTTGTCATTTGATGAACGGGATCACATCATTAGGATAATGATGTGATGGACAAGACCCAATTGTTAGCTTAACATTATGATCGTTATAGTTTTATTGCTACTACTCTCTTCATGACTTATACATGTTCCTTGGACTATGAGATTGTGCAACTCCCGAATATCTGGAGGAACACTTTGTGTGCAATCAAACGTCACAACATAAATGGGTGATTATAAAGATGCTCTACAGGTGTCTCCAAAGGTGTTTGTTGGGTTGGCATGAATCGAGATTAGGATTTGTCACTCCGTGTTTCGGAGAGGTATCTCTAGGCCCTCTCGATAATACTCATCACTATAAGCCTTCAAAGCAATGTGACTAATGAGTTAGTTGAAGGAAATATTCCCTAGAGGCAATAATAAAGTTATTATTTATTTCCTTATTCTCATGATAAATTTTTGTTATTCATGCTAACGGAACTCTCCCTCAAAGCTCGGCTGGATCGGAGTTCGAGGGACGTCATCGAGCTGAACGTGTGCTGAACTCGGAGGTGTCGTACGTTCAGTACTTGATCGGTCGGATCGTGAAGACATACGACTACATCAACCGTGTTGTGCTAACGCTTCCGCTTTCGGTCTACGAGGGTATGTGGACACACTCTCCCCTCTCGTTGCTATGCATCACCATGATCTTGCATGTGCGTAGGATTTTTTTGAAATTACTATGTTCCCCAATAGTGGCATCCGAGCCAGGTTTTATGCGTAGATGTTATATGCACGAGTAGAACACAAGTGAGTTGTGGGCGATACAATTCATACTGCTTACCAGCATGTCATACTTTGGTTTCACGGTATTGTTGGATGAAGCGGCCCAGACCGACATTACGCGTATGCTTACGCGAGACTGGTTCTACCGACGTGCTTTGCACACAGGTGGCTGGCGGGTGTCAGTTTCTCCAACTTCAGTTGAACCGAGTGTGGCTACGCCCGGTCCTTGAGAAGGTTAAAATAACACTAACTTGACAAACTATCGTTGTGGTTTTGATGCGTAGGTAAGAACGGTTCTTGCTCAGCCCGTAGCAGCCACGTAAAACTTGCAACAACAAAGTAGAGGACGTCTAACTTGTTTTTGCAGGGCATGTTGTGATGTGATATGGTCAAAGCATGATGCTATATTTTATTGTATGAGATGATCATGTTTTGTAACCGAGTTATCGGCAACTGGCAGGAGCCATATGGTTGTTGCTTTATTGTATGCAATGCAATCTCCCTGTAATGCTTTACTTTATCACTAAGCGGTAGCGATAGTCGTAGAAGCATAAGTTGGCGAGACAACAACGATGCTACGATGGAGATCAAGGTGTCGCGCCGGTGACGATGGTGATCATGACGGTGCTTTGGAGATGGAGATCACAAGCACAAGATGATGATGGCCATATCATATCACTTATATTTGATTGCATGTGATGTTTATCTTTTATGCATCTTATCTTGCTTTGATTGACGGTAGCATTATAAGATGATCTCTCACTAAATTTGAAGATAAAAGTGTTCTCCCTGAGTATGCACCGTTGTGAAAGTTCTTCGTGCTGAGACACCACATGATGATCAAGTGTGATAGGCTCTACGTCCAAATACAACGGGTGCAAAACAGTTGCACACGCGGAATACTCAGGTTAAATTTGACGAGCCTAGCATATGCAGATATGGCCTCGGAACACTGAGAACGAAAGATCGAGCGTGAATCATCTTGTAGATATGATCAACATAGTGATGTTCACCATTAAAACTACTTCATCTCACGTGATGATCGGACATGGTTTAGTTGATATGGATCACGTGATCACTTAGATGATTAGAGGAATGTCTATCTAAGTGGGAGTTCTTAAGTAATATGATTAATTGAACTTCAATTTATCATGAACTCAGTCCTGGTAGTATTAGCATATCTCGTCGAGACGGCTCAGCGCGCGAGGTCCACCCGTGTTCAATATGTCGTGAAGCATGCCTTCGTAGGTTGCATCCACGGCGGTGAATACTCGGAAGGATCGGTGGATGGCGGTGAGACGGCCATCTGTTCTTATGCTACATCATCAACGGGCGAGACGGACTCTTTGTATCAGCTGCAGGATGGCATGCTCGGGGGATGTTCCGACGGCAGCAGTATTCCGGACCCCTTTGAGCCGCCAAATCGGGCTGGAGTCTTCATGGCAGGCACGCAACCCCGGCAGAACTCCATAGCTGCAGCAGCAACAACCACCGGGTCGGCAGCAGCCGGGTCAGGAGACCCCGCGCGCCCCCGGCTCAGATTGTAATGGACCTCACAGATAAGTTGACAGCTCTGTTGACTGCCGTGGTGGAGCCGGCGGATAAGGTTCAGCACGACGCGGAGGTGGCACGCGTACGTGAAGAGATGGTACACGCTAAGGAAAATTTAGTAGCAGAAGAGGTCAGGATGGCCGTGGAGCGGGCGGCTTTGGACGCTCGTGCTCAGCAGCTTCAAGCGGAGACTTTCTGGCTCTCGGTGGACCTGAACGCGTCAAACGAGGTCATGAGAAGAAGGCATCAAAAAACTCAGTCACGGCTACCTCTGACGCTCGATCCTAGGAACCTTTTCCATACGCCCGGAGACGACCCAAGTAACCCGACACCCGAGGTACCGGTCAGCCGTGCGCCATGGAACCACCACGTGTACATACCGCTCCACCTCATTATGTGCCAACACCACCGGGTCACTTCCCCAATCCTTTGGAAAACCTCATTGCTACGTCGACTCGTTTGGCGGCTCTCCTGATGGAAGGCGACTCCCCGATCGCGATCGAGACGCGAAGGGTGAGAGAACTTCTTGAAACAGCTCTGGCGCAGCAGGATGCGCACTCTTACAGTTGAGACAGAATCCATTCAACCCCTCGCCCGAGCCGGAGCCCAAGCTACAGTAGGCATATGGACTCAGCTGATATGTCAAGCAATGCTCAACGCCGCAATCGGCCGCACAGGCACGAGCCGGTACAGGCTAGAGCCCTTAACTTAGCGGATCAAGAGAGGATCTGACAAGAGGCTGAGCGAGCGGTTCAACTGGCAGCGGAGCAGGCGGCTCATCAGACTTTTCCGGCTTATCTGGCAACCTCGGTTGAGGGAGGAGTGGCCACGAGAACCAAAGGTGTCCCTTGCCTGGTGCCGGCCATACGTAATGAGCGTTTGCCAAAGGATTTCAAGGGGCCTCATAAGGTGCCTAATTACAGAGCCGACTTGCAGCCTGGGGCCTGGATTGAGAGTTATGAGATGGCAATGGAGCTGTTGGAGGTCAGCGACGCGACAATGGATAAGTATTTCACTATGATGTTAGATGGAATGGCTCGCACTTGGCTAAAAGGATGGCCCCCCAATTCCATCTGCTCATGGGCAGCATTAAAAGCCCAGTTCATTCAAAACCTCAAGGACACATGCAAACAACCTATGTCAATCGTGGACTTGACTAATTGTAAACAAGAGGAAGGTGAGTCCACAACCCATTGGGTACGCCGGGTGAGGGAGTCCGGGATTAGGGGTCTCCAAACAGCCGGATTATACCCTTTGGCCGGACTGTT
Source organism: Triticum dicoccoides (assembly GCF_002162155.2). NCBI lineage: Eukaryota > Viridiplantae > Streptophyta > Magnoliopsida > Poales > Poaceae > Triticum > Triticum dicoccoides. The sequence continues at coordinate 117,472,764 of NC_041392.1, read as the reverse complement.
GGACTATGAAGATACAAGATTGAAGACTTCATCTCATGTCCGGATGGGACTCTACTTGGCGTGGAAGGCAATCTAGGCAGTACGAATATGGATATCTCCTCCTTTGTAACCGACCTTGTGTAACCCTAGCCCCCTCCGGTGTCTATATAAACCAGAGGGTTTTAGTCCGTAGGACACAATAACATACAATCATACCATAGGCTAGATTTTAGGGTTTAGCCTCTCCGATCTCATGGTAGATCAACTCTTGTAATACTCATATCATCAAGAATAAATCAAGCAGGACGTAGGGTTTTACCTCCATCAAGAGGGCCCGAACCTGGGTAAAACATCATGTCCCCTGCCTCCTGTTACCATCTGCCTTAGACGCACAGTTTGGGACCCCCTACCCGGGATCCGCCGGTTTTGACACCGACATTGGTGCTTTCATTGAGAGTTCCTCTGTGTCGTCGCCGTTAGGATTGATGGCTCCTATGATCATCGATAGCGATGCAGTCCAGGGTGAGACTTTTCTCCCCGGACAGATTTTTGTATTCGGCGGCTTCGCACTGCGGGCCAACTCGCTTGGCCATCTGGAGCAGATCGAAAGCTACGCCCCTGGCCACCAGGTCAGGTTTGGAAGCTTAAACTACACGGCCGATATCCGCGGAGACTTGATCTTCGACGGATTCGAGCCTCTGCCTTGTGCGTCATGCGGTCACGATGAGTACGATTTAGCTCTACCATCAGACAGCGTCCGGGAGATCGCACCGGCAGCCGCTCTGACCCTCAATTCGGAGCCAGTTGCACCGTCCATGGACGGGTCGATAGACCCCGCCACGGAGGCCTTACCCTCAGCGGCGATCGAGCCGAACATCGACCTTACACTGCACGAGAGCCATGTTGTCAGACTGCCGGATCCTTCTCCGCCCACGGACTCCGAACCACCTGCGCCTGTTCCTAGCAAATCCGATTGGGCGCCGATCATGGAGTTTACCTCCGCGGACATTTTTCAGCACTCGCCCTTTGGCGACATACTGAACTCATTAAGGTCTCTCTCCTTGTCAGGAGGATCCTGGCCGAACTATGTCCGGCAGGATTGGGATGCGGATGACGAAGAAATTCGCTGCCCACCCACCACCCACTTAGTAGCCACTGTTGATGACTTAACCGACATGCTCGACTTCGACTCCGAAGACATCGACGGCATGGACGACGATGCAGGAGACGAACAGGAACCAGCGCCTATAGGGCACTGGAAAGCCACCTCGTTGTATGACATATATATGGTTGACACACCCAAAGAAGGCAATGGCGACGGAACAACGGAGGATGACCCCTCCAAGAAGCAACCTAAGCGCCGGCGTCAGCGGCGCCGCTCTAAATCCCACAAAAGCAAAAATGGTAATTCCGGCACAGGAGATAATAACACCTCGGACAGTGCCGAAGACAACCCCCTCCAGCAAGATTCAGCACAGGAGGATGGAGAAGCCAGCCCTCATGAGAGGGCGGCAGATAGTGAGGAAGAGGATGATAATTACATACCTCCCTCCGAAGACCAGGCAAGCCTCGACGATGACGAATTCGTCGTGCAAGAGGATCCCGTCGACCAAGAGCGCTTCAAGCGCCGGCTTATAACTAATCTTAGTCTCCATCACAAACATGTGCATGGTCCATCTCGATTTCTCTCGGGGCATCTTTCTATCGTGCACGCACTCCCTTGATCTCCCACCCATATAGTCCCCTCATGATCTCGATGGGATCTCTCTATCACAAACACACCCTCTCTCCCTCCCCATGCGTCCATGCCATCCATGTGTCCCTCTCGACCTTTGTTCCTTGTTGGCCAGACCTCTATTGGACATGTGCTACAGAGGTGTCTCTCTCCGTTGCAAACAATCACACACTAGCTATCTTCGTGTATCTCCTCGCCTCGCTTTTCCATCTCGGAGATGCATGCATGATATGTTTGCATAAGAAACGAAAAAACACACACTCTCTCTAATTTATCGTTTGTTGTCACTTTCTCTTTCACACACATACTCTTTTTGCACACTTACTCATTCTCCTTCACACGCACTTGATCTATCTCGACTGAGGCACTCTCCTTGGTCCATAGCATATAGATTTATTGAAAAGTCAAACATCACAAAGTTTGACCATGTACGTGGAGAAAAAGAATGACATCTAGTACGGAAAACATATACCATTAGATTCACCATGAGATGTAGTTTCGTATGATGTATCTTTGGTATTGTAGATATAAATAACATTTGCGTAAACCTGATCAAAGTTTCCAAAGTTTGACTTCTAAAAAATTTACATGCACTGCATTATCGAGCGGATGGAATATCTCTTCCCCCCTCTCAGCTATCTGACGCACCACTCAGCCTTATCGGGGCTCCTCAATCTCTCTCAAAGTTTATTGGTTAGTTTGGTTCGTGACCTGACCCTCATGCCTTGATGGCCAGTACTACCTGGTGTGGACATGGGATGTAAAATATTTTTGCCTGGCCAGGCTTGTGTGGTGCTGAAGCGTTTGGTTCATGCCTGGGCCAGGCAAACATCAACGTCTCATCAATCAATCCATGCATCAATTATTTAATGCTAATATCCATCCATGTTGCTGTTAGCCTCGTGGCCACACGACCAGGAACGGCCAGGCGTTCGAAATCGGTCGCCTGGGCCAAGCTACTTGCAGTGTCTGGAGTTCAGCCAGGCTAATTAAAGTGCAAGGGAACCCAGGTCAGGCGGGCTTTCTTTTTCACAGGGTAGCAACCAAACAAGAGTGCATGAAATCCAGCCACAACCCCAGGCCAGGCAAAAGATTCTCAGGACGCAAGCCAAACTGGCCTTATATCTCCCTAGTTCACACATACACATGTCTCGCTCACGCTATACTTATAGACCCATCCAACACTCTCCACCCTTGTTCTCTCTCCATGTGACACGCACCCCCCTAAGTACCATAATCCCTAACTCCAACATAGGCGCAAGCACTCCCCCTCCTAAGTATTATTATCTCTTACTAGCCATCAGGAACACACGTATTGTCTCCTCCCATCCATACGTCTATCTCGATATCTCTCGGGGCATCTTCTATCGCGCACACACCTTGTCACTCGATCTCCCACCAATGTAGTCCCATCACGATCTCCAGGGGATCTCTCTATGACAAACATACACTCCCTCCTCCCCATGTCTGCATTTTCTCCGTACATCTCTCTCGACCTCTCTCCCTTGTTTGTCAGACCCCTCTTTGCCACGTGCTAGGGGTCTTGCTCTCTCGGTTCCAAACAACCACACACTATCTCCTCACCTTGCCTCCGTTGTCGAAGATGCATGTGTGATATGTTTGCATAAGACATGCACATTTTTTCTCTACTTTTATCGTGTGTTGTCCAAGTCTCTTTCACACATGCACACACACTTTTTTCACTCACTCACTCTCTCTCTCTAGTTAGGGACTCTGTCACGTCCATAAGCATATGGATGTTTTGAAAAGTCAAACCTCAGAAAAGTTTGACCAGGTATATGTGGAGAAAAACATTTACATCTGGAACGATCATTAGATTCATCACAACATGTACTTACTTCATACTATCATTTATCTTTGGTATTGTAGATATAAGTAATTTCTTTATAAACTTGGTCAAAGTTTCAAAAGTTTGACTTAAAAAAAATGTTGGAACTACATTATCGAACGGAGGGAGTAGCTCTTTCTCTCTCTCTCTGCTATCTCTCACAGGCCTCCCCTCTCACTCAAACTCTCTATACCGACGGATTATACGCTCACTATGTCAGTGTATAGCTCCGTATATTGTTTAGTTGACCGGTCTACCAATCCACATGCTGCCTTGTTAGCTCGTGTTCTGTATCTTCGTGTGCTGGCCCATGTGGCAGTGGGTGAAAATAAGTAAACTAGAGGCCCATCTGACACGCGGTGAAGTAAACAAAGTTGAAACCACTTGGGGTAGCACCACGCACGCTAGTAAATTGAGGGCGCATTGAGGACAAACTTCTTGCGTGCTAAGGACGCACTCGCGCACAATTCACCACTGCGCGGCGGCATGCACAGAAGGACGTACTCGCGCACACCCAGCACACAACACACACCAGCGCACGTGTACACCGGCGTCGCTGCCGGTTGAGATGGACGGCGAGGCAGCCAACAAGCGGAGGCGACTCGAGCCAAAGCGACATCCGGCGAGCCTGGACTTCATCAGCAGCCTCCCCGATGACATGTTGCTTGTCATCATCGGCCTCCTCCCTACAAAATCTGCCATGCGGACCGCCCTGCTCTCCCGGCGGTGGCGCCCCCTCTGGCGCTTCGTCCCCCTCAACCTCACCGTCGATAGCTGCCTCTGCAACGGGGATTGCAAATGCATGGCCGCAGTCTCCAAGATCCTTTCATCGCACCCTGGGCCAGCCAGACGCCTTGTCATCTGCATGTTCAGTACCAACTACAAGGTCCAACCCAAGTTCGACGAGTGGTTCTTATCCCCCGCCCTAGATCAGCTCGAGGAGCTCAGCTTTGAAGCTGGACGATGTCGCTCTCTGCCGCCGTCCGCGCTACGCCTCACACCAACGCTGCGCCGCGCCAGCTTCAGCTCCTGCTATCTTCCCCAGATTAACACCGCGCCCACCCTTATTCTCCCTCAACTCAAGTAGCTCGACCTCTTCGACGTTGTCATCTCGAAGAAGGCTATGGAGCACCTGCTCCGCAGCTGTACTGCGCTTGAGTACCTTCGTCTTGAGCAGATCCATGGGTTCATTAGCCTCCACATCGCCTCGACGAATCTCCGATGGATTTATGTGTCTTGCTCGCCCCGCAACAAGACATCAATTGGGAAGAGATCACTCCAGCTGTTCCACGTTATGGTCATTGAGAATGCACCTTTCCTTGAGAGATTGCTTGCATCAGATCTAGAAGGTCCAACAAAAATCAGGGTCATTGACGCGCTGAAATTGACAGCGTTGGTGTACTCGTCTGTCAAATTCTCCGAACTCTTTATTGGATCCGTAATCGTTCAAGTACATGATACGTCTCCAACATATCTACTTTTCCAAACACTTTTGCCCTTGTTTTGGACTCTAACTTGCATGATTTGAATGGAACTAACCCGGACTGACGTTGTTTTCAGCAAAATTACCATGGTGTTATTCCCCCTGGCCTTCATCGTTTGCAGGTATTTTTCATATTTTCTGAAAAGTTGTTCCGTGAAGTTTCAGGTCATTCTGAGAACGTTTGCTCCTGCACATAAATAACACCATGGTAATTCTGCTGAAAACAGCGTCAGTCCGGGTTAGTTCCATTCAAATCATGCAAGTTAGAGTCCAAAACAAGGGCAAAAGTGTTTGGAAAAGTAGATACGTTGGAGACGTATCAACTCCCCCAAGCTTAAACCTTTGCTTGTCCTCAAGCAATTCAGTTGACAAACTGAAAGTGATAAAGAAAAACTTTTGCAAACTCTGTTTGCTCTTGTTGTTCTAAATATGTAAAGCCAGCATTCAAGTTTTCAGCAAAGATTATAACTAACCACATTCACAATAACGCATAGATCTCAAGTTTACTCATATCAATAGCAAAATCAACTAGCGAGCCATAATAATAAATCTCGGATGACAACACTTTCTCAAAACAATCATAATATGATATAACAAGGTGGTATCTCGCTAGCCCTTTCTGAGGCCGCAAAACATAAATGCAGAGCACCTTTAAAGACCAAGGACTGACTAGATATTGTAATTCATGGTAAAAGAGATCCAGTCAAGTCATACTCAATGTAAACTAACAATAATGAATGCAAATGACAGCGGTGCTATCCAACTGGTGCTTTTTAATAAGAGGGTGATGACTCAGCATAAAAGTAAATAGATAGGCCCTTCGCAGAGGGAAGCAGGGATTTGTAGATGTGCTAGAGCTCAATTTTGAAACAGAGGTGAATAGTATTTTGAGCGGTATACTTTCATTGTCAACATAACAACCAAGAGATGGCAATATCTTCCATGCTACACACATTATAGGCGGTTCCCAAACAGAATGGTAAAGTTTATACCCCCCCTTCCACCAACAAGCATCAATCCATGGCTTGCTCGAAACAGCGAGTGCCTCCAACTAACAAGAGTCCCAGGGGGAGTTTTGTTTGTAATTATTTTGATTTAGTTTGCGTAAAGCATGGGACTGGGCATCCCGGTGACCAGCCATTTATCTCGCGAGTGAGGAGCGGAGTCCACTCCTCTTGAGAATAACCCGCCTAACATGGAAGATACAGATAGCCCTAGTTGATACATGAGCTATTCGAGCATACAAAACAGGATATTTATTTGAAGGTTTAGAGTTTGGCACATACAAATTTACTTGGAACGGCAGGTAGATACCGTATATAGGTAGGTATAGTGGACTCATGTGGAATAACTTTGGGGTTTAAGGGATTGGATGCACAAGCAGTATTCCCGCTTAGTACAGGTGAAGGGTAGCAAAAGACTGGGAAGCGACCAGCTGGAGAGCGACAACAGTCATGAACATGCATTAAAATTAATCAACACCGAATGTAAGCATGAGTAGGATATAATCCACCATGAACATAAATATCGTGAATGCTATGTTGATTTTGTTTCAACTACATGCATGAACATGCGCCAAGTCAAGTCACTTAAGTCATTCAGAGGAGGATACCACCCTATCATACCACATCATAACCATTTTAATAGCATGTTGGCACGCAAGGTAAACCATTATAACTCATAGCTACTCAAGCATGGCGCAAGAAACTATGATCTCTAATTGTCATTGCAAACATGTTTATTCATAATAGGCTGAATCAGGAATGATGAACTAATCATATTTACAAAAACAAAAGAGGTCGAGTTCATACCAGCTTTTCTCATCTCAGCCAGTCCATCATATATCATCATAATTGCCTTTCACTTGCATGACCGAATGATGTGAATAATAATAATAGTGCACGTGCATTGGACTAAGCTGGAATCTGCAGGCATTCAATAAATAGGAGAAGACAAGGCAATATGGGCTCTTTTGTCAGATAAACAATAATGCATATAAGAGCCACTTCAACAATTTAATCATGGTCTTCTCCTATCGACCCCAAAGAAAAGAAAATAAATAAAACTATTTACACGGGAAATCTCCCAACAAGCAAAAAGAAGAACAAGAAATCTTTTTGGGTTTTCTTTTTAATTACTACTACAAGCATGGAAATTGAACTGATTAAAAGCTACAACAATTTTTTGGTTTTTTCTTAAGGTTTATTAAACACACAAGAAGAAAACATAAAAGGGAATTAAACTAGCATGGATGATACAATGAAAAAGTATGAACACCGACATCTAGTAATGAGTGTGTGAACATAAATGTAATGTTGGTGGGAAATACGTACTCCCCCAAGCTTAGGCTTTTGGCCTAAGTTGGTCTATGGCCACGGCTGGCCTGCCGGATATCCATAATAGTAGCTGGGGTCGTACTAAGAAGAAGAAGAGGAAGACTCCGCTTGCCACTGGCTGACAATCATCTCCGGATCCCATTGGTAATTAGACTGTCGTGAAGGATCAACTTGTGGTTCCAGATCTGGCTCCACGGCTGGTGCAGGGTTCCGGTAGGCATGAATAGCCTTCAACGGAACAAGGTACGTGCCTACAGATAAATCAAACAAAGAAGGAGCAGGCAGGGTAATAGTCTCAGGATGATGTTTATTAAAGAACAATTGATATTTAAGCTTTCCTTCCCTATTCTTAACAATAAAATCATGTGCCACCATACTTTTATAATCTAAATAAACACGAGGCAACACTTTTTCTTCCTTCTCATAATGCCTAACAGGTATGTTAAAATGTGCAGCTTGGCGTGAAGCATAGATGCCTCCAAAGATGGGGCCCTTTGTACGGTTCAGACTTAACCGTTTAGCAATAATGCCGCCCATACTAACAGAGTTATCACCATATAAACCGTGGAGAAAAATAATAATATCAGGGATACTAAGGTTTCCACAGTTTCCGTGACCAATTAAACAACGACTAGCAAATAATGCAAAGTAATGTAAAACAGGAAAATGTATGCTAGTGATTCGTGCATCGGAAACCTCCCTTGTTTCCCCTACAATGATAGTATCAATGAACCCCTCCACATCATCGCGATGTGGTTCTTCTGTCTTGCCCTCAAAAGGGACTAAACAAACCCGACAAAAATCATAAAGTGACATCTCCTTATGCTCATCATATAAATGGAACTCCACCATAGGTGGCGAGCTCCTAGAATGGAAATGAAAGTTTTGCACAAAGGTATTTGTGAGTAAGAGATACTGATCGCATTGGTCGTGGAGGAAAGCGGTGAGGCCTGCATTCTTAGCCAATTCATGAAAACCTTTATAAATACCGGCTGCTGTCAAGAAATCATCAGAAGGCCATTCACACGCCCGAATCTCCATGGTGCGAGGCTGATTATACTTAGGATTGTGAATCTCCTCTCAATTCACATGCCCGAATCTTCAGAAAAGGAATCCACTAACAAGGTTGATCAAGTCTTGTTAACGAACTCATTCCGAATAACATGGAACCGGAGAAATTTCGAATAACACTATGTTACCTCAACGGGGATATGCACATCCCCAATAATAAGAATATCATATTTCTTCTTGACAGTAGGAAGAGGAAATTCAAAACCTCCAATTATAATCAATGGCATTATTTCAATAGAGTTGATACTATGAACTTGAGGTTGTTTCCTCGGAAAGTGTACCGTATGCTCATTACCATTAACATGAAAAGTGACATTGCCTTTAGTGCAATCAATAACAGCCCCTGCAGTATTCAAAAAGGGTCTTCCAAGAATAATAGACATACTATCGTCCTCGGGAATATCAAGAATAAAAAAGTCCACTAAAATAGTAAGGCACATCCTCACAAATGCCGACAGGTATAGCAGTTGATTTATCAGCCATTTGCAAAGATATTTCAGTAGGTGTCAACTTATTCAAGTCAAGTCTACGATATAAAGAGAGAGGCATAACACTAACACCGGCTCCAATATCACATAAAGCAGTTTTAACATAGTTTCTTTTAATAGAGCATGGTATAGTGGGTACTCCTGGATCTCCAAGTTTCTTTGGTATTCTACCCTTAAAAGTGTAATTATCAAGCATGGTGGAAATTTCAGCTTCCAGTATCTTTCTTTTATTTGTAATAATATCTTTCATGTACTTAGCATAAGGATTGGTTTTGAGTATATCAGTTAATCACATACGCAAAAAGATAGGTCTAATCATTTCAGCAAAGCGCTCAAAATCCTCATCATCCTTTTTCTTGGATGGTTGGGTAGGAAAGGGCATGGGTTTCTGAACCCATGGTTCTCTTTCTTTACCATGTTTCCTAGCAACAAAATCTTTTTTATCATAACGTTGATTCTTTGATTGTGGGTTATCAAGATCAATAGCAGGTTCAATTTCTATGTCATTATCATTACTAGGTTGAGCATCATTATTAACATTATCACTAGTTTCAGGTTCATTACCAGATTGAGTTTCAGCATCAGAAATAGAAATATCATTTGGATTCTCAGGTGTTTCAACAATAGGATCGCTAGAAGCATGCAAAGTCCTATCATTTTTCTTTTTCTTCTTTTTAGAAGAACTAGGTACATCTATATTATTTCTCTGAGAATCTTGCTCAATTCTCTTAGGGTGGCCTTCAGGATACAAAGGTTCCTGAGTCATTCTACCAGTTCTAGTAGCCACTCTAACAACATTATCATTACTATTCAATTCATTGAGCAAATCATTTTGAGATTTAAGTACTTGGTCTACTTGAGTGGTAACCATAGAAGCATGTTTACTAATAAGTTTAAGTTCACCTTTAACATTAGCCATATAATCACCCAATTGTTCAAGCATATTTGAATTGTATTTCAATTGTCTACCAAAATAAGCATTAAAGTCTTCTTGCTTAGCCATAAATTTATCAAACTCATCTAAGCATGGGCTAGCAAATTTAGAAAATGGGATTTCAGCTTTATCATATATATATAGAGGATTTACCTTTACTACCTGTGTCGGGTTATCAAGACCATGAGTTTCTTCAACAAGCGGTAAATTAAGACCATGTATTTCTTCAATAGGAGGTAAATTCTTAACATCTTCAGCTTTAATACCTTTTTCTTTCATAGATTTGTTTGCCTCTTGCATATCTTCAGGACTGAGAAATAGAATACCCCTCTTCTTCGGAGTTGGTTTAGGAATAGGCTCAGGAATTGGCTCCGGAGGTGTCCAATTATTTTCATTTGTCAACATATTATTCAAAAGAATTTCAGCTTCATCCGACGTTCTTTCCCTGAAAACAGAACCAGCACAACTATCCAGGTAATCTCTGGAGGCATCGGTTAGTCCATTATAAAAGATATCAAGTATTTCATTTTTCTTAAGAGGATGATCAGGCAAAGCATTAAGTAATTGGAGAAGCCTCCCCCAAGCTTGTGGGAGACTCTCTTCTTCAATTAGCACAAAATTATATATATCCCTTAAAGCAGCTTGTTTCTTATGAGCAGGGAAATATTTAGCAGAGAAGTAATAAATCATATCCTAGGGACTACGCACACAACCAGGATCAAGAGAATCAAACCATATCTTAGCATCACTCTTTAATGAGAACGGAAATATTTTAAGGATATAAAAGTAGTGAGTTCTCTCATCTTTAGTAATCAGGGTAGCTATATCATTTAATTTAGTAAGATGTGCCACAATAGTTTCAGATTCATAACCATGAAAATGATCATATTTAACCAAAGTAATTATATCAGGATCAACAGAGAATTCATAATCCTTATCAGTAACAAAGATATGTGAAGTAGCAAAAGCAGTGTTAGGTTTCATTCTAGCATTTAGAGATTGCTCACTCCATTTAGCTAATAACCTTTTGAGTTCATTTCTATTTTTGCACACTAAAATAGCTAAAGAAGCTTCTTGATCAAAAACATAACCCTTAGGAATAACAAGTGATTCTTCATCACCACTTTCATCAGTATCATTAGATTCAATATTTTCAATTTCTCTAGCCCTAGCAAGTTGTTCATCAAGAAAATCACTAAGTGGCATAGTAGTATCAGGCATAGAGGTAGTTTCATCATAAGTATCATGCATAGCAGAAGTGGCATCATCAATAACATGCGACATATCAGAACGAATAGCAGAAGCAGGTGTAGGTGTCGCAAGCTTACTCAAAACAGAAGGTGAATCAAGTGCAGAGCTAGATGGCATTTCCTTACCTCCCCTCGTAGTTGAGGGATAAATCTTGGTTTTTGGATCTCTCAAGTTCTTCATAATGATAAGCAGATATATATCCCAAGTTACTCAAAGAATAGAGCTATGCTCCCCGGCAACGGCGCCAGAAAATAGTCTTGATAACCTGCAAGTATAGGGGATCACAACAGTTTTCGAGGGTAAAGTATTCAACCCAAATTTATTGATTCAACACAAGGGGAGCCAAAGAATACTCTCAAGTATTAGCAGCTGAGTTGTCAATTCAACCACACCTGGAAATTTAATATCTGCAGAAAAGTATTTAGTAGCAAAGTAATATGATATTAGTGATAACGGTAACAAAAGGTAACTGTAGTAAAAGCAATGTTTTTGGTATTTTGTAGTGATGATAGCAATAGCAACGGGAAAGTAAATAAGCGAAGAACAATATGTGGAAAGCTCGTAGGCAATGGATTGGTGATGGAGAATTATGCCGGATGCGGTTCATCATGTAACAGTCATAACTTAGGGTGACACAGAACTAGCTCCAGTTCATCAATGTAATGTAGGCATGTATTCCAAATATAGTCATACGTGCTTATGGAAAAGAACTTGCATGACATCTTTTGTCCTACCCTCCCGTGGCAGCGGGGTCCTTATGGAAACTAAGGAATATTAAGGCCTCCTTTTAATAGAGTACCGAAACAAAACATTAACACATAGTGAATACATGAACTCCTCAAACTACGGTCATCACAGGTAAGTATTCTGATTATTGTCACTTCGGGGTTAACGGATCATAACACATAATAGGTGACTATAGACTTGCAAGATTGGATCAAGAACACTCATATATTGATGAAAACATAATAGGTTCAGATCTGAAATCATGGCACTCGGGCCCTAGTGACAAGCATTAAGCATAGCAAAGTCATAGCAACATCAATCTCAGAACATATTGGACACTAGGGATCAAACCCTAACAAAACTAACTCTATTACATGATAGATCCCATCCAACCCATCACCGTCCAGCAAGCCTATGATGGAATTACTCACGCACGGCGGTGAGCATCACGAAATTGGTGATGGAGGATGGTTGATGATGACGATGGCGACGGATTCCCCTCTTCGGAGCCCCGAACGGACTCCAGATCAGCCCTCCCGAGAGGTTTTGGGGCTTGGCGGAGGCTCCGTATCATAAAACGCGATGATTTCTTCTCTCTGATTTTTTCTCCCTGAAACTCAATATATGGAGTTGGAATTGGAGTCGGAGAGGCAACAGGGGGCCCACGAGGTAGGGGGCGCGCCCTAGGGGGGCAGGCATGCCCCCACCCTCGTGGAGAGGTGGTGGCCCCCCTGGCCTTCATCTTTTGCAGGTATTTTTCATATTTTCTGAAAAGTTGTTCCGTGAAGTTTCAGGTCATTCCAAGAACGTTTGCTCCTGCACATAAATAACACCATGGTATTTCTGCTGAAAACAACGTCAGTCCGGGTTAGTTCCATTCAAATCATGCAAGTTAGAGTCCAAAACAAGGGCAAAAGTGTTTGGAAAAGTTGATACGTTGGAGACGTATCAGTACAACACTCATCTTCTTCTCCGTTTTCTTGAAATTCACATTTTTAAATTTCTTCTTGATGTATTTACGACCGTCTTCCAGAAAATGATTCCCACAAGCTTGACCCAGTCTATGCGCACAGTGAAGATCTTAGCACTAAAATCTATCGACCCCAATCTGGATCAAGTTGTTGGATTCCTTACATGCTTTCTGTGCACGGAGAAGCTACTCATCGAGGTGAAACTTCTGTCCTATAAGTAAACGGTAATCACAACGTAGCTCAATTTTTTCGTAATTTTCCCAAATTACGATGACAAGTGTAGTGTTCAAAACTGCATCTACGCACTGCACCGAAAGAAATGTTTTTAGTATTTTTTCTCACGTGATCACCTGCATCGTTTTTATGCTGTACTACTATAGTAGCCTAGGCTAGTCATAGTGGAAAGTAACTTAGACTACTCCAGTAACTCTATGGTTACCCTAAGAGCAAGTACTACCTCTGTCCTGGTTTACTCTTCCAATTTTGTAGTATCAAAATTTGACCATATATTTAACTGACAACATGTTAATGCATGTCACTAAGAACTATATCGTTCGATTCGTATTTGAACATAATTTCAAATGGTGTAATTTTTAGTGACATGCATTGGCATTTTCTTAGGTAAATCTATGGTCAAAATTTTATACTAAATACGAGGTAGTATTCCCTCCGTCCCAAAATTCTTGTCTTACATTTGTTTAGATACGGATGTATCTAACACTAAAATGTAACCAGATACATCCGTATTTAGACAAATTTAAGACAAGAATTTTGGGACGGAGGGAGTACAAAAGTGGCCATGTAGGCCAAAACATGTGCCAAATTCACTTGTGATGCATTTGGCATCGATGCCCCTCCATTGCTCACCTGGTGCCCCAATCTGGATCACCTACTTTGCTCCGCTGCCAAATTAACTCACACGATGAAAAAACACTGTGTGGGAGAGAGAGAGGACCGAGGCAATAAAAACACTTGTTTGGGAGAGTGAGAGGCTGGTGTAGTTGGTTTGATTGATTTGTTTATACATGTGGGTCTGTGTGTATAGCAGTGCCAACTGTCTCACATCGCGAGAGCGGTGCCAAAATCTTTTGATTTGACATCGATGCGTATTATGTGGCATACTTTTGCGAAATATGGCATTGGCCACATAGTGGAAGGCAACAAATGCCCAAGCTCCTCACGCGCTCCTAGTTAAATGAGAGGAAACAGAAAGAGAGAGAGAGAGAGAGAGAGAGAGAGAGAGAGAGAGAGTGAAAAAAATATCAATAGCCAGCCAACCCTATCGTACGAGCGAATGATATTGGTACCTCTTGATGACACGAAAATCTTATGCAGCCAGCTGCTCTAATATGTTCTCTTCTTTTGCAGATAAAAAAATACCTGAAAGTGAAAAATGTGCTGCACTATAACAATCTCATCGAATGCCTTGATCTCCATCTTACAAAAATTGATTTGATCGACTACCGAGGCAGCACATCTGAGATTAAATTGGCCAGATTCTTTGTTTTGGAGGCAAGTGTGCTCAAGGTAATGAGGTTTGGCGTTCTCTGGCGCAACAATGAATGGCGTGCTGATCACCGCAAGCGTCTAAGCCTAAATGACAAAGTCTCCACAGAAGATGAATTTGTTTTTGAAACATCAAGTGGCCAGAGACTCGAAAACTTATTTTCCCATTAGTGTTTTGTCAGGGCGGTGGATTTTAGTTTGTATGATAATGCTGCATCCACCTAAAGTAACGAAAGTTCTTACGTAAACTTCCTAGTAATTCCCTCTTCGTAGGTGCAGCATTAGTCCTAACATTTGTAATATCAGTTTGAAACTTGTAATATTGCCGTGTCCTATTCCTACGTTTTCAAAATCCTGCGAATCAAACAGGTCCTGAGTTGGTGATGATGTTGTGCCTCCCATCTTTCACCAATAGCCGTCGGATCTAGATCTGACGCATACAAACCAAGCTTCTCCATTTTTGCAAAAAGATGCCCGCACTTGTTCCCTATTTACAAACAACTCCTTGTCTCTCACAATCAGCCTTATCTCCTCCCCACCACATCTAGAAGGCCGCGGAAAAATCTGGCGCGATGGCCATTGCCGGTGCCGTCCACCCCCAATCTTGGTGTTCCGTGCAATGCACGGGCATCTACGCACGGGAAATTATGTCGAACAGGGCTAGTTGTAAGCAGGCTAGCTCTAAAGCCATGATGATAGTGACTGAAGACGGTGAGGTTGACTATGGTATGCCAAACACGGCGCCTATACTCAGGTGTCATCTCCGGCGCAGGGTCTTGTCACTTCACTGTGAGGAGCAGCACGTAATAATTTGACCAACGGGTAGTACAGTGCTAGTACTCCTACTACTACATTGGTAGTACTACTACTAGTACTAGTAGCACCACCGTCTGGATTTAGGAGTACTACCACGTCCATCTGGATTTTAGTATTTGACTAGGAATATCTAGTAATGCTTGTCACAAAAAATATACTACTCCATCTGTAAATAAATGGTGTTTTATTCCTATCGGCGAGAGAACTTAATGTTTTTTTGCTAACTAGAGTACTAATAGGATTACATGCAATGAACTAAACACTCCATGTCATGTTTGGTAGCCTCAAGTCATTGAAAGCATGCACGGCCCACATCTCTCATTGGTTGATATGTCACGAAATAAGAAACAAGGAGGGAGTTAATGCACCGTGCCTAAGTATTTTGGGATTATTTGGTTTTCGTAAGGTGACTTACACAACATTTTTGTTTACATGCATTAACATTTTATTAGTTAAATCAAAGGTCAAATCTTGGCGCAAAATGCAAAGGGGACCAATAAACCAGTAAACATCAAACTTCTCTCGTTTGGCCCCAACTAGAGGGCCCGTGAGATGACTATACTGCACCGGCACGGAGGGGGACGCAGCTTCATTGACTTACGTCAACTGCCTTTGGGTGAATGACACATGGGCCCAGGGGGTGGCTGGCCCACCTATCATACAGCCAAAGGCAGGTGCAGTAGAGGGTCGAGGAGTAGTACGAAATCCTATGCACCTATGCACGCTAACCAAGGGCAAGAGTGATCACTCGAATCGCAAGATCAGTTGACTAGAAGCTAAGCTAGACCCATGGAGGCGATGAGCACGAGCATCAGTCGGCTGTGCCAGATGGTCCATGACACCGGCCTGCGGCCCGGCACCGAGGAACGTCTCTAGGTAGTATTGCTTGAGGCCGCCAGGGCGAGGGGCCGCTTGGACGATAGCTTCGTCTCCTTGTTCGACGAGGTCCTCGTCTGTTTCCTCGACAAGTTCACCGTCGTCAAGAAGCTTGCGGACGACTTTAACATAAGCCTCCAGCCGACGCGCCCAGGCTCTATGATGCCCGCCACCCTCAACGGCCACTATGGTGACAACCTCTTCGATGCACT
This sequence comes from Triticum dicoccoides, assembly GCF_002162155.2. Taxonomy (NCBI): domain Eukaryota; kingdom Viridiplantae; phylum Streptophyta; class Magnoliopsida; order Poales; family Poaceae; genus Triticum; species Triticum dicoccoides. The sequence goes on along the minus strand of NC_041392.1, from coordinate 117,456,531 downwards.
GGTGGCCCTGCGACTGCCCGCCGTCGCGCCGGAGAATGTCCACCTCGAGGTGGCGCTCGTTGCGCAGCGCCTGGCGCAGCAAGACACCATCGACATAATCACCCACGTCTACGCGCAAATCGTCCACAAGGACTACTACATGCAAGAGGAGGACGATAGGACGCTGGCCTTCTTGGACCGTAGGGCAACCTTGGACGACACTGTTCATAAGCACGTTGAGCTCGCCGCCAATGCCACTGCTCCTCACACGTCGGTTGGTGACCCGACGCACTAGGGCGTGAGGATGTCGTTGATGGATCCGTATGTATTTTCATCTTTCCGTCAAATCCATGTAGTAGTATATGATACTACAATAATTATCTTACCTTTCCCATCAACTTCATAATTTTCGTACGTACTCCATGCATGAACGGCGCCAGAACCAAACTTCTCATTACTCTAGGCAAAATCGGTATTTTCTATCTATCGGTCGTGCCATGGAGCAGAACCAAATTTTACAAGTTACGAGTTCAAAAGGAAAAGCCTGTCGTGTTCGCGTCGCACCCCCACACGGTTGGTCCGGCACGCCGCTCAAGCGGGAATGCGTGCGGTGTTGCATTTTCACTTACAAGTGGGACCGCAGTTGAGCAAACCGACAATCGGCAAACCCCCACCCCGCCCATCGCGCGATGGCTGAGAAAACAGGAGGGAGAAGAGATGGCTGTAGCACGGACTGCAAGAAAATTGGTGTCGGATGGGACTCGTGTGGGTGGCGTGTGCCGTACTGCTAGACGTGAATTCTAGTTATGGCCCATGCCGCCCCACTATATCGAGCCTATATCGAGGTACGTAGAACAAATTTCCTGCAGTCCGTTCTCAGCCCTCCTCTATTTCTCTTCTTAGCCAGCCAGTGGACACGCGGAGCCCATCGTCTGTTTGCTGACATGCGGCCCCACATGTCAGTGAAAACGCAAGAGGACCCACTGAACCTGCACATCTTTCACCTCGACGTGCTGGTGATGAAAAACAAATCCAATAAAGATCTTCGGTGGCTGCTTTTGGAGTTACTCAAGAGTAGTAAGATTCCATTTACAGTTTAATCCAAGATGCACATCTCGTGGCTTCAACTACCACTCTATTTTCTTTCATGACACGACCTGAATGCTGGATGTCCCACGTGTCGGCAAAAGGAGGAAGAACCCGACCAAATCTTCGGTTGTGCTCTCGGATTAGACTAGTTGTGCTAACTTAAATTTTTTATTGTGTACTCCCTCCGTTCCAAAATACTTGACTTCCATTTGTCCAAAAATGGATGTACCTATATACTAAAACATGTCTAGATACATATATATTTTGACAAGGAGAAGGCATGTATTGTGCAACGGAGGGAGTAGAATGGATGCAAGTTCTTGTATTGGGAAGAAGAGTACATCCATATATTGATAGAGCGCAATTTAGTAGATGTTCTATCACTTTTAGCTAGCACAGAGGCTAGAGATGAGATTAGTGCACTTGTTGATACTCCTACTAGAATAGAGGCTAGACATGAGACTAGATGCGAGGAAGCAACGTCTACTTCTTTACCCTCGAAGAATAAAGAAGCACGCAAGATTGAGCCTCCGCAGATCAACAATGAATGCATCGAGAAGGCAATAATCCAACTTATAGGAGTAGTAAAATGTATTATTGTGGTTCTTGTTTTCTTTGGTCTTGCTTTTCTAGTCAAAATTATCGTTGGAGTTCGTGCAAAACGGAGGTCCGTTTGGGGTCGTGCGTTGGAGTTGGCCTTACAAGTGGGACCGCAGTTAAGGAAACCGACTATCGGCAAACCCCCACCTCGCCCGCCACGCGATGGCCGAAGTTAGAGAAACGACGAGGTTGAAGAGATTGCTCTAGCACGGACTCCAAGAAATAATATGGTGTCAGATGGATGTCGTGGTGGTGGCGTGTGCCGTACTCCTGGACGTGAATGCTTGTTCTGGCCCATGCCACCCTACTACTCCTACTACTTACTCCTACTATATAGTACTAGTATCAAGGATTCGAGGTGTTGGTTACGTACATCGAACACATTAAAGTAAAAACACCCGCCCGACGCGCGAAGCATGTGAAGCTAGTACAAATAGTGTACTTCTATTGTTGATTGGCCTCATCCGATAACCTGTTGCAATGCACGTACAATTATGTATTCGGAAAATATTTTTTTGCCTCATCGCACCACTCACTCAGAGAAGCGACTCGAAAGCCATTCATAAATTTAGTAAGTTTATCACAGGCATATCATTTTATTACATACAACAGGTCATCAACCCACATCGACAACAAGGATACATTATAAATACTAAAGTTTTCACCACACAACAAATAACAAGCAATGAAATGAACTTCAACTCAACCATTCCTCGGCGTTGGAAACGCTTGCTTTGAACCACAAGTGATTCTCTAGGACGGGCCATCTATTGTCGATCTAGAGACCAACGTAGGACTGATCATCCAGGCTGAAGCGGCCTACTATATCAATACCAGGGTAGGGAACCACCCAAATGTCCGAGGTATAGACATAGTTGCTTCTCATAAATGGTGCTAGTAACATTGTGTCAACAGCAGTTGGATCGCCTTTCACCATCATCTGATAGTTTTGTCCAAGGAAGAGCGAGTTTTCTCCAAGACTATCAATTCTGTACCAGGGAGAAGGAGTTGGTGCTAGCACACTAGTATCCATCCCGAATACCATGCAACGGGTGTTGGAATAGGTCCGGAGAGTGCGACCATGGGAGACTACACCTGCTTCCTTAGCAGTAACATCATCAGTGGGTTGTATACACACAAGAAGAGGTGATCCATTGGAATTAGTTGCCAGGTGCCACAGAGTATATGGGCGCTGCTCGTCCTCATGCTCGTGATCATCACCATCGTCATCTCCCCCTTGGTTATAAATTTTTTCAAGTATAGGTGGTGGGATGTTCACAGGACCTTGGAAAGACAAGAAGAAGGTTAATTAGTAAAGGGAAACTTGCTAACCCGCATGCATGTGGATGAAACAATTATAATTACGGTGGAATAGAAACGTACCAAAACTACAAGGATCCCATGCAAAAACAGTTCCACGAGTGGTGGCAGCAAACACAAGGCCCTCGTATTGAATTGCATCACAGTACTCATCCGTGTACAGAAACTGATTTTTGAGCAATATCAATCGAGTCAAACCACCAAGGACGGCAACAAGCTTGTCGAAGATAGCAACAACTTCATAGTTGTTGTAATTCCAAGAGCGGCTGGGAACTCAACAAATTGCTATCTTCCGTAGAAGACAGTCACCATGATCATATTTGAACGTGCGTACAATACCGGTCTGCTCAACCTCGGGGCAGTCTGCTGAGATTTTTGGAAGTGGAACTCGGTCACGAGTGTACACATTCACAAGTTCCCACTCGCAGTTGGACCCAATGTAAACAACCCAATCTCCATTTGCGCCTGCCCAAGCCTTGCCCTCAAGTGATGGAATCTTAACATCATACGTATCATTATCAAGCGGCATCAACTTGCACAGGGTGAGGCCTCCGTCGTGCCGGCGCCAGTCATCAGGGTCACGGCGAAGAAGATAGGGGAGATCAAACCGCTCCTTGACTCTTGGGTTCCTTGTAATGATGTTATTAGTTGAGTTGAGAATGGGCTTGAACGAACCTGCCATGCTAGCCGAGGTGATGACGTCGCACCGATCAATGAGTTCCTCCACCACGTCATCTTTCAGAACGGGGCAAGAATAACGGGGTCGTTTCTGGCCTGTTCCCTCCATGGAGAAGACAATCGAACAATGGCAGAAGAAAGGGTGAAGGGCTGAAGGAAAATGGAGGAGGGAGAGGAAGAGCGTGCGACAGAAGTTCCAAATCGAGAGGGAAAGGCGAAGAGTCGGTGGACGGTTGCGAGTTTGCCACGGTTCACGAAGAGGCGCCCCGGCCTACACGTCCTTTTGGAAATACTCCTACTACTCGCCGTCGTCTCACTGATATGTTGGAACGGGACCACATGTCAACGAAACATGGTGTGTAATTTCTCGTGCAAAATGCGATCTGGCCGCGTTGGCCCGAGGTGCCGCATTAGTTATCGACCTTTATTTTTTTAATGGCGTGCCGATCATTTTTGAAGCATGACTAACTGGTACTGTACGCAGAGAAAATATAAACTACTCTACCACTACTCCACCTCCAGTACTAGTAGTATAAAAAAGATATATAGGCTGGAGCTTCAGCGCTTTCTTGCTAAGGGCTGCCCACTTGCTTCTCACACTACCACCCTCTCTCCAAATCTAAAAAAGACGTCCCCTCTCTCCCTCCTCACCGGTGGTCACAGATCCGCCGAGGAAGAAAAGGACGTGCAGTGTTGACGCACTCGTCATCGGCGAGCGAGGTCACGCACTAACGACAAGGCCGTCCTCTCAGACCTAGCGCCCACACGGGATGGCCTTCGTCCCCAAGCTCGCTGCCGTAGTGTGTGCGGAGGACAACGACCACAAGCGAAGCCACTTCCCGCCGACCCTCAGGTATGCTACCTCTTTTCGAACCATAACCTTGTTCTATTGCCCCATCTGCCACGTCGTTGCATGTGGATCTTTTTCCACTCCACCATCTTCCCAATTTGCTATCCTCTGCTTTGCTGGCCACACAGACGAAAACCATAATTTGCACTATTAAAGGAAACCCTACTTCATGCAGACTAATCCATGTCTAGGTTGAATAAGGAAAGGAAGGGAGACTGTACTGTCCAAGAGAGTAGGCATCGAACCCGCATCTAGGTTGAAAAGTGGAAATCAGTAGCTAAGGAACGAGTCTCGTGTCTCTTGGTTGAAGAAGGGTAGAAAGGCATGACAACACAATAGAGAATGACCAGGTCGATCGGTTTGTCGTCCTCGCATAGGAAAAAGGTGGCTAAAGAGAACAAAAATGGGACGTAATCCACATATGCTGCCTAGATATTTGTTGCTCTGGGCAACCATACCTCCCTCACCACTCTGCGTCCATGGAGGTACATCGTACTGGTGCGCCACTGTCCGAATGGGCCTCCCATGCTCTTATTGCCACTTTTTTTGCTGTTAGTATAACGCCATCAGTCAAGTCAAGCAATGCTACTGCTAAAGTGATGCCACATTTAACTAATGCCACTCTCAGTCTAATGCCACCGATAAATTTAAGCAATGCCATTTAATGTCACTGGATTATTTTAGGGTTAGCTGTTGATTGTGGATGTATTAAAGATTTTTCAGCTAAGGCATTCTAATGCTGTTGCACAGCCAGTATACCAACGATGAAACTTGTTACTACCTTCAAATTTTTGCACTGATAATGCTTATAGATTACATACCTCACTTTCATGAGATAAGATAATTTTTTGTACAGTGTCACCAAAATGCCAAGGTGCTGATGTCATTTTATTTTGCTTAAACTACACAGACAATTATGAAGACAAGAGGAAAGGTCAAGAGTGGGCACCTCCTCCTCCGGCTGTTCTCTTGATTCGTTCGATTAAGTTTTTATGTTTGATCGATTATCAAGATTGGGATAGCAATTTTAAGGTCCCCCCGAGTTCAAAATGATATTTACCTTGGAGGTACATGGTTTGCAAATTTTTATACTGTTATTAGTTAACAATGCTAGTTACCTTCAGACTTTTGTATTTGGTTTAATGCTCATGCACAGCTAGTATACCATTGCTGAAACTTGTTACCTTTACATTTTGTATTGTTAATTCTTATAGAAACCTTCCAGTGCTAGAGTTTATTGAAATCTGTTTAGTAAAACCATTGTACTGTACCCTGTAAGAAACTAACTACTCTACTGTTGCACTAGCCACTGGATTAGTGTATATTTGTAGTATTCGAATGGTGTTGCATTAGCGTATGGACATAAATAAAGTGTGGCAAGCTTTCCCAGATATGTGCTCAAGAAAACTACTACCTGTTTTTCTAAATACTAGACGTTTGGGTACTTTAAATTGAACTGCGAAAATGTCTTATATTAAGGAACAAAGGGTGTAGAGTTCACTCAAATTATCCCGGTAAAGCTAGTCACACCTTTGTTAAAATTAATGTTCATTATGTTATCGGAGGAGGTCTGTATGTTTGTCTCTAATGCCTGTCAACTACATACCTGGCATCATGATGTAATGTTAAGTCACTTCCTTTTGTACAGTGTCACTGAATTGTCAAGGCAGCAATGGCATTTTATTTTAGTAGAACTGCACAAAATTTGCCTAAAAGAAGGGAAAGGTCAGGAATGGCTCAGTTTTTCAGAAAAAACTATGTATGCCTTCCTGACATTAGCCACTGTTGCTTTATTTATTCCTTCAAACAGGTGGTTAGAAACAGTCTTGCTACCTTTTCCCATTAAGAAATTGGAATGCTTATATTAGTGAGTCTATGCTTCAACTAGTGCCACTTTTAGAGTAATCACACTTTCAATATCTATGCAAACAGGGATGCTCGATTTGAGTGGATCTGCACAAGAAGTCCAACTGGTTCAACATTAGGAGCATGTTTTTACCAAACCTTTATATCCAATTGGTGGTACTATGAGCTGTTCATTACGAAGGTACATGGTTTGCTACTATCTTGCTACTCTTTTTGTACTGTCATTAGATAGTAATACTAGTGGTTTGCATGTGAATTTATTGGCAGGGTCGACCTACATTGGAGGTGCAGGACATGATTCAATGATTGGATGCTCAATTTCGGTTGTATCAATTTCACCTCTTCCATCACTGCGAACATGGATATCCTTGGTCTGATGAAGAATAGGAGCTATATTTCTGCTGTGAACCAGCAAATCAATTCAGTATGAAATTGTATAGGGCAAAACATAACTGTATCAGATTGTACAGTGCATAACATGATAGATGCTAAGCGGAAGAGACATGTTTAAACCAAAAATACAAGGTGTGGTATATGTTTACTAGCTGCTCGATATTTGTGCAGACAGAGATGTCTGCCCATTGCTATTTGTCAAACAAACAAAGTGTCCGCAATTTTGGTTGAACTGCACAAGAGAATAGTATAGTCACTGCATGCAATGCCATTTGAAAATAGACACAGAATGATTGGATAGTCACTTCATGGACTGCAGAAAAGTAGTACTGTACTATTTATTGGCCAACACTAGGTGCTTCATTGCTTTGTTCTGATTATACAATGGGCATCATTTTGCCTAAGTTAAAGTTTGTATTCCAAAAATAGTCTCGCGGTGTGATCGAGAGAAGACCAAATCATATTGCAGTGGATGTTCCTCCATCATGTGTGGTTCATTCTCATGGTTCCAGCTGTTGGTGAAACCACTTACATTTGCAAGAGGAATTGTAGACTTCACAAACAAATTTGTCTTTCAGTCTGTACTGAATGTTGGCCAAGAGAAGCATCCATGTTAGTAGGAAGAACATATGTTTTTTCTAGATCTTTGCTTTTGGAGCTACATATTTTTATATGATCTGTGAATCATTGAGATGCATTAACATGTTGATCTTATGTATGGGAATCATACTAGTTAGTTTTAATTGCGACGCAAGATCCGAAGTGGCTGATCTTTGCTTTTGGAGCTACATATTTGTATATGATCTGTGAATCATTGAGATGCATTAACAGTTACTTATTTCTGTTCGCTCAGTATTTACAAGTTACTGATCGATCACTAGCTAGCCTACAAATGCGCTCCTGGCAGTTTTATTTGCGACGCAAGATGTGAAGTGGCAGTTTTTTGAATAAAAATGCCTACCTCTGAAGAAACTGACAAGCTACACTATTGATCCTACACGGATAAAAATGCCTACCTCTAAAGAAACTGACAAGCTACACTATCGATCCTACATAGATAAATAGCGGATCACGCACGTACTACCTCCTTTCCGGTTTGCAAGGCTCAATTCAAGAAACGGCCTACTTGATCCTACACGAATAAATAGTAGATCACGCACGTACTAGTACCTCCTTTCCGATTTGCAGGGCTTAATTCAAACCTCTCACCAACCAAGGTACTCCCTCTGTCCGGGTTTATTAGTCTTGTGAGCAAAGAAGCAAGACCAAGGCATGGCAATAATTAATGGCATGCAGAAGTTTAAGCCTAATTAATTCTAGCGATTTAAGTGGCTGCATGCGTGCCCTCGGCTGCGACTCGTTGCATGCTGCTTCGCGTACTGCCTGCGAGCGATTCTGAGTGCCTGCATGCAGCCGGCCGTAATTAAGGCAGCTAACTTATGCAAAAAAGATACGCTTTAATTGTTGCGGGCTTTTTAAATCCGTGGAATCATTATTGAAAAGGAGGGAGATGATTAGAGTGCACTCGTTTGACCGCCATGCCGGCGTGCGACCCAGACGGGATGGGATGGCACAGTCATAATTTGAGTTTCTCTAGTTTTCCACGGCAAGCTGGCGCGCTAAGCCATTATGCATTGAATTCCGATGACCGTCGCGCTACCTTCCTCCTATAAGTACTGTTTCCCGGCCTTCTCCGGTGCCACCATGACCCAACTCGCCATATCCTCATAAGCCCCCACCGGCCCGACGTCGCTCGCCACATCCGCCATGCCCCCGCCCGTCCGCGGTAGGCGACGCTGGAGGCGGTCACCCCTGGAACTAGTGTTTGGGTTTTCACTGGAAGGCAGATGGATGGAGGAGGCATTCTATCTGTCTTTAGATGCCAATGCGGAGATCGAGGAGTTGTTGGAGCGCGACCGCATGACGGAGGAGCAGGAGTTGTTGGAGTGCGACCGCCTGGCGGAGGAGCAGCGTATCGCTGATTTGCGCCGCCAGCGGGACATGGAGCAACAGCACACCGACGCTCTAAGTCGCGAGCAGAGCGCCCACAACTGGGCCGACTACATGGAGGCCGGTGCCCAGCAAATAGCCCTGGAGGCTGTCGGGCATGCACGCGTTCGCGACGCCGATTTTTACTACCAGCTCGTCAAGTGGGTTTCCCGCTTGGAAGCCGAAGCTTCGGTGGACCACGCCAGCATGGAAAGGGCAACACGCCCTATCTCACCTCTTGCAAGTCCGAGGCGAGGCTCACGACATCGGTGCTGGCGTTTAGCATGTACCACAGATGGCGGCCGACATCGTCTAGTTAGCTAACAGTAAGTTAGTACTTGTACGCTACTAGAGTATTAGTGGGAGTAGATAGTTAACTTGGCTATGATGGTTGTCAACGTGGAAGTTCAGTACTCTATATGTGGATCAGACCTGTTACTTTGCTCTGAATGTTGAACTTTACGTTTGAACGTATGGAATGGGCTGTTATTTTTTTAAATGGGTTGTATTTGTCCTCCACGGGTTTAGAGGCTGACTTGTGGGCCTAGCAAGTTGACGCGTACACAATCAGGAGATGATTGTACGTGAAGAGGATGACAGCAGGGACCCGCCAAGGTCATGGCAGTACGCAAGCAAGTGCCTCCTTATTTCAAGCCAATCAAAAAAATGGCTCCTCCTAGTGGATTTCTGACATCTGGGTCCCATGCCATTGTCAACGTAGTCAATAAACAAGAGAATTGCACAACGAGCAGTTGACACCAGGGACCCATCAGCTCGCCCAGTTATTTTTCTTTTGGGTTAATTTGATAAATGCCACTCCAAATCTGGTGTATCCGAGAAATGCCACTGCAATTTCCAAATTTTGAAAAATGCCATTTCTAGTGGCATTTTTCAAAGTCTGGAGTGGCGTTTTTCAAAGTTTGCAAACTGCAGTGGCGTTTTTCAAAGTTTGCAAAAATTGCAGTGGCATTTTTCAAAGTTTGGAAATTGCAGTGGCATTTTTATGAATCACCATAATTGGAGTGACATTTATCTAATTTGTTTTTGAGACGGAAGCAAGGTGTCAACTGGGTTGTGCGGGACACTCTGGCCTGTCTAGACAGCCTTTTCTTTTATGTTTACCACAGACCAACCCAGTAGTTTTTCTTTCTTTCTGAAAATGGCTAGCCTAGTTTTTTTGTGATTTGTCAAGTAAGTCGTTTTATCAAGCCTGTTGGGCTGCAAATCTTTCAAGACGAGGAGAGCTTCATTCGGCTGGCCGAGAAAATGGCCTATTAGTAATGAGAAATGGGATGTACATTTTTAAAACACATCAAACCGGCAATTAGTTTCAAATATCTTTTTTTCATTTCAAGATTTTAAATTGCATTGATTTTTATGCGTGGACAATTTATTGGATTTTATATTGATATACATTTATTTTAAAATCAGTCTGAATGTGACTCGAAATTTCGGGATTAAAAACAGTTCAGATCGCACCGACATATGCAAAATTTCGTATAATTATTTAACCGTGGACACAATATGGGCTGTAATGCTAACAAAAAGAATATGGGCTCCAAAAAAACCCGTAAGAATTAGAAAATGGGATGTAAATTATTTGAAATAATGGTAGATGGGCTGTATGCTGTTTTCCACAGATTTGAGGCTTTCCACAGATGGCCTGTATACTGTTGGATGTCCATCCAACGGCCGTCGTGCTTCTTCAATCTCTGCTCTTCCTACTCCAGCCGCTCAAACAAGCGCCGGCGGGACTGCCTGCTCCCTCCTCCCCGCGGTCGGCTGTGCTGCCGCGCAGGCCTCACCGCCCCACCGTACTCCCATCGCTCGCCTAGCCATCCCTCTACTCACCCACACCTGCTGTTATTCTCCGGCGATGGCATATGAACCAGTAAACCCTCGTACAGTCGTACTCCCCTCCGCGTGGGAAACAAAAACAACTGCCGAGTCTTCCCTACCTCCGTGTCGTTCCCTTCCTAGGCCTCGCCGTCGTCCACCACCCTGGTTCTCTCGGCGTGGCGTGGTCAACGACCGACATGCATCTGAAGTGGACTATACATGGAGAGGTTGACAGCTGGGTCCACGGCCGCACGCAAGGAAATACCTCCTTATTACGCGCAAAATAATGATTTCTCCACCTGACATCTGGGACCCACCGAAAGGGCCTCTGTATTTCACAAAAAAATGTTATCGCCGCTGACAACTCGGACCCACCAGCTATATCTTCGCACGCAAGGAAGTGCCTCCTTATTATGCACAAAAAATGAATACTCCCCCTGCTAGCTGGGACCCAGTATAGTGGGCCTACTAAGTTGACGGGGACGAAGGGCTTTGTCAACTTAGTCAATATGCATGATTCTAGCTCGTCTGACCGTACGATGTCCATCCAACGGCCGTAGTGCTTCTTAAACCTCTGGTCTTCTTGCTCCAGCCGCCCAAAGCTGCGCCGGTCGTGCCGCCTGCTCCTGCCTCCCGTGGCCGGCTGTGCTGCCGCGGAGGCCTCACCGCCCCCATACTACTCCCACCGCTGGCCAGGCCATCCCTCCACTCCACTCACCCACACCCCCTGTTATTCTACGACGACGACAGCGCAGCCGAACCAGTGAACCCTCGTACTCCTCTCCGCGTGGGCATCCACTGCCGCGTCTTCCCTGGCTCCGTGTCGTCCCCTTCCTAGGCCCCGCCGTCGTCCACCGCCATGGTGCTCTCGGCGCGGCGTGGTCAATGTGGTCAATGACTGAATTCCATCGGAAGAATACTATACGTGGAGAGGCTTACAGCTGGGTCCACGGCAGCCGCAAGGAAGTGCCTCCTTATTATGCGGAAAATAATTATTCCTCCACCTGATAGCAGGGACCCACCGGATGCCCAGTAGTATTTCGCGACAAAAACGTTTGCCCCTGACTGCTGGGACCCACCCGACGGGCCACCGTATTTCGTGAAAAAAACATTCCCCTGCTGTCAACTCGAACCCACTGGAGGTGCCTCCTTATTACGCACAAAAAATGAATACCCCCATGCTAGCTGGGACCCACCTTGGTGGGAGGCTGACTTGTGGGCCTACTAAGTTGACGAGGATGGAGGGCTTTGTCAACTTAGTCAATATAAATGATTCTAGCTCTAGTGACCGTACGATGTCCATCCAACGGCCGTAGTGCTTCTTCAACCTCTGGTCTTCTTGCTCCAGCTGCCCAAAGCAGCATCGGTTGTGCCGCATGCTCCTGCCTCCCGTGGCTGGATGTGCTGCTGCGGAGGCCTCACCGCCCCCTACTATTCCCACCGCTGGCCAGGCCCTGCGGCGACGACAGCCTCACACCGCAGCCGAACCAGTGAACCCTTGTACTCCTCTCCGCGCAGGCTTCCACTGCCGCATCTTCCCTGGCTCTGCGTCGTCCCCTTCCTAGGCCTCGCCGTCGTCCAGCGCCCTGGTGCTCTTGGCGCAGCGTGGTCAACGTGGTCAAGGAACGACTTCCATTGGACGTGGACTGTACGTGGAGAGACTGACAGCTGCTTCCACGACCGCAGCAAGGAAGTGCCTCCTTATTACACGGAAAATAATGATTCCTCCACCTGACAGCTGGGACCCACCAGACGGGCCACTGTATTTCGTGAAAAAATGTTTCGTCCTGACTGCTGGGACCCACCAGCTACATCTTCGCACGCAAGGAAGTGCATCCGGGCAAAAAAAAACGATTCGCCCCCCTGACTGCTGGGACCCACCAGCTACATCTTCGCACGCAAGGAAGTGCGTCCGGGCAAAAAAATGATTCGCCCCCTGACTGCTGGGACCCACCAGCTATATCTTCGCATGCAACAAACTGCCTGACAGTTAGGACCCACTTGGTCGAAGGGTACGTAGCGTTGTCATTCTGGTTGCGAACGTGTATGTATATATATACTGGTGGATGTAGAGGCGCGCACGTGTCGTAGTAGAGGCACGCACGTAGCATGTACACGTACGTACAGCGGCCAGGGTGCAAGAAAGAAAATACGGCCACGTATGTGTACATACGGGCGGGGTCTCGAACGCTTACTCATGCATACGTACGGCGAGGGCTCATGTACATGGCTGGGTCGGAACGGAGAAACAGCGTCGTCGTCGTGTTCATGGGGAGGCAACGAAATGCGTCGTGTTCATGGGGAGGCAACATAATGTGTCGTGTTCATCGGGAGGCAACGGAATGCATTGTGTTCACCGGGAGGCAACAAAACGCGTGGGAGCCAACCGGCTGGGTCGGAACGAAATGCGTGGTTGTGTTCATTGGGAGGGCTTGGATGGAACAGGTGATGGAAACGAGGCCTAGCGTACCGCAGAACAGAGGAAACAGACCTCCTACGGTCGAAACGGGGGTCCTATTGATCGGGAGGGGTGTGGCGTACCGCAAAACAGAGGAAATGGACCTCCTACGGTCGAAACGGGGGTCCTGTTGATCGGGAGGGGTGTGGCGTACCGCAAAACGGATGAAACGGACCTCCTACGGTCGAAACGAGGGTCCTGTTCATCAGGAGGGGTGTGGCGTACCGCAAAACGGGACTCCACGAGATACTGTTCATCTCCACCGTCGACCTCCTCCAGCCTCCACGGGCTCCCGTCGACCTCCTCCAGCCTCCACGGGCTCCTGTTCATCCAGCCTCCACCGTGCGCTACTCCACGGACTACTATTCAGCCACGCCTCCACCGTCTACTGTTCATCCAGCCCTCCACACCACGGGGTCCTGTTCAACCACCCCTCCACGGGCACCCCTCCACTGTCTACTATTCATCCAGCCCTCCACACCACAGGGTCCTGTTCATCCAGAGGCAACGCCACCGCTCACTGTTCATCCAACCCCCCCGGCAACGCTCACTGTTCATCCAATCGACCGGCTTCAGTTAGCAGCAGTAGCGAAGGAATCACTTGATCGGGTTCAGTTAACAGCCATCGATCGATCGCTCGGGTTCAGTAATGCGTAGGCTGCAGTGCAATCGCTCGGGTTCACTTAGAGCCCAACGCCTCGCTCGGGTTCAGTTAGAGCCAACGCCTCGCACACACGCGCGTACGTGTATGAGAGAAACGCGCATCACTCAGCCCCCGACCTCCCACCATAACCGGGAACTCCCCGAAATTTCCTCCCCCTCGCTTCTACCACGGTTTTTTCCATCATGGACGACCCAAAGAATGTCATGCAGCTGCATCTCCGGCCCGCCCAGGACGAAAAGCCCATTTTCTGTCATGATTTTTTGTCATAGAAGTAGGAGCCCACCACATCTATGATGATACCGGGTTTTGTCACAATTATCGTCATAGAAATGTCATATGTATGACATAATTTTTTTTCGTTCGGCCCAAAATGTCACAGATGTGTCTTTTTTTGTAGTGATGACTACTTGATAGTTTAGTGCACCATGCTTTATGGCTAAGAATCGGGGCTTCAAAGACGTTTTGAACGCCACAGAGCATATGAGATGTTCCAAGAGTTGAAATCGGTATTTCATACTCATGCCCGTGTCGAGAGGTATGAGACCTCTGACAGTACTTTGCCTACAAGATGGAGGAGAATTGCTCATTTAGTGAGCATGTGCTCAGAATGTCTAAGTACTACAATCACTTGAATCAAGTGGGAGTTAATCTTCCAGATAAGATAGCGATTGACAGAGTTCTCTAGTCACTATCACCAAGTTACTTGAACTTCGTGATGAAATATAATATGCAAGGGATAACGGAAATGATTCCCAAGCTCTTCATGATGCTAAAATCGACGAAGGTAGAAATCAAGAAAAACATCAGGTGTTGATGGTTGACAAGACCACTAGTTTCAAGAAAAGGGCAGAGGGAAGAAGGGGAACTTCAAGTAGAACGGCAAGCAAGTTGCTGCTCAAGTGAAGAAGCCCAAGTCTGGACCTAAGCCTGAGACTAAAGTGCTTCTACTGCAAAGGGACTGGTCACTAGAAGTGGAACTGCCCCTAGATACTTGGTGAATAAGAAGGATGGCAAAGTGAACAAAGGTATATTGGATATACATGTTATTGATGTGTACTTTACTAGTGTTTATAGCAACCCCTCGACATTTGATACTGGTTCAGTTGCTAAGAGTAGTAACTCGAAACGGGAGTTGCAGAATGAACAGAAACTAGTTAAGGGCGGGGTGACAATGTGTGTTGGAAATAGTTCCAAGATTGATATGACCATCATCGCACACTCTCTATACTTTCGGGATTAGTGTTGAACCTAAATAAGTGTTATTTGGTGTTTGTGTTGAGCATGAATATGATTTGATCATGTTTAAATACGGTTATTCATTTAAAGTCAGAGAATAATTGTTGTTCTGTTTACATGAATAAAACCTTCGATGGTCATACACCCAATCAAAATAGTTTGTTGGATCTCGATCATAGTGATACACATATTCATAATATTGAAGCCAAAAGATGCAAAGTTAATAATGATAGTGCAACTCATTTGTGGCACTTCCATTCAGGTGATATTGGTGTAAAGCGCATGAAGAAACTCCATGTTGATGGGATTTTGGAATCACTTGATGCTTGCGAACCATGCCTTATGGGCAAGATGACTAAAGACTCCGTTCCCCGGAACAATGGAGCGAGCAACTGACTTATTGGAAATAATACATACTGATGTATGCGATCTGATGATTGTTGAGACTTGCGGTGGGTATCGTTATTTTCTGACCATCACAGATGATTTGAGCAGATATGGGTATATCTACTTGATGAAACATAAGTCTGAAACATTAGAAAAGTTCATATAATTTCAGAGTGAAGTGGAAAATCATCGTAACAAGAAAAATAAAGTTTCTACGATCTGATCGTGGAGGAGAATATTTGAGTTACGAGTTTGGTCTTCATTTGAAACAATGCGGAATAGTTTCGCAACTCACGCCACCCGGAACACCACATCGTAATGGTGTGTCTGAACGTCGTAATCGTACTTTACTAGATATGGTGCGATCTATGATGTCTCTTACTAATTTACCGCTATCATTTTGGGGTTATGCTTTAGAGACGGCTGCATTCACATTAAATAGGGCACCATCGAAATCCGTTGACACGACGCCTTATGAACTATGGTTTGGCAAGAAATCAAAGTTGTCGTTTCTTAAAAATTTGGGGTTGCGATGCTTATGTGAAAAAGTTTCATCTTGATAAGCTCAAACGCAAATCGGAGAAATGTGTCTTCATAGGATACCCAAAGGAGACAGTTGGGTACACCTTCTATCACAGATCCGAAGCCAAGATATTCGTTGCTTATAATGGATCCTTTCTAGAGAAGGAGTTTTTCATGAAAGAAGAGAGTGGGAGAAAAGTAGAACTTGATGAGGTAACTGTGCCTGCTCCCTTATTGGAAAGTAGTTCATCACAGAAATTTGTTCCTGTGACTCCTAAACCAATTAGTGAGGAAGCTAATGATGATGATCATGTAACTTTAGATCAAGTTACTACCGAACCTCGTAGGTCCACTAGAGTAAGATCCGCACCAGAGTGGTACGGTAATCCTATTCTGGAGGTCATGTTACTTGACCATGACGAACCTACGAACTATGTGGAAGTGATACGTCTCCGTCGTATCTATAATTTTTGATTGTTCCATGCCAATATTATTCAACTTTCATATACTTTTGGCAACTTTTTATACTATTTTTGGGACTAACATATTGATCCAGTGCCCAGTGCCAGTTCCTGTTTGTTGCGTGTTTTTTGTTTCGCAGAATATCCATATCAAACGGAGTCCAAACGGGATAAAACTAACAGAGATTTTTTTTGGAATATATATGATTTTTGGGGAAAAAAATCCACGCGAGACGGTGCCCGAGGTGGCCACGAGGCAGGGGGGCACACCCCTGACCCTCGTGGGCCACCCTTAAGGTGGTTGATGCCCTTCTTTCTCCGCAACAAAGCTAATATCCGGATAGAGATCGTGTTAAAATTTCAGCCCAATCGGAGTTACGGATCTCTGGGAATATAAGAAACGGTGAAAGGGTAGAATATGAGAACGCGGAAACAGAGAGAGACAGAGAGATAGATCCAATCTCGCAGGGGCTCTCGCCCCTCCCATGCCATGGAGGCCATGGACTAGAGGGGAAACCCTCCTCCCATCTAGGGAGGAGGTCAAGGAAGAAGAAGAAGGAGGGGGGTCTCTCCCCCTCGCATCCGGTGGCACTGGAGTGCCACCGGGGGCCATCATCATCACCGCAATCTTCACCAACAACTTCACCGCCATCATCACCAACTCTCGCCCCTCTATGCAGTGGTGTAACCTCTCTCTTACCCGCTGTAATCTCTACTTAAACATGGTGCTCAACGCTATATATTATTTCCCAATGATGTATGGCTATCCTATGATGTTTGAGTAGATCCGTTTGTCCTATGGGTTATTTGATGATCGTGATTGGTTTGAGTTGCATATTTTATTATTGGTGTTGTCCTATGGTGCTCTCCGTGTCGCGCAAGCGTGAGGGATCCCCGCTGTAGGGTGTTGCAATACGTTCATGATTCGCTTACAGTGGGTTGCCTGAGTGACTGAAACACAAACCCGAGTAAGTAGGTTGTTTGCGTATGGGATAAAGAGGACTTGATACTTTAATGCTATGGTTGGGTTTTACCTTAATGATCTTTGGTAGTTGCGGATGCTTGCTAGAGTTCCAATCATAAGTGCATATGATCCAAGTAGAGAAAGTATGTTAGCTTATGCCTCTCCCTCATATAAAATTGCAATAATGATTACCTGTCTAGTTATCGATTGCCTAGGGACAAATAACTTTCTCGTAACAACAAGCTCTCTACTAAACCTAACTTAGTTGTGTCTTTACCTAAACAGCCCCTACTTTTTATTTACGTAATCTTTATTATCTTGCAAACCTATCCAACAACACCTACAAAGTACTTCTAGTTTCATACTTGTTCTAGGTAAAGCGAACGTCAAGCGTGCGTAGAGTTGTATCGGCGGTCGATAGAACTTGAGGGAATATTTGTTCTACCTTGAGCTCCTCGTTGGGTTCGACACTCTTACTTATCGAAAGAGGCTACAATTCATCCCCTATACTTGTGGGTTATCAGGAAGCGATGATGAGCCCAGATTCCGTGAAATGGCTTGAGGCCATGAAATCTGAGATGGGATCCATGTATGAGAACAAAGTGTGGACTTTGGTTGACTTGCCCGATGATTGGCAAGCCATAGAAAATAAATGGATCTTCAAGAGGAAGATGGACGCTAATAGTAGTGTTACTATGTACAAATCTAGACTTGTCGAAAAAGGTTTTGACAAAGTTCAAGGTGTTGACTATGATGACATTTTCTCACTCGTAGCGATGCTTAAGTGTCTCCGAATCATGTTAGCAATTGCCGCATTTTATGAAATTTGGCAAATGGATGTCAAAACTGCATTCCTTAATGGATTTCTTAAAGAAGAGTTGTATATGATGCAACCAGAAGGTTTTGTCAATCCAAAAGATGCTAACAAAATGTGTAAGCACCAGTGATCCATTTATGGACTGGTGCAAGCATCTCGAAATTGGAATGTACATTTTGATAGTGTGATCAAAGCATATAGTTTTATACAGACTTGCAGTGAAGCCTGTATTTACAAGAAAGTGAGTGGGAGCACTACAGCCTTTCTAATAAGTATATGTGAATGACATATTATTGATCGGAAATGATGTAGAATTTTCTGGAATGCATAAAGGAGTATTTGAAAGGAGTTTTATCAAAGAAAGACCTCGGTGAAGCTGCTTACATATTGAGCATCAAGATCTATAGAGATAGATCAAGATGCTTGATAAAGTTTTTTCAATGAGTACATACTTTGACAAGATTTTGAAGTAGTTCAAAATGGAACAGTCAAAGAAAGAGTTCTTGCCTGTGTTACAAGGTGTGAAATTGAGTAAGACTCAAAGCCCGAGCACGGTAGAAGATAGAAGGAGAATGAAAGTCATTCCCTATGCCTCAGCCATATGTTCTATAAAGTATGCCATGCTAGGTACTAGATCTATTGTATACCCTACACTGAGTTTAGCAAGGGAGTACAATAGTGATCTAGGAGTATATCACTGGACAATGGTCAAAATAATCCTTAGTGGAATAAGGATATGTTTCTTGATTATGGAGGTGACAAAAGGTTCGTCGTAAAGGGTTACGTCGATGCAAGTTTTGACACTGATCCAGATGACTCTAAGTCTCAATCTAGATACATATTGAAAGTGGGAGCAGTTAGCTAGAGTAGCTCCGTGCAGAGCATTGTTGACATAGAAATTTGCAAAATACATACGGATCTGAATGTGGCAGACCCGTTGACTAAACTTCTCTCACAAGCAAAACATGATCACACCTTAGTACTCTTTGGGTGTTAATCACATAGCAATGTGAACTAGATTATTGACTCTAGTAAACCCTTTGGGTGTTGGTCACATGACGATGTGAACTATGGGTGTTAATCACATGGTGATGTGAACTATTGGTGTTAAATCACATGGCGATGTGAACTAGATTATTGACTCTAGTGCAAGTGGGAGACTGGAGGAAATATGCCCTAGAGGCAATAATAAAGTTATTATTTATTTCCTTATTCTCATGATAAATGTTTATTATTCATGCTAGAATTGTATTAACCGGAAAAGTAATACATGTGTGAATACATAAACAAACAGAGTGTCACTAGTATGCCTCTACTTGACTAGCTCGTTGATCAAAGATGGTTATGTTTCCTAGCCATAGACATGAGTTGTTATTTGATTAACGGGATCACATCATTAGGAGAATGATGTGATTGACTTGACCCATTTCGTTAGCTTAGCACTCGATCGTTTAGTATTCTGCTATTGCTTTCTTCATGACTTATACATGTTCCTATGACTATGAGATTATGCAACTCCCGTTTACCGGAGGAACACTTTGTGTGCTACAAAACGTCACAACGTAACTGGGTGATTATAAAGGTGCTCTACAGGTGTCTCCGAAGGTACTTGTTGGGTTGGCGTATTTCGGGATTAGGATTTATCACTCCGATTGTCGGAGAGGTATCTCTGGGCCCACTCGGTAATGCACATCACTATAAGCCTTGCAAGCATTGCAACTAATGAGTTAGTTGCGGAATGATGTATTACAGAACGAGTAAAGAGACTTGCCGGTAACGAGATTGAACTAGGTATTGAGATACCGATGATCGAATCTCGGGCAAGTAACATACCGATGACAAAAGGAACAACGTATGTTGTTATGCGGTTTGACCGATAAAGATCTTTGTAGAATATGTGGGAGCCAATATGAGCATCTAGGTTCAGCTATTTGTTATTGACCAGAGACGTGTCTTGGTCATGTCTACATAGTTCTCGAACCCGTAGGGTCCGCACGCCTAAAGTTTGATGACAGTTATATTATGAGTTTATGTGTTTTGATGTACCGAAGACAGTTCGGAGTCCCGGATGTGATCACGGACATGACGAGGAGTCTCGAAATGGTCGAGACATAAATATTGATATATTGTAAGCCTATATTTGGATATCGGAAGTGTTCCAGGTGAAATCGGCATTTTACCGAAGAACTGAGGGTTACCCGAATCCCCCGGGGGTTTAATGGGCCTACATGGGCCTTAGTGGAGAAGAGGAGGGGCGGCCAGGGCAGGCCGCGCGCCCCCTCCTCCTCTAGTCCGAATTGGACAAGGAGGGGGGCGGCGCCCCCCTTTCCTTCCTCTCTACCTCCTCCTTCCCCCTTCTCCTACTCCAACTAGGAAGGGAGGGTGGGAGTAGGACTCCTCCTGGCGCGCCTCCTCCTGGAACGCCGCCTCTCCCCCTTTGCTCCTTTATATACGGGGCAGGGGGCACCCCATAGACACAACAATTGATCATTGATCTCTTAGCCGTGTGCGGTGCCCCCTCCACCATAGTCCACCTCGATAATATCGTAGCGGATCTTAGGCGAAGCCCTGCGTCGGTAGAACATCATCATCGTCACCACGCCGTCGTGCTGATGGAACTCTCCCTCAAAGCTCGGCTGGATCGGAGTTTGAGGGACGTCATCGAGCTGAACATGTGCTGAACTCGGAGGTGCCGTACGTTCGGTACTTGATTGGTCGGATCGTGAAGACGTACGACTACATCAACCGCGTTGTGCTAACGCTTCCGCTTTTGGTCTACAAGGGTACGTGGACACACTCTCCCCTCTTGTTGCTATGCATCACCATGATCTTGTGTGTGCGTAGGAATTTTTTTGAAATTACTATGTTCCCCAAGATTAGTTGCGGGATGAAGTATTACAGAACGATTAAAGAGACTTGCCGATAACGAGATTGAACTAGGCATGATGACACCGACGATCGAATCTCGGGCAAGTAACATACCGATGACAAAGGGAACAACGTATGTTGTTATGCGGTTTGACTGATAAAGATCTTCGTAGAATATGTACGAACCAATATGAGCATCCAGGTTCTGCTATTGGTTATTGACCGGAGACGAGTCTCGATCATGTCTACATAGTTATCGAACCCGTAGGGTCCGCACGCTTAACGTTCGATGACGATTGGTATTATGAGTTTATGTGTTTTCATATATCAAAGGTTGTTCGGAGTCCTGGATATGATCATGGACATGACGAGGAGTCTCAGAATGGTCGAGACATAAAGATTGATATATTGACAGGCCATGTTTGAACATCTGAAAGTTTCCGAGTGGTTCGGGTATTTTTCCGAAGTACCGGGAGGTTACCGGAACCCCCCGGGGGGTTAATGGGCCTTCATGGGCCATAGTGGAAGAGAGGAGGCGGCGACCAAGTGGAGGGTGCGCCCCCAAGCCCAATCTGAATTGGGAGGGGGCCGGCACCCCTTTCCTTCTCTCCCTCTCCTCCTTCCTTTCCCTCTCCTAGTTGGACTAGGAAAGTGGGAAGCCTACCCCAAGTTGGAGTAGGACCCCCCTGTAGGAGATATGCCCTAGAGGCAATAATAAATGCTATTACTTATCTCCATGTTCATAATTATGTTTATGTTCCTGATAACCCACAAGTATAGGAGATCGCAACAGTTTCCGAGGGTAGAGTATTCAACCCAAATTTATTGATTCGACACAAGGGGAGCCAAATAATATTCTCAAGTATTAGCAGCTGAGTTGTCAATTCAACCACACCTGGAAACTTAATATCTGCAGCAAAGTATTTAGTAGCAAAGTAATATGATAGTAGTGGTAACGGTAGCAAAAGGTAATAGTAGTAAAAGTAGTGTTTTTGGTATTTTGTAATGATGATAGCAATAGCAACGGAAAAGTAAATAAGCGAAGAACAATATATGGAAAGTTCGTAGGCAATGGATCGGTGATGGAGAATTATGCCGGATGCGGTTCATCATGTAACAGTCATAACCTAGGGTGTCACAGAACTAGCTCCAGTTCATCAATGTAACGTAGGCATGTATTCCAAATATAGTCATACGTGCTTATGGAAAAGAACTTGCATGACATCTTTTGTCCTACCCTCCCGTGGCAGCGGGATCCTTACAGAAACTAAGGGATATTAAGGCCTCCTTTTAATAGAGTACCGGAACAAAGCATTAACACATAGTGAATACATGAACTCCTCAAACTACGGTCATCACCGGTAAGTATCCCGATTATTGTCACTTCGGGGTTAATGGATCATAACACATAATAGGTGACTATAGACTTGCAAGATAGGATCAAGAACTGTCATATATTGATGAAAACATAATAGGTTCATATCTGAAATCATGGCACTCGGTCCCTGGTGACAAGCATTAAGCGTAGCAAAGTCATATCAACATCAATCTCAGAACACAGTGGACACTAGGGGTCAAACCTTCACAAAACTAACTCAATTACATGATAGATCCCATCCAACCCCTCACCGTCTAGCAAGCCTACGATGGAATTATTCACGCAGGGCGGTGAGCATCATGAAATTGGTGACGGAGGATGGTTGATGATGACGATGGCGACGGATTCCCCTCTCCGGAGCCCCGAACAGACTCCAGATCAGCCCTCTCGAGAGGTTTTAGGGCTTGGCGACGACTCTGTATCGTAAAACGTGGTGAATTCTTTTCTCTGACTTTTTCTCCCCGAAACACAATATATAGAGTTGGAGTTGGAGTCAGAGGAGCTTCAGGGGGCCCACGAGGCAGGGGCGCGCCCCCACCCTCGTGGAGAGGTGGTGGGTCCCCTGGCCTACATCTTTTGCAGGTATTTTTTATATTTTCCAAAAAGTTGCTCCATGAAGTTTTAGGTCATTCCAAGAACGTTTGTTTCCGCACATAAATAACACCATGGTAATTCTGCTGAAAATAGCATCAGTACGGGTTAGTTCCATTCAAATCATGCAAGTTAGAATCCAAAACAAGGGCAAAAGTGTTTGCAAAAGTAGATATGACAGAGACGTATCAACTCCCCCAAGCTTAAACCTTTGCTTGTCCTCAAGAGATTCACTTGATAAACTGAAAGAGATAAAGAAAAACTTTTACAAACTCTTTTTGCTCTTGTTGTTGTAAATATGTAAAGCCAGCAAGTTTTCAGCAAAGATTATAACTAACCACATTCGCAATAACGCTTAGGTCTCAAGTTTACTCATATCAATAGCATAATCAACTAGCGAGCAATAATAATAAATCTCGGATGACAACATTTTCTCAAAACAATCACAATATGATATGACAAGATGGTATCTCGCTAGCCCTTTCTAAGACCGCAAAACATAAATGCAGAGCACTTTTAAAGACTAATAACTGACTAGACATTGTAATTCATGGTAAAAGAGATCTAGTCAAGTCATACTCAATGTAAACTAACAGTAATGGATGCAAATGACAGCGGTGCTCTCCAACTGGTGCTTTTTAATAAGAAGATGATGAGTCAGCATAAAAGTAAATAGATAATCCCTTCGCAGAGGGAAGCAGGGATTTGTAGAGGTGCCAGAGCTCGGTTTTGAAATAGAGGTGAATAATATTTTGAGCGGTATACTTTCATTGTCAACATTACAACCAAGAGATGGCAATATCTTCCATGCTACACACATTATAGGTGGTTCCCAAACAGAATGGTAAAGTTTATACTCCCCCTTCCACCAACAAGCATCAATCCATGGCTTGCTCGAAACAACGAGGGCCTCCAACTAACAAGAGTCCCAGGGGGAGTTTTGTTTGCAATTATTTTGATTTAGTTTGCATAAAGCATGGGACTGGGCATCCCGGTGACCAGCCATTTGTCTCGTTAGTGAGGAGCGGAGTCCACTCCTCCTGAGAATAACCTGCCTAACATGGAAGATACGGACATCCCTAGTTGATACATGAGCTATTCGAGCATATAAAACAGGATATTTATTTGAAGGTTTAGAGTTTGTCACATACAAATTTACTTGGAACGGCAGGTAGATACCGTATATAGGTAGGTATAGTGGACTCATGTGGAATAACTTTGGGGTTTAAGGGATTGGATGCACAAGCGGTATTCCCGCTTAGTACAGGTGAAGGCTAGCAAAAGACTGGGAAGCGACCAGCTAGAGAGCGACAATAGTCATGAACATGCATTAAAATTATTCAACACCGAATGCAAGCATGAGTAGGATATAATTCACCATGAACATAAATATCGTGAAGGCTATGTTGATTTTGTTTCAACTACATGCGTGAACATGCGCCAAGTCAAGTCACTTAAATCATTCAGAGGAGGATACCACCCTATCATACCACATCACAACCATTTTAATAGCATGTTGGCACGCAAGGTAAACCATTATAACTCATAGATAATCAAGCATGGCACAAGAAACCATGATGTCTAGTTGTCATTGCAAACATGTTTATTCATAATAGGCTGAATCAGGAACGATGAACTAATCGTATTTACAAAAACAAAAGAGGTCGAGTTCATACCAGCTTTTCTCATCTTAGTCAGTCCATCATATATCGTCATAATTGCCTTTCACTTGCACGACCGAATGATGTGAATAATAATAATAGTGCACATGCATTCGACTAAGCTGGAATCTGCAAGCATTCAATAAACAGGAGAAGACAAGGCAATATGGGCTCTTTTGTCAGATCAACAATTATGCATACAAGAGCTGCTTCAACAATTGAATTATGGTCTTCTCCTATCGACCCCCAAGGAAAAGAAACGAAATAAAACTATTTACACGGGAGAGCTCCCAACAAGTAAAAGAAGAACAAGAAATCTTTTTGGGTTTTCTTTTTAATTACTGCTACAAGCATAGAAATTAAACTAATTAAAAGCTACAACTAATGTTTTTTTCTTAAGGTTTATTGAACACACAAGAAGAAAGCATAAAAAGGAAATAAACTAGCATGGATGATACAAATGAAAAAGTCTGAGCACCGACATCTAGCAATGAGTGTGTGAACATATATGTAATGTCGGTGGGAAATACATACTCCCCCAAGCTTAGGCTTTTGGCCTAAGTTGGTCTATGGCCACGGCTGACCTGGCGGATATCCATAATAGTAGCTGGGGTCGTACTGCGATGAAGAAGAAGACTTGGATTGCCACTGGCTGGCAATCATCTCCGGATCCCACTGGTAATTAGACTGTCGTGAAGGATCAACTTGTGGTTCCGGCTCTGGCTCCATGGCTGGTGTAGGGTTCCGGTAGGTGTGAATAGTCTCTAATGGAACAAGGTACTGGCCTGCAGATAAATCAAACAAAGCAGGGGCAGGTAGGGTAATAGTCTCAGGATGATGTTTATCAAAGAACAATTTGTATTTAAGCTCTCCTTCCCTATTCTTAACAATAAAATCACGTGCCACCATACTTTTATAATCTAAATAAACACGAGGCATCACTTTTTCTTCCTTCTCATAATGCCTAAGAGGTATGTTAAAATGTACAGCTAGGCGTGAAGCATAGATGCCTCCAAAGATGGGGCCCTTGGTAGGGTTCATACTTAACCGTCTAGCAATAATGCCACCCATACTAACAGAGTTATCACCGTATAAACTGTGGAGCAAAATAATAATATCAGGGACACTAAGGTTTCCACAGTTTCCGCGACCAATTAAACAACGACTAGCAAATAATGCAAAATAGCGTAAAACATGAAAATGTATGCTAGTGATTCGTGCATCGGAAACCTTCCTTGTTTCCCCTACAGTGATAGTATCAATAAACCCATCCACATCCTCACGATGTGGTTCCTCTGTCTTGCCCTCGAAAGGGACTAAACAAACCCGACAAAAATCATAAAGTGACATCTCCTTATGCTCATCATATAAATGAAACTCCACCATAGGTGGTGAGCTCCTAGAATGGAAATGAAAGTTTTGCACAAAGATATTTGTGAGTAAGAGATACTGATCGTGTTGCTCATGGAGGAAAGCGGTGAGGCCTGAATTCTTAGCCAATTCATAAAAATCTTCATAAATCCCGGCTGCTCTCAAGAAATCATCGGAAGGCCATTCACACGACCGAACCTCCGCGGTGCGAGGCAGAGTATACTTAGGCTTCGGTGCCTTTTCCTTCGAGCTTCGGCTCGATGAGCCCCTCAAAAGTCTCTTCATCATTTTCTGAAAAATTCTGAAATGTTTAGTAACTTCAAAATAAAAGTAAACCAAACTCAATAATATTGATAGCAACTACTCCTACAAGTGCCTAGGGCCTATATCATGCATCAAAACTACTTTTGACCATACAAATTTGACATGCAAGCTCAAGAACATGGTCACCTGGGCAGCACAAATTTGCAATGAATAAAGCACTAGAACAAAAACTAATTGGACCAATGGAGGAGTCACATACCAAGAAACAATCTCCCCAAGTAGTTTTGTGAGAGGTGCTTTGAGCAAGGAGATCGAAAATGGCAGCAAAATGAGATTAGACTCGGGTTTGAGCTAGATATTCGTGTTTGGGGGAGGAAGAAGGAGTGTGTTGGTGAAAGGATAAGTGGAGGAGGGCCACCGTAGGCCCACGGGGCAGGGGGCGCGCCCAGGGGGTAGGGCGCGTCCTCCACCCTCGTGGGCAGGTGGGTGACTCCCCTCCCGTGTTCTCAGTGCCAAATATTCTCAAATATTCTAGAAAAAAAATCATATTTAAAAATTCAGGGCATTTGGAGAACTTTTATTTTCGGGGTATTTTTATATTGCATGGATAATCAGATAACAGACAGAAAAATACTAATTTTCTTTTATTTAATATGAATACCAAAAAGTAAAAGGAGGGTACAGAAGGTTGTGCCTTCTAGTTTCATCCATCTCATGCTCATCAAAAGGAATCCACTAACAAGGTTGATCAAGTCTTGTTAACGAACTCATTCCGAATAACATGGAACCGAAGAAATTTCGAATAACACTATGTTACCTCAACGGGGATATGAACATCCCCAATAATAAGAATACCATATTTCTTCTTGACAATAGGAAGAGGAAATTCAAAACCTCCAAATATAATCGATGGAATTTTTCCAATAGAGTTGATACTATGAACTTGAGATTGTTTCCTCGGAAAGTGTACCGTATGCTCATTACTATTAACATGAAAAGTGACATTGCCTTTAGTGCAATCAATAACAGCCCCTGCAGTATTCAAAAAGGGTCTCCCAAGAATAATAGACAAGGGCAAAAGTGTTTGGAAAAGTAGATACGACAGAGACGTATCAGTTCCATGTTATAACTACTATGGTTCTCGAGTCTGCAATAACACGAGGCTCAGAGGAAGACTCATATGCACATGTGGAATAATAAACGGTAAGAAGTATTCCTAGTCTGGCCTCTAAGACTAGCTCAAGTGTTGCATGATGATTCTATTTTCCTGGTTATGGGCATGTCTATGCCAGCAACTTTGAGGGCACAATGTTAAGAGAACATTTGTGCTGAGTCGACCCAGATTGATGATATGCTATGAGATTCATTCGTCACAAGTTAATGGTACATAACACAGAGATGGTTAACGTTTGCATAATTCCTTAGACCATAAGAGTATCGAGTTTATTCATACTTGCTTCATGAACTTTGGGGTTTGTTAAACGTCATCCGTAAATGGGTGGCTATTACGGCGGCTTACGGGTTCATGGAAAAGTGTGTCAAGTAACTTGATAGCTCAAGATTGGGATTTGCTCCTCCGACGAAGGAGAGATATTCTTGGGCCCTCTCGGTGTCACGGCATGAATCATCGTCCGGCCATACACAGTGTGATTTGATCACAGGGATGCCGCAACATGGAAACGAGAAAAGAGAACAAAACCGGTAACGAGGTAACTAGCATAGTGGACAAGTCTTTGATCCACGGGGATGCAAGTAAATCTCACCTCGGGTATTTGTAACATATCACGAAGCAACAGGAATAGCACACGGCAATCGGAGGTTCACTCGAATATTCATTCGTGTGGGTATAGGGGTCAATATGGGTGTCCACAGCTCCGATGTTGATCATTGATCGGAAGGGGTTCCAGGTCATGTCTATACTTCACCGAACCTATAGGGTCACACGCTTACGGGTCATCTATCTGCTGAATACTAGAAGGGAGTCTGAGAGAAAGTCACCGGAAAAGTTTCGGAGACAACGGAAGAGTTCCGGAGAGAGAACACCGAAAGAGTTTCGGTAAAACCGAAAAGTTGTTTCGGAATATATTATTAGGTCAAAATGGTTTCGGCACTCACCTGGAAATTCTTAGAGGGCCCCAGAATTGGTCTGGGAACTTTTGGGAATTTTCGGAGAGAAAAACCGAAAATGTTCCGGAGCTGCCGTAACCGCCGTTGTTGCTTTTCGCTGATAAAAATCACCACACTGGAAATGTTTTGGATCATGCCTAGAATAATTTTAGAGGGTGCCGGAAATGTTCTGGGACCTTCCGGAATTTTTCATAAAAAATGTTTCACGGAAAACATCTTGTCTCAGCACGAGGGGACAAGATCCCACGAATCGGGGGTTACATGTTTGGTGGCTTTTTGTGTAGGGAGCACCCATGTTTCTAGGAGACATGTTGGTGGCTTGTTGGGGGGGGCATGGGAGGGGGCAAGGTTGTGGCTGGCCAAGGGGGTGCCTCCATGGTGTCCCCTTGGTGCCCCACTTGAGTTACCATTTCACCCTTCATGTGGGACATGTAGCATGGGTGTTTTGGTATTTCCTCCACCACCCACCCCTTGACTTGGCCTATAAAAGGAGGATAAGGGGATGCCATTCTCCTCATCCCTTCTCATATACAAGTGCCATGCAATGATCTGGCTTCTCTCTCCCTCCCCGCGAAATAGTTTCGTAGAGACGAAAGGCTGCCTGGGTTCCGGCAGGAACTAGTTCTGGACGGCGAAGCCCTGCCGGATAGATGACACCGTATGTGTGCAACTCTGTAGAGAGATCGTAGTTTCGGTCTTAGTTCGTGAGTGCCCCCCGAAGGGCTGTCCGTGCGACCATCCGAGTTTCGAAGGTCCTCCCGAAGGGCTGTCCGAGTGACTATTCGAGTTTCGAAGGTCCTCCCGAAGGGCTGTCTGAGGGGCAGATGAGGGTATACATCCTCGCGGTTGGGAGGTTGTAAATCCTAGCTGCGGGATCTGCACCGCCGATCGTCATCGACTCTACTTCCCGCTGCGCTACGAGTCGGTAACGAAAAAGATCAAACCATGTATGCAGTCTCCATAGTGGTCCTGGCTGGTGCGTAGGTTGGAAATTTTTTGTTTTCTGCTGCGTTACCCTACATCCCCCCCTTGGGCGTGCCCTATGAGGCTGGCCGACCCCCTCCTCCACTCCTTTATATACGGGGGAGGGGGCACCCCATTGACAGAAAAGTTAATCTTTTAGCCGTGTGCGGTGCCTCCCTCCACAGTTTCACACCTCGGTCATATCATCGTAGTGCTTAGGCGAAGCCCTGCGCTGGTAACTTCGTCATTACCGTCACCATGTCGTCGTGCTGATGAAACTCTCCCCCGACCTCAGCTGGATCTAGAGTTCGTGGGACGTCACCGAGCCGAACGTGTGCAGATCGCGGAGGTGCCGTGATTTTGGTACTTGGATCGGTCGGACCGTGAAGATGTTCGACTACATCAACCGCGTTGATATAACGCTGCTGCTTACGGTCTACAAGGGTACGTAGACAACACTCTTCCCTCTCGTTGCGATGCATCACCATGATAGATCTTGTGTGTCCGTAGGATTTTTTTGAAATTACTGCGTTCCCCAACAGTGGCATCAGAGCCAGGTCTATGCGTAGATGTTATATGCACGAGTAGAACACAAAGGAGTTGTGGGCGTGGGCGTATACATATTGATTGCCATTACTAGTTGTTACTTGGTTCAGCGGCATTGTGAGATGAAGCGGCCTGGACCGACATTATGCCTACGCTCACGTGAGACTGGTTTCACCGTCATGAGCACTCGTTGCTTAAAGGTGACTGGAAGGTGTCTGTCTATCTCACTTTGGTTGAACCGGTTTCAATGAAGAGGGTTCTTTTAGAAGATCAAAAAGCAATCACTACACCACGTTGTTGTTTTGCGTAAGTAAGAACCGGTTCTTCTAAACCCATAGCAGCCACGTAAAACTTGCAACAACAAAGTTGTCACAACCCTAGTCAGTGCTTGCATTAGTGTGTTTGCATCATGTTTAAATTTCAGTTAAACTTGAAATCGGGATGCTCAAACCCTAGCACCAAATGGAACTCAACTAGGTTCAATCCAATTTTTTTTCAAACAACCCAAGATGCCCTTTGAAAATGTTCATGATTTCTGATAAAGGTGAAAACCTCTGCCAAAAATGATGAATATATTTCTAGGACATTCTAGATCGTTAAATTAACTCATATCATATTTGAATTGGAGCATTTAAATCCTATAAATATTTTTAAATGCTCTAATAATTTTGAAACTAGTTTTGGGTTATTGGAAATAATCCAAACACTGCCCACAATTATTTTCAGGATTTTACAAAATGTATTAGTATTTTTACTAATTCAAAACAGAATAAAAGAAATAGAAAACTGAAACAAAAGGAAAAGAGAGCTTACCTGTAATTTACCTGGACCTACAGCCTGTGCAGCCCACTTGGCAGCCCAGCCAACTGGCCCAGCCCACTAGAAGCCCCACTGTCTTCAACCTCTGCCAGTAGGCAGAGGCGTGTCGACGCGCGCGCGCCCGAGCTCCACCTCCTGCTTTTCCCTCGCGCTGTCTCCGCGCCACAAGAAAGGCCTCGACCCCCTCTGCCTCTCCCCTCACTCTGGAGCTCTCTCCCTCTCCTCTAGCTCCCTCCTCGCAGCACCACCAAACACGGCGTAGCCGCTGCTTGCTGCTGCTGCGGCCACCACCACGTCCTCGCCCCTCCGTCGTGCCGATGAGCTCCATGCCGTCGTCCTCCTCTTCTCTGTCAAGCCATGCGTCTTCGGATGCCCTATGGAGCCGCCATCGCCGTCGTCTTCACCTCCGGACGCCCGAGATCGCTGCCGCCGTTCTGCCCGCGTTGGACCTCCCCCGAGCTCGCTGACGCCTCCTCCGGACTCGCGGTGAGCCCCTGAGCATCTCCCCTCTTCCCTTTTGCTCACTCCCGTGTTGTGGCACTGTTCCCCGCCGTGACCGAAGCCGCCATCCGCCATGGCCGTTGTTCCCGCAGGGATCGTGCTTCTCCGCTCGGACCCGCGCACCCTGCATGCTCCTGGAGCAACCAGGAGGCCAACACCACCCCTATCCGGCTTCCTTGCGAGCTGTGGCCCCACAGCCGCACACCTCCGAGCTCCGGCCGCCGCCCGGTTCGTCGCCGCCACCACTACAGGCCGCACCAGCGCGCACCGCGGCCACCACTAGATGCGCTGCATCGCGGGCTTTCAAACACACCCAGCCGCGCATATAGCCGACGCTGGAGTCGGTCGAATGGGCATCGCCGTCGCGCCGGTTTAGTGTCGGTGATAGCCGCTTGTAACACCCGGATGTAATTTACCTTATCTGTATCCCAACTCTTGCCGTTTCCGGCCTAAGTTATTTTATTTTCCTCGGTGTCGGGTTTTTGTCTCCGTGTGTTGTTGCCTTTTTCATGCATCTCATATCATGTCATCATGTGTATTGCATTTTCATACGTGTTCGTCTTATGCATCCGAGCATTTTCCCCGTTGTCCGTTTTGCATTCTGGCGCTCCTATCTGCTCCGGTGCCCCCTTTCTACCTCTTTTCATGTGTGGGGGTTAAACATTTCCGGATTGGACCGGGACTTGTCATGCGGCCTTGGTTTACTGCCGGTAGACCGCCTGTCAAGTTTCGTGCCATTTGGACTTCATTTGATACTCCAACGGTTAACCGAGGGACCGAAAAGGCCTCGTTTGTGTTGCAGCCCAACACCCTTCCAATTTGGCCCAAAACCCACCTAAACCTCTTCCATAGTCTAGAGAATTTGATCACGATCGCGTGGCCGAAAACCGCACTCCATTTGGAGCTTCCTAGCTCCTCCTACCTATAAAACTAGGCCTCTCCCGAAATTTTCAGATCTTCCACCCCCCTAACTCTAGACCTTTCCCTCTCCTCGCGCGCCAGACAAAGAAGCCACCGACGGACATGTCCACTGGACTCCTGCCGCCGCCACATGGCGCTGCCTGAGTCGCCCGCCCGGCGCCCACATCACCGAAG